>NC_088216.1:2452238-2669738 GCF_036934945.1 Oncorhynchus masou masou | reverse complement strand
GTAATACTCCCCAGTCCAACATGGTAACACTCCCCAGTCCAACATGGTAACACTCCCCAGTCCAACATGGTAATACTCCCCAGTCCCCAGTCCAACATGGTAATACTTCCCAGTCCAACATGGTAATACTCCCCAGTCCCCAGTCCAACATGGTAATACTCCCCAGTCCAACATGGTAATACTCCCCAGTCCAACATGGTAATACTCCCCAGTCCATCATGGTAATACTCCCCAGTCCAACATGGTAATACTCCCCAGTCCCCAGTCCAACATGGTAATACTCCCCAGTCCAACATGGTAATACTCCCCAGTCCATCATGGTAATACTCCCCAGTCCATCATGGTAATACTCCCCAGTCCCCAGTCCAACATGGTAATACTCCCCAGTCCAACATGGTAATACTCCCCAGTCCAACATGGTAATACTCCCCAGTCCAACATGGTAAAACTCCCCAGTCCAACATGGTAATACTCCCCAGTCCAACATGGTAATACTCCCCAGTCCAACATGGTAATACTCCCCAGTCCAACATGGTAATACTCCCCAGTCCAACATGGTAACACTCCCCAGTCCAACATGGTAACACTCCCCAGTCCAACATGGTAATACTCCCCAGTCCAACATGGTAATACTCCCCAGTCCAACATGGTAATACTCCCCAGTCCAACATGGTAATACTCCCCAGTCCAACATGGTAATACTCCCCAGTCCAACATGGTAATACTCCCCAGTCCCCAGTCCAACATGGTAATACTCCCCAGTCCAACATGGTAATACTCCCCAGTCCAACATGGTAATACTCCCCAGTCCAACATGATAACACTCCCCAGTCCAACATGGTAATACTCCCCAGTCCCCAGTCCAACATGGTAATACTCCCCAGTCCAACATGGTAATACTCCCCAGTCCAACATGGTAATACTCCCCAGTCCAACATGGTAACACTCCCCAGTCCAACATGGTAATACTCCCCAGTCCAACATGATAACACTCCCCAGTCCAACATGGTAATACTCCCCAGTCCCCAGTCCAACATGGTAATACTCCCCAGTCCAACATGGTAATACTCCCCAGTCCAACATGGTAATACTCCCCAGTCCAACATGGTAACACTCCCCAGTCCAACATGGTAATACTCCCCAGTCCAACATCCAACATGGTAATACTCCCCAGTCCAACATGGTAACTCCCCACTCCCCAGTCCAACATGGTAATACTCCCCAGTCCCCAACATGGTAACACTCCCCAGTCCAACATGGTAACACTCCCCAGTCCAACATGGTAACACTCCCCAGTCCAACATGGTAACACTCCCCAGTCCAACATGGTAATACTCCCCAGTCCAACATGGTAATACTCCCCAGTCCAACATGGTAATACTCCCCAGTCCAACATGGTAACACTCCCCAGTCCCCCAGTCCACATGATAACACTCCCCAGTCCAACATGGTAACACTCCCCAGTCCAACATGGTAATACTCCCCAGTCCAACATGGTAATACTCCCCAGTCCAACATGATAACACTCCCCAGTCCAACATGGTAACACTCCCCAGTCCAACATGTCCAACATGTAATACTCCCCAGTCCCCAGTCCAACATGGTAACACTCCCCAGTCCAACATGGTAACACTCCCCAGTCCAACATGGTAATACTCCCCAGTCCCCAGTCCAACATGGTAACACTCCCCAGTCCAACATGGTAACACTCCCCAGTCCAACATGGTAATACTCCCCAGTCCCCAGTCCAACATGGTAACACTCCCCAGTCCAACATGGTAACACTCCCCAGTCCAACATGATAACACTCCCCAGTCCAACATGATAACACTCCCCAGTCCAACATGATAACACTCCCCAGTCCAACATGATAACACTCCCCAGTCCAACATGGTAACACTCCCCAGTCCAACATGATAACACTCCCCAGTCCAACATGATAACACTCCCCAGTCCAACATGGTAACACTCCCCAGTCCAACATGATAACACTCCCCAGTCCAACATGGTAATACTCCCCAGTCCAACATGGTAATACTCCCCAGTCCAACATGATAACACTCCCCAGTCCAACATGATAACACTCCCCAGTCCAACATGGTAATACTCCCCAGTCCAACATGGTAATACTCCCCAGTCCAACATGGTAATACTCCCCAGTCCCCAGTCCAACATGATAATACTCCCCAGTCCAACATGGTAATACTCCCCAGTCCAACATGGTAATACTCCCCAGTCCCCAGTCCAACATGGTAATACTCCCCAGTCCAACATGATAACACTCCCTAGTCCAACATGATAACACTCCCCAGTCCAACATGGTAACACTCCCCAGTCCAACATGATAACACTCCCCAGTCCAACATGATAACACTCCCCAGTCCAACATGGTAACACTCCCCAGTCCAACATGAAAACACTCCCCAGTCCAACATGGTAATACTCCCCAGTCCAACATGGTAATACTCCCCAGTCCAACATGATAACACTCCCCAGTCCAACATGATAACACTCCCCAGTCCAACATGGTAATACTCCCCAGTCCAACATGGTAATACTCCCCAGTCCAACATGGTAATACTCCCCAGTCCCCAGTCCAACATGATAATACTCCCCAGTCCAACATGGTAATACTCCCCAGTCCAACATGGTAATACTCCCCAGTCCCCAGTCCAACATGGTAATACTCCCCAGTCCCCAGTCCAACATGATAATACTCCCCAGTCCAACATGGTAATACTCCCCAGTCCAACATGGTAATACTCCCCAGTCCCCAGTCCAACATGGTAATACTCCCCAGTCCAACATGGTAATACTCCCAGTCCCCAGTCCAAAATGGTAATACTCCCCAGTCCAACATGGTAACACTACCCAGTCCAACATGGTAACACTCCCCAGTCCAACATGGTAACACTCCCCAGTCCAACATGGTAATACTCCCCAGTCCCCAGTCCAACATGGTAATACTCCCCAGTCCAACATGGTAACACTCCCCAGTCCAACATGGTAACACTCCCCAGTCCAACATGATAATACTCCCCAGTCCAACATGGTAACACTCCCCAGTCCAACATGGTAATACTCCCCAGTCCCCAGTCCAACATGGTAATACTCCCCAGTCCAACATGGTAACACTCCCCAGTCCAACATGGTAACACTCCCCAGTCCAACATGGTAACACTCCCCAGTCCAACATGGTAACACTCCCCAGTCCAACATGGTAACACTCCCCAGTCCAACATGGTAACACTCCCCAGTCCAACATGGTAACACTCCCCAGTCCAACATGGTAACACTCCCCAGTCCAAAATGGTAACACTCCCCAGTCCAACATGGTAACACTCCCCAGTCCAACATGGTAACACTCCCCAGTCCAACATGGTAACACTCCCCAGTCCAACATGGTAATACTCCCCAGTCCAACATGATAATACTCCCCAGTCCAACATGGTAATACTCCCCAGTCCAACATGATAACACTCCCCAGTCCAACATGATAATACTCCCCAGTCCAACATGGTAATACTCCCCAGTCCCCAGTCCAACATGGTAACACTCCCCAGTCCAACATGGTAACACTCCCCAGTCCAACATGGTAATACTCCCCAGTCCAACATGGTAATACTCCCCAGTCCAACATGGTAACACTCCCCAGTCCAACATGGTAACACTCCCCAGTCCAACATGGTAATACTCCCCAGTCCAACATGGTAATACTCCCCAGTCCAACATGGTAATACTCCCCAGTCCAACATGGTAACACTCCCCAGTCCAACATGGTAATACTCCCCAGTCCAACATGATAACACTCCCCAGTCCAACATGGTAATACTCCCCAGTCCCCAGTCCAACATGGTAATACTCCCCAGTCCAACATGGTAACACTCCCCAGTCCAACATGGTAATACTCCCCAGTCCCCAGTCCAACATGGTAATACTCCCCAGTCCAACATGGTAACACTCCCCAGTCCAACATGATAATACTCCCCAGTCCAACATGGTAACACTCCCCAGTCCAACATGGTAATACTCCCCAGTCCAACATGGTAACACTCCCCAGTCCAACATGGTAATACTCCCCAGTCCCCAGTCCAACATGGTAATACTCCCCAGTCCAACATGGTAATACTCCCCAGTCCAACATGGTAACACTCCCCAGTCCAACATGGTAACACTCCCCAGTCCAACATGGTAACACTCCGCAGTCCAACATGGTAACACTCCCCAGTCCAACATGGTAACACTCCCCAGTCCAACATGGTAACACTCCCCAGTCCAACATGGTAACACTCCCCAGTCCAACATGGTAACACTCCCCAGTCCAACATGGTAACACTCCCAAGTCCAACATGGTAATACTCCCCAGTCCAACATGATAATACTCCCCAGTCCAACATGGTAATACTCCCCAGTCCAACATGATAACACTCCCCAGTCCAACATGATAATACTCCCCAGTCCAACATGGTAATACTCCCCAGTCCCCAGTCCAACATGGTAACACTCCCCAGTCCAACATGGTAACACTCCCCAGTCCAACATGGTAATACTCCCCAGTCCAACATGGTAACACTCCCCAGTCCAACATGGTAACACTCCCCAGTCCAACATGGTAATACTCCCCAGTCCAACATGGTAATACTCCCCAGTCCAACATGGTAATACTCCCCAGTCCAACATGGTAACACTCCCCAGTCCAACATGGTAATACTCCCCAGTCCAACATGATAACACTCCCCAGTCCAACATGGTAATACTCCCCAGTCCCCAGTCCAACATGGTAATACTCCCCAGTCCAACATGGTAATACTCCCCAGTCCAACATGGTAACACTCCCCAGTCCAACATGGTAATACTCCCCAGTCCAACATAATAACACTCCCCAGTCCAACATGGTAATACTCCCCAGTCCCCAGTCCAACATGGTAATACTCCCCAGTCCAACATGGTAATACTCCCCAGTCCAACATGGTAATACTCCCCAGTCCAACATGGTAACACTCCCCAGTCCAACATGGTAACACTCCCCAGTCCAACATGGTAATACTCCCCAGTCCCCAGTCCAACATGGTAATACTCCCCAGTCCCCAGTCCAACATGGTAATACTCCCCAGTCCAACATGGTAACACTCCCCAGTCCAACATGGTAACACTCCCCAGTCCAACATGGTAATACTCCCCAGTCCAACATGGTAATACTCCCCAGTCCAACATGGTAATACTCCCCAGTCCAACATGGTAACACTCCCCAGTCCAACATGGTAACACTCCCCAGTCCAACATGGTAACACTCCCCAGTCCAACATGGTAATACTCCCCAGTCCCCAGTCCAACATGGTAATACTCCCCAGTCCAACATGGTAACACTCCCCAGTCCAACATGGTAACACTCCCCAGTCCAACATGGTAATACTCCCCAGTCCCCAGTCCAACATGGTAATACTTCCCAGTCCAACATGGTAATTCTCCCCAGTCCAACATGATAACACTCCCCAGTCCAACATGATAATACTCCCCAGTCCAACATGGTAATACTCCCCAGTCCCCAGTCCAACATGGTAACACTCCCCAGTCCAACATGGTAACACTCCCCAGTCCCCAGTCCAACATGGTAATACTCCCCAGTCCAACATGGTAACACTCCCCAGTCCAACATGGTAATACTCCCCAGTCCAACATGGTAATACTCCCCAGTCCAACATGGTAATACTCCCCAGTCCAACATGGTAATACTCCCCAGTCCAACATGGTAACACTCCCCAGTCCAACATGGTAATACTCCCCAGTCCAACATGATAACACTCCCCAGTCCAACATGGTAATACTCCCCAGTCCCCAGTCCAACATGGTAATACTCCCCAGTCCAACATGGTAACACTCCCCAGTCCAACATGGTAACACTCCCCAGTCCAACATGGTAACACTCCCCAGTCCAACATGGTAATACTCCCCAGTCCCCAGTCCAACATGGTAATACTCCCCAGTCCAACATGGTAACACTCCCCAGTCCAACATGGTAACACTCCCCAGTCCAACATGGTAATACTCCCCAGTCCCCAGTCCAACATGGTAATACTTCCCAGTCCAACATGGTAATACTCCCCAGTCCAACATGATAACACTCCCCAGTCCAACATGATAATACTCCCCAGTCCAACATGGTAATACTCCCCAGTCCCCAGTCCAACATGGTAACACTCCCCAGTCCAACATGGTAACACTCCCCAGTCCCCAGTCCAACATGGTAATACTCCCCAGTCCAACATGGTAACACTCCCCAGTCCAACATGGTAATACTCCCCAGTCCAACATGGTAATACTCCCCAGTCCAACATGGTAATACTCCCCAGTCCAACATGGTAATACTCCCCAGTCCAACATGGTAACACTCCCCAGTCCAACATGGTAATACTCCCCAGTCCAACATGATAACACTCCCCAGTCCAACATGGTAATACTCCCCAGTCCCCAGTCCAACATGGTAATACTCCCCAGTCCAACATGGTAATACTCCCCAGTCCAACATGGTAATACTCCCCAGTCCAACATGGTAACACTCCCCAGTCCAACATGGTAATACTCCCCAGTCCAACATGATAACACTCCCCAGTCCAACATGGTAATACTCCCCAGTCCCCAGTCCAACATGGTAATACTCCCCAGTCCAACATGGTAATACTCCCCAGTCCAACATGGTAATACTCCCCAGTCCAACATGGTAACACTCCCCAGTCCAACATGGTAATACTCCCCAGTCCCCAGTCCAACATGGTAATACTCCCCAGTCCAACATGGTAACACTCCCCAGTCCAACATGGTAATACTCCCCAGTCCCCAGTCCAACATGGTAACACTCCCCAGTCCAACATGGTAACACTCCCCAGTCCAACATGATAACACTCCCCAGTCCAACATGGTAATACTCCCCAGTCCAACATGGTAATACTCCCCAGTCCAACATGGTAACACTCCCCAGTCCAACATGGTAATACTCCCCAGTCCCCAGTCCAACATGGTAATACTCCCCAGTCCAACATGGTAATACTCCCCAGTCCAACATGGTAACACTCCCCAGTCCAACATGGTAACACTCCCCAGTCCAACATGGTAACACTCCGCAGTCCAACATGGTAACACTCCCCAGTCCAACATGGTAACACTCCCCAGTCCAACATGGTAACACTCCCCAGTCCAACATGGTAACACTCCCCAGTCCAACATGGTAACACTCCCCAGTCCAACATGGTAACACTCCCCAGTCCAACATGGTAACACTCCCCAGTCCAACATGATAATACTCCCCAGTCCAACATGGTAATACTCCCCAGTCCAACATGATAACACTCCCCAGTCCAACATGATAATACTCCCCAGTCCAACATGGTAATACTCCCCAGTCCCCAGTCCAACATGGTAACACTCCCCAGTCCAACATGGTAACACTCCCCAGTCCAACATGGTAACACTCCCCAGTCCAACATGGTAATACTCCCCAGTCCAACATGGTAACACTCCCCAGTCCAACATGGTAACACTCCCCAGTCCAACATGGTAATACTCCCCAGTCCAACATGGTAATACTCCCCAGTCCAACATGGTAACACTCCCCAGTCCAACATGGTAATACTCCCCAGTCCAACATGATAACACTCCCCAGTCCAACATGGTAATACTCCCCAGTCCCCAGTCCAACATGGTAATACTCCCCAGTCCAACATGGTAATACTCCCCAGTCCAACATGGTAACACTCCCCAGTCCAACATGGTAATACTCCCCAGTCCAACATAATAACACTCCCCAGTCCAACATGGTAATACTCCCCAGTCCAACATGGTAATACTCCCCAGTCCAACATGGTAATACTCCCCAGTCCAACATGGTAATACTCCCCAGTCCCCAGTCCAACATGGTAATACTCCCCAGTCCAACATGGTAATACTCCCCAGTCCCCAGTCCAACATGGTAATACTCCCCAGTCCAACATGGTAACACTCCCCAGTCCAACATGGTAACACTCCCCAGTCCAACATGGTAATACTCCCCAGTCCAACATGGTAATACTCCCCAGTCCAACATGGTAATACTCCCCAGTCCAACATGGTAATACTCCCCAGTCCAACATGGTAACACTCCCCAGTCCAACATGGTAACACTCCCCAGTCCAACATGGTAACACTCCCCAGTCCAACATGGTAACACTCCCCAGTCCAACATGGTAATACTCCCCAGTCCCCAGTCCAACATGGTAATACTCCCCAGTCCAACATGGTAACACTCCCCAGTCCAACATGGTAACACTCCCCAGTCCAACATGGTAATACTCCCCAGTCCCCAGTCCAACATGGTAATACTTCCCAGTCCAACATGGTAATACTCCCCAGTCCAACATGATAACACTCCCCAGTCCAACATGATAATACTCCCCAGTCCAACATGGTAATACTCCCCAGTCCCCAGTCCAACATGGTAACACTCCCCAGTCCAACATGGTAACACTCCCCAGTCCCCAGTCCAACATGGTAATACTCCCCAGTCCAACATGGTAACACTCCCCAGTCCAACATGGTAATACTCCCCAGTCCAACATGGTAATACTCCCCAGTCCAACATGGTAACACTCCCCAGTCCAACATGGTAATACTCCCCAGTCCAACATGATAACACTCCCCAGTCCAACATGGTAATACTCCCCAGTCCCCAGTCCAACATGGTAATACTCCCCAGTCCAACATGGTAATACTCCCCAGTCCAACATGGTAATACTCCCCAGTCCAACATGGTAACACTCCCCAGTCCAACATGGTAATACTCCCCAGTCCAACATGATAACACTCCCCAGTCCAACATGGTAATACTCCCCAGTCCCCAGTCCAACATGGTAATACTCCCCAGTCCAACATGGTAATACTCCCCAGTCCAACATGGTAATACTCCCCAGTCCAACATGGTAACACTCCCCAGTCCAACATGGTAATACTCCCCAGTCCCCAGTCCAACATGGTAATACTCCCCAGTCCAACATGGTAACACTCCCCAGTCCAACATGGTAATACTCCCCAGTCCAACATGGTAATACTCCCCAGTCCAACATGGTAATACTCCCCAGTCCAACATGGTAATACTCCCCAGTCCAACATGGTAATACTCCCCAGTCCAACATGGTAACACTCCCCAGTCCAACATGGTAACACTCCCCAGTCCAACATGGTAACACTCCCCAGTCCAACATGGTAATACTCCCCAGTCCCCAGTCCAACATGGTAATACTCCCCAGTCCAACATGGTAATACTCCCCAGTCCAACATGGTAACACTCCCCAGTCCAACATGGTAACACTCCCCAGTCCAACATGGTAACACTCCCCAGTCCAACATGGTAATACTCCCCAGTCCCCAGTCCAACATGGTAATACTTCCCAGTCCAACATGGTAATACTCCCCAGTCCCCAGTCCAACATGGTAATACTCCCCAGTCCAACATGGTAATACTCCCCAGTCCAACATGGTAATACTCCCCAGTCCAACATGGTAATACTCCCCAGTCCAACATGGTAATACTCCCCAGTCCCCAGTCCAACATGGTAATACTCCCCAGTCCAACATGGTAATACTCCCCAGTCCATCATGGTAATACTCCCCAGTCCCCAGTCCAACATGGTAATACTCCCCAGTCCAACATGGTAATACTCCCCAGTCCAACATGGTAATACTCCCCAGTCCAACATGGTAATACTCCCCAGTCCCCAGTCCAACATGGTAATACTCCCCAGTCCAACATGGTAATACTCCCCAGTCCAACATGGTAATACTCCCCAGTCCAACATGGTAATACTCCCCAGTCCAACATGGTAATACTCCCCAGTCCCCAGTCCAACATGGTAATACTCCCCAGTCCAACATGGTAATACTCCCCAGTCCAACATGGTAATACTCCCCAGTCCAACATGATAACACTCCCCAGTCCAACATGGTAATACTCCCCAGTCCCCAGTCCAACATGGTAATACTCCCCAGTCCAACATGGTAATACTCCCCAGTCCAACATGGTAATACTCCCCAGTCCAACATGGTAACACTCCCCAGTCCAACATGGTAACACTCCCCAGTCCAACATGATAACACTCCCCAGTCCAACATGGTAATACTCCCCAGTCCAACATGGTAATACTCCCCAGTCCAACATGGTAATACTCCCCAGTCCAACATGGTAACACTCCCCAGTCCAACATGGTAATACTCCCCAGTCCCCAGTCCAACATGGTAATACTCCCCAGTCCCCAGTCCAACATGGTAATACTCCCCAGTCCAACATGGTAATACTCCCCAGTCCCCAGTCCAACATGGTAATACTCCCCAGTCCAACATGGTAACACTCCCCAGTCCAACATGGTAACACTCCCCAGTCCAACATGGTAATACTCCCCAGTCCAACATGGTAATACTCCCCAGTCCAACATGGTAATACTCCCCAGTCCAACATGGTAATACTCCCCAGTCCAACATGATAACACTCCCCAGTCCAACATGGTAATACTCCCCAGTCCAACATGGTAATACTCCCCAGTCCAACATGGTAACACTCCCCAGTCCAACATGGTAACACTCCCCAGTCCAACATGGTAACACTCCCCAGTCCAACATGGTAATACTCCCCAGTCCCCAGTCCAACATGGTAACACTCCCCAGTCCAACATGGTAACACTCCCCAGTCCAACATGGTAATACTCCCCAGTCCCCAGTCCAACATGGTAACACTCCCCAGTCCAACATGGTAATACTCCCCAGTCCAACATGGTAACACTCCCCAGTCCAACATGGTAATACTCCCCAGTCCAACATGATAATACTCCCCAGTCCAACATGGTAATACTCCCCAGTCCAACATGGTAATACTCCCCAGTCCAACATGGTAACACTCCCCAGTCCAACATGGTAATACTCCCCAGTCCCCAGTCCAACATGGTAACACTCCCCAGTCCAACATGGTAACACTCCCCAGTCCAACATGATAACACTCCCCAGTCCAACATGATAACACTCCCCAGTCCAACATGATAACACTCCCCAGTCCAACATGATAACACTCCCCAGTCCAACATGGTAACACTCCCCAGTCCAACATGATAACACTCCCCAGTCCAACATGGTAATACTCCCCAGTCCAACATGGTAACACTCCCCAGTCCAACATGATAACACTCCCCAGTCCAACATGGTAATACTCCCCAGTCCAACATGGTAATACTCCCCAGTCCAACATGGTAATACTCCCCAGTCCCCAGTCCAACATGGTAATACTCCCCAGTCCAACATGGTAATACTCCCCAGTCCAACATGGTAACACTCCCCAGTCCAACATGGTAACACTCCCCAGTCCAACATGGTAATACTCCCCAGTCCAACATGGTAATACTCCCCAGTCCAACATGGTAATACTCCCCAGTCCAACATGGTAATACTCCCCAGTCCAACATGGTAATACTCCCCAGTCCAACATGGTAATACTCCCCAGTCCCCAGTCCAACATGGTAATACTCCCCAGTCCAACATGGTAATACTCCCCAGTCCAACATGGTAATACTCCCCAGTCCAACATGATAACACTCCCCAGTCCAACATGGTAATACTCCCCAGTCCCCAGTCCAACATGGTAATACTCCCCAGTCCAACATGGTAATACTCCCCAGTCCAACATGGTAATACTCCCCAGTCCAACATGGTAACACTCCCCAGTCCAACATGGTAACACTCCCCAGTCCAACATGATAACACTCCCCAGTCCAACATGGTAATACTCCCCAGTCCCCAGTCCAACATGGTAATACTCCCCAGTCCAACATGGTAATACTCCCCAGTCCAACATGGTAATACTCCCCAGTCCAACATGGTAACACTCCCCAGTCCAACATGGTAATACTCCCCAGTCCCCAGTCCAACATGGTAATACTCCCCAGTCCCCAGTCCAACATGGTAATACTCCCCAGTCCAACATGGTAATACTCCCCAGTCCCCAGTCCAACATGGTAATACTCCCCAGTCCAACATGGTAACACTCCCCAGTCCAACATGGTAACACTCCCCAGTCCAACATGGTAATACTCCCCAGTCCAACATGGTAATACTCCCCAGTCCAACATGGTAATACTCCCCAGTCCAACATGGTAATACTCCCCAGTCCAACATGATAACACTCCCCAGTCCAACATGGTAATACTCCCCAGTCCAACATGGTAACACTCCCCAGTCCAACATGGTAACACTCCCCAGTCCAACATGGTAATACTCCCCAGTCCCCAGTCCAACATGGTAACACTCCCCAGTCCAACATGGTAACACTCCCCAGTCCAACATGGTAATACTCCCCAGTCCCCAGTCCAACATGGTAACACTCCCCAGTCCAACATGGTAATACTCCCCAGTCCAACATGGTAACACTCCCCAGTCCAACATGGTAATACTCCCCAGTCCAACATGATAATACTCCCCAGTCCAACATGGTAATACTCCCCAGTCCAACATGGTAATACTCCCCAGTCCAACATGGTAACACTCCCCAGTCCAACATGGTAATACTCCCCAGTCCCCAGTCCAACATGGTAACACTCCCCAGTCCAACATGGTAACACTCCCCAGTCCAACATGATAACACTCCCCAGTCCAACATGATAACACTCCCCAGTCCAACATGGTAACACTCCCCAGTCCAACATGATAACACTCCCCAGTCCAACATGATAACACTCCCCAGTCCAACATGATAACACTCCCCAGTCCAACATGATAACACTCCCCAGTCCAACATGGTAACACTCCCCAGTCCAACATGATAACACTCCCCAGTCCAACATGGTAATACTCCCCAGTCCAACATGGTAACACTCCCCAGTCCAACATGATAACACTCCCCAGTCCAACATGGTAATACTCCCCAGTCCAACATGGTAATACTCCCCAGTCCAACATGGTAATACTCCCCAGTCCAACATGATAATACTCCCCAGTCCAACATGGTAATACTCCCCAGTCCAACATGGTAATACTCCCCAGTCCCCAGTCCAACATGATAATACTCCCCAGTCCAACATGGTAATACTCCCCAGTCCAACATGGTAATACTCCCCAGTCCCCAGTCCAACATGGTAATACTCCCCAGTCCAACATGGTAATACTCCCCAGTCCCCAGTCCAACATGATAATACTCCCCAGTCCAACGTGGTAATACTCCCCAGTCCAACGTGGTAATACTCCCCAGTCCAACATGGTAATACTCCCCAGTCCCCAGTCCAACATGATAACAATCCCCAGTCCAACATGGTAATACTCCCCAGTCCCCAGTCCAACATGGTAACACTCCCCAGTCCAACATGGTAATACTCCCCAGTCCAACATGGTAACACTACCCAGTCCAACATGGTAACACTCCCCAGTCCAACATGGTAACACTCCCCAGTCCAACATGGTAATACTCCCCAGTCCCCAGTCCAACATGGTAATACTCCCCAGTCCAACATGGTAACACTCCCCAGTCCAACATGATAATACTCCCCAGTCCAACATGGTAACACTCCCCAGTCCAACATGGTAATACTCCCCAGTCCAACATGGTAACACTCCCCAGTCCAACATGGTAATACTCCCCAGTCCCCAGTCCAACATGGTAATACTCCCCAGTCCAACATGGTAATACTCCCCAGTCCAACATGGTAATACTCCCCAGTCCAACATGGTAATACTCCCCAGTCCCCAGTCCAACATGGTAATACTCCCCAGTCCAACATGGTAATACTCCCCAGTCCAACATGGTAACACTCCCCAGTCCAACATGGTAATACTCCCCAGTCCAACATGGTAACACTCCCCAGTCCAACATGCTAATACTCCCCAGTCCAACATGGTAACACTCCCCAGTCCAACATGGTAATACTCCCCAGTCCAACATGGTAATACTCCCCAGTCCAACATGATAATACTCCCCAGTCCAACATGGTAATACTCCCCAGTCCAACATGGTAATACTCCCCAGTCCAACATGATAACACTCCCCAGTCCAACATGATAATACTCCCCAGTCCAACATGGTAATACTCCCCAGTCCCCAGTCCAACATGGTAACACTCCCCAGTCCAACATGGTAACACTCCCCAGTCCAACATGGTAATACTCCCCAGTCCAACATGGTAACACTCCCCAGTCCAACATGGTAATACTCCCCAGTCCAACATGGTAACACTCCCCAGTCCAACATGGTAATACTCCCCAGTCCAACATGATAACACTCCCCAGTCCAACATGGTAATACTCCCCAGTCCAACATGGTAATACTCCCCAGTCCAACATGGTAATACTCCCCAGTCCCCAGTCCAACATGATAATACTCCCCAGTCCAACATGGTAATACTCCCCAGTCCAACATGGTAATACTCCCCAGTCCCCAGTCCAACATGATAATACTCCCCAGTCCAACATGGTAATACTCCCCAGTCCAACATGGTAATACTCCCCAGTCCCCAGTCCAACATGGTAATACTCCCCAGTCCAACATGGTAATACTCCCCAGTCCCCAGTCCAACATGATAATACTCCCCAGTCCAACATGGTAATACTCCCCAGTCCAACGTGGTAATACTCCCCAGTCCAACATGGTAATACTCCCCAGTCCCCAGTCCAACATGATAACAATCCCCAGTCCAACATGGTAATACTCCCCAGTCCCCAGTCCAACATGGTAACACTCCCCAGTCCAACATGGTAATACTCCCCAGTCCAACATGGTAACACTACCCAGTCCAACATGGTAACACTCCCCAGTCCAACATGGTAACACTCCCCAGTCCAACATGGTAATACTCCCCAGTCCCCAGTCCAACATGGTAATACTCCCCAGTCCAACATGGTAACACTCCCCAGTCCAACATGATAATACTCCCCAGTCCAACATGGTAACACTCCCCAGTCCAACATGGTAATACTCCCCAGTCCAACATGGTAACACTCCCCAGTCCAACATGGTAATACTCCCCAGTCCCCAGTCCAACATGGTAATACTCCCCAGTCCAACATGGTAATACTCCCCAGTCCCCAGTCCAACATGGTAATACTCCCCAGTCCAACATGGTAATACTCCCCAGTCCAACATGGTAACACTCCCCAGTCCAACATGGTAATACTCCCCAGTCCAACATGGTAACACTCCCCAGTCCAACATGCTAATACTCCCCAGTCCAACATGGTAACACTCCCCAGTCCAACATGGTAATACTCCCCAGTCCAACATGGTAATACTCCCCAGTCCAACATGATAATACTCCCCAGTCCAACATGGTAATACTCCCCAGTCCAACATGGTAATACTCCCCAGTCCAACATGATAACACTCCCCAGTCCAACATGATAATACTCCCCAGTCCAACATGGTAATACTCCCCAGTCCCCAGTCCAACATGGTAACACTCCCCAGTCCAACATGGTAACACTCCCCAGTCCAACATGGTAATACTCCCCAGTCCAACATGGTAACACTCCCCAGTCCAACATGGTAATACTCCCCAGTCCAACATGGTAACACTCCCCAGTCCAACATGGTAACACTCCCCAGTCCAACATGGTAACACTCCCCAGTCCAACATGGTAACACTCCCCAGTCCAACATGGTAACACTCCCCAGTCCAACATGGTAATACTCCCCAGTCCAACATGGTAATACTCCCCAGTCCAACATGGTAACACTCCCCAGTCCAACATGGTAATACTCCCCAGTCCCCAGTCCAACATGGTAATACTCCCCAGTCCAACATGGTAATACTCCCCAGTCCAACATGGTAACACTCCCCAGTCCAACATGGTAATACTCCCCAGTCCAACATGGTAATACTCCCCAGTCCAACATGGTAACAGTCCCCATAGTAACAAGATATTAACGATGGAACAAGGGAGTCTTACTCGTAGACCAGTAGCAGCAGGTGATTTGATTGGCAGTTCCCGCATTCCAAACGATTGGCTGTGTGGCAGTGACAGGCACAATGGACAGCCAATCCCCTCACAGCCACGCCCATCTGGAAGGAGGCGTACTCCTTGGACAACTCCTCCTCCAACTGCAGCAGTAAGGACTCTACACACACAGAACACAGACGTGTGTCTGTGTAGTAATGGATGGACAGTGTGTGTGTGTGTGTGTGTGTGTGTGTGTGTGTGTGTGTCTTGGTCTCTGTGTACCTGCCAGTCGGAGGTCGCTGTCGATCTCCAGCAGGTTGAAGTTAAACATCTGCAGAAAGTTTAATGAGAATTTAGACAGACAGACAGAGACACACACAGACAGACAGGCAGGCAGACAGGCAGGCAGGCAGGTTAAAGGTTAAACTGACCTGAAGGTTAAAGGTTAAACTGACCTGAAGGTTAAACTGACCTGAAGGTTAAAGGTTAAACTGACCTGAAGGTTAAACTGACCTGAAGGTTAAAGGTTAAACTGACCTGAAGGTTAAAGGTTAAACTGACCTGAATGTTAAAGGTTAAACTGACCTGAAGGTTAAACTGACCTGAAGGTTAAAGGTTAAACTGACCTGAAGGTTAAACTGACCTAAAGGTTAAACTGACCTGAAGGTATCCCAGAACCACCTTGTCCCTCTTGTTGCTCCAGAACACACTCCTCTTATGGGCGTTGCAGTGGCACACTCCTGACACAATCCACACAGAACACTGCAGCGCACACACACACACACACACACACGCACACACACACACACACACACACACACACACACACACACACACACACACACACACACACACACACACACACACACACACACACACACAGAAAAGAAAAGCTCTCAGTCAGCCGACTGTAATCAACACCACAGCTCGACAGAGTTTACCTTCACGTCTCCCTCACACAGCTCGACAGAGTTTACCTTCACATCTCTGAGACAGCTCTACAGAGTTTACCTTCACATCTCTCTGACAGCTCGACAGAGTTTACCTTCACGTCTCTCTGAGACAGCTCTACAGAGTTTACCTTCACATCTCTCTGACAGCTCTACAGAGTTTACCTTCACATCTCTCTGAGACAGCTCTACAGAGTTTACCTTCACATCTCTCTGACAGCTCGACAGAGTTTACCTTCAGGTCTCCCTCACACAGCTCGACAGAGTTTACCTTCAGGTCTCCCTCACACAGCTCGACAGAGTTTACCTTCACGTCTCTCTGACAGCTCTACAGAGTTTACCTTCACGTCTCTCTGAGACAGCTCGACAGAGTTTACCTTCACATCTCTCTGAGACAGCTCTACAGAGTTTACCTTCACATCTCTCTGAGACAGCTCGACAGAGTTTACCTTCACATCTCTCTGAGACAGCTCGACAGAGTTTACCTTCACGTCTCCCTCACACAGCTCGACAGAGTTTACCTTCACGTCTCCCTCACACAGCTCGACAGAGTTTACCTTCACGTCTCTCTGAGACAGCTCGACAGAGTTTACCTTCACATCTCTCTGAGACAGCTCTACAGAGTTTACCTTCACGTCTCCCTCACACAGCTCGACAGAGTTTACCTTCACGTCTCCCTCACACAGCTCGACAGAGTTTACCTTCACGTCTCCCTCACACAGCTCGACAGAGTTTACCTTCACGTCTCCCTCACACAGCTCGACAGAGTTTACCTTCACGTCTCCCTCACACAGCTCGACAGAGTTTACCTTCACGTCTCCCTCACACAGCTCGACAGAGTTTACCTTCACGTCTCCCTCACACAGCTCGACAGAGTTTACCTTCACGTCTCCCTCACACAGCTCGACAGAGTTTACCTTCACGTCTCCCTCACACAGCTCGACAGAGTTTACCTTCACGTCTCCCTCACACAGCTCGACAGAGTTTACCTTCACGTCTCCCTCACACAGCTCGACAGAGTTTACCTTCACGTCTCCCTCACACAGCTCACCTCCGAGGCGACCTTGTCACAGACGTAACAGAAGCACTGGTGACAGAAGAGCTGGTTGGATTCTATTGGTCCTCCTACATCACTGTCTGTTGGTCTGGAGGAGAGGAGACAGACTGATGTTAGAAAACAGAGAAGTGTGTCTCTCTCACGTGAAGGCGTGTGTGTCTCTCACGTGAAGGTGTGTGTGTGTCTCTCTCACGTGAAGGTGTGTGTGTGTGTGTGTCTCTATCACGTGAAGGTGTGTGTGTGTGTCTCTCACGTGAAGGTGTGTGTGTGTGTGTGTCTCTATCACGTGAAGGTGTGTGTTTGTCTCCCACGTGAAGGTGTGTGTTTGTCTCCCACGTGAAGGTGTGCGTTTGTGTCTCCCACGTGAAGGTGTGTGTGTGTGTGTCTCCCACGTGAAGGTGTGTGTGTGTGTCTCCCACGTGAAGGTGTGTGTGTGTGTGTGTGTCTCCCACGTGAAGGTGTGTGTCTCCCACGTGAAGGTGTGTGTGTGTGTGTGTGTGTGTGTGTGTGTCTCCCACGTGAAGGTGTGTGTGTGTGTGTGTCTCCCACGTGAAGGTGTGTGTGTGTGTGTGTCTCCCACGTGAAGGTGTGTGTGTGTGTGTGTGTGTCTCCCACGTGAAGGTGTGTGTGTCTCCCACGTGAAGGTGTGTGTGTCTCCCACGTGAAGGTGTGTGTGTGTTTCCCACGTGAAGGTGTGTGTCTCCCACGTGAAGGTGTGTGTGTGTGTGTGTCTCCCACGTGAAGTTGTGTGTCTCCCATGTGAAGGTGTGTGTGTCTCTCACGTGAAGGTGTGTGTCTCTCACGTGAAGGTGTGTGTGTCTCTCACGTGAAGATGTGTGTGTCTCTCACGTGAAGGTGTGTGTGTGTGTCTCCCACGTGAAGGTGTGCGCGTGACTCACGTGAAGGTGTGTGCGGTACAGTCGTAGCGTGCGTGAGGCAGCACCTCTCCTCTCTGACAGAAGGTAACGACCAGGTCCTCTTCTCCTTCAGGATCATGTGACCTGCTGCAGTTAGACTGATCTACTGGGTATACTATATACACAGGGGATACAGAGACCACAGGGGATACAGAGACCACAGGGGTTTAGACTGATCTACTGGGTATACTATATACACAGGGGATACAGAGACCACAGGGGATACAGAGACCACAGGGGTTTAGACTGATCTACTGGGTATACTATATACACAGGGGATACAGAGACCACAGGGGATACAGAGACCACAGGGGTTTAGACTGATCTACTGGGTATACTATATACACAGGGGATACAGAGACCACAGGGGATACAGAGACCACAGGGGTTTAGACTAATCTACTGGGTATACTATATACACAGGGGATACAGAGACCACAGGGGATACAGAGACCACAGGGGTTTAGACTGATCTACTGGGTATACTATATACACAGGGGATACAGAGACCACAGGGGATACAGAGACCACAGGGGTTTAGACTGATCTACTGGGTATACTATATACACAGGGGATACAGAGACCACAGGGGTTTAGACTGATCTACTGGGTATACGATATACACAGGGGATACAGAGACCACAGGGGTTTAGACTGATCTACTGGGTATACGATATACACAGGGGATACAGAGACTACAGGGGATACAGAGACCACAGGGGTTTAGACTGATCTACTGGGTATACTATATACACAGGGGATACAGAGACCACAGGGGTTTAGACTGATCTACTGGGTATACTATATACACAGGGGATACAGAGACCACAGGGGATACAGAGACCACAGGGGTTTAGACTGATCTACTGGGTATACTATATACACAGGGGATACAGAGACCACAGGGGATACAGAGACCACAGGGGATACAGAGACCACAGGGGATACAGAGACCACAGGGGTTTAGACTGATCTACTGGGTATACTATATACACAGGGGATACAGAGACCACAGGGGTTTAGACTGATCTACTGGGTATACTATATACACAGGGGATACAGACACCACAGGGGATACAGAGACCACAGAGGTTTAGACTGATCTACTGGGTATACTATTTACACAGGGGATACAGAGACCACAGGGGATACAGAGACCATAGGGGATACAGAGACCACAGGGGATACAGAGACCACAGAGGTTTAGACTGATCTACTGGGTATACTATATACACAGGGGATACAGAGACCACAGGGGTTTAGACTGATCTACTGGGTATAGTATATACACAGGGGATACAGAGACCACAGGGGATACAGAGACCACAGGGGTTTAGACTGATCTACTGGGTATACTATATACACAGGGGATACAGAGACCACAGGGGATACAGAGACCACATGGGTTTAGACTGATCTACTGGGTATACTATATACACAGGGGATACAGAGACCACAGGGGTTTAGACTGATCTACTGGGTATACTATATACACAGGGGACACAGAGACCACAGGGGATACAGAGACCACAGGGGTTTAGACTGATCTACTGGGTATACTATATACACAGGGGATACAGAGACCACAGGGGTTTAGACTGATCTACTGGGTATACTATATACACAGGGGATACAGAGACCACAGGGGTTTAGACTGATCTACTGGGTATACTATATACACAGGGGATACAGAGACCACAGGGGTTTAGACTGATCTACTGGGTATACTATATACACAGGGGATACAGAGACCACAGGGGATACAGAGACCACAGGGGTTTAGACTGATCTACTGGGTATACTATATACACAGGGGATACAGAGACCACAGGGGTTTAGACTGATCTACTGGGTATACTATATACACAGGGGATACAGAGACCACAGGGGATACAGAGACCACAGGGGTTTAGACTGATCTACTGGGTATACTATATACACAGGGGATACAGAGACCACAGGGGATACAGAGACCACAGGGGTTTAGACTGATCTACTGGGTATACTATATACACAGGGGATACAGAGACCACAGGGGATACAGAGACCACAGGGGTTTAGACTGATCTACTGGGTATAATATATACACAGGGGATACAGAGACCACAGGGGATACGGAGACCACAGGGGATACAGAGACCACAGGGGATACAGAGACCACAGGGGTTTAGACTGATCTACTGGGTATACTATATACACAGGGGATAGAGACCACAGGGGATACAGAGACCACAGGGGTTTAGACTGATCTACTGGGTATACTATATACACAGGGGATACAGAGACCACAGGGGTTTAGACTGATCTACTGGGTATACTATATACACAGGGGATACAGAGACCACAGGGGATACAGAGACCACAGGGGATACAGAGACCACAGGGGTTTAGACTGATCTACTGGGTATACTATATACACAGGGGACACAGAGACCACAGGGGTTTAGACTGATCTACTGGGTATACTATATACACAGGGGATACAGAGACCACAGGGGTTTAGACTGATCTACTGGGTATACTATATACACAGGGGACACAGAGACCACAGGGGATACAGAGACCACAGGGGTTTAGACTGATCTACTGGGTATACTATATACACAGGGGATACAGAGACCACAGGGGTTTAGACTGATCTACTGGGTATACTATATACACAGGGGATACAGAGACCACAGGGGTTTAGACTGATCTACTGGGTATACTATATACACAGGGGATACAGAGACCACAGGGGTTTAGACTGATCTACTGGGTATACTATATACACAGGGGATACAGAGACCACAGGGGATACAGAGACCACAGGGGTTTAGACTGATCTACTGGGTATACTATATACACAGGGGATACAGAGACCACAGGGGTTTAGACTGATCTACTGGGTATACTATATACACAGGGGATACAGAGACCACAGGGGATACAGAGACCACAGGGGTTTAGACTGATCTACTGGGTATACTATATACACAGGGGATACAGAGACCACAGGGGATACAGAGACCACAGGGGTTTAGACTGATCTACTGGGTATACTATATACACAGGGGATACAGAGACCACAGGGGATACAGAGACCACAGGGGTTTAGACTGATCTACTGGGTATAATATATACACAGGGGATACAGAGACCACAGGGGATACGGAGACCACAGGGGATACAGAGACCACAGGGGATACAGAGACCACAGGGGTTTAGACTGATCTACTGGGTATACTATATACACAGGGGATAGAGACCACAGGGGATACAGAGACCACAGGGGTTTAGACTGATCTACTGGGTATACTATATACACAGGGGATACAGAGACCACAGGGGTTTAGACTGATCTACTGGGTATACTATATACACAGGGGATACAGAGACCACAGGGGATACAGAGACCACAGGGGATACAGAGACCACAGGGGTTTAGACTGATCTACTGGGTATACTATATACACAGGGGACACAGAGACCACAGGGGTTTAGACTGATCTACTGGGTATACTATATACACAGGGGATACAGAGACCACAGGGGTTTAGACTGATCTACTGGGTATACTATATACACAGGGGATACAGAGACGACAGGGGATACAGAGACCACAGGGGATACAGAGACCACAGGGGATACAGAGACCACAGGGGATACAGAGACCACAGGGGTTTAGACTGATCTACTGGGTATACTATATACACAGGGGATACAGAGACCACAGGGGATACAGAGACCACAGGGGTTTAGACTAATCTACTGGGTATACTATATACACAGGGGATACAGAGACCACAGGGGTTTAGACTGATCTACTGGGTATACTATATACACAGGGGATACAGAGACCACAGGGGTTTAGACTGATCTACTGGGTATACTATATACACAGGGGACACAGAGACCACAGGGGATACAGAGACCACAGGGGATACAGAGACCACAGAGGTTTAGACTGATCTACTGGGTATACTATATACACAGGGGATACAGAGACCACAGGGGATACAGAGACCACAGGGGTTTAGACTGATCTACTGGGTATACTATATACACAGGGGATACAGAGACCACAGGGGATACAGAGACCACAGGGGTTTAGACTGATCTACTGGGTATACTATATACACAGGGGATACAGAGACCACAGGGGATACAGAGACCACAGGGGTTTAGACTGATCTACTGGGTATACTATATACACAGGGGATACAGAGACCACAGGGGTTTAGACTGATCTACTGGGTATACTATATACACAGGGGACACAGAGACCACAGGGGATACAGAGACAACAGGGGTTTAGACTAATCTACTGGGTATACTATATACACAGGGGATAGAGACCACAGGGGATACAGAGACCACAGGGGTTTAGACTAATCTACTGGGTATACTATATACACAGGGGATAGAGACCACAGGGGATACAGAGACCACAGGGGTTTAGACTGATCTACTGGGTATACTATATACACAGGGGACACAGAGACCACAGGGGTTTAGACTGATCTACTGGGTATACTATATACACAGGGGATAGAGACCACAGGGGATACAGAGACCACAGGGGTTTAGACTGATCTACTGGGTATACTATATACACAGGGGACACAGAGACCACAGGGGATACAGAGACCACAGGGGACACAGAGACCACAGGGGACACAGAGACCACAGGGGTTTAGACTGATCTACTGGGTATACTATATACACAGGGGATACAGAGACCACAGGGGATACAGAGACCACAGGGGATACAGAGACCACAGGGGTTTAGACTGATCTACTGGGTATACTATATACACAGGGGATACAGAGACCACAGGGGATACAGAGACCACAGAGGTTTAGACTGATCTACTGGGTATACTATTTACACAGGGGATACAGAGACCACAGGGGTTTAGACTGATCTACTGGGTATACTATATACACAGGGGATACAGAGACCACAGGGGTTTAGACTGATCTACTGGGTATACTATATACACAGGGGATACAGAGACCACAGGGGATACAGAGACCACAGGGGTTTAGACTGATCTACTGGGTATACTATATACACAGGGGATACAGAGACCACAGGGGATACAGAGACCACAGGGGATACAGAGACCACAGGGGTTTAGACTGATCTACTGGGTATACTATATACACAGGGGACACAGAGACCACAGGGGTTTAGACTGATCTACTGGGTATACTATATACACAGGGGACACAGAGACCACAGGGGTTTAGACTGATCTACTGGGTATACTATATACACAGGGGATACAGAGACCACAGGGGTTTAGACTGATCTACTGGGTATACTATATACACAGGGGATACAGAGACCACAGGGGATACAGAGACCACAGGGGTTTAGACTGATCTACTGGGTATACTATATACACAGGGGATACAGAGACCACAGGGGATACAGAGACCACAGAGGTTTAGACTGATCTACTGGGTATACTATATACACAGGGGATACAGAGACCACAGGGGTTTAGACTGATCTACTGGGTATACTATATACACAGGGGATACAGAGACCACAGGGGATACAGAGACCACAGGGGATACAGAGACCACAGAGGTTTAGACTGATCTACTGGGTATACTATATTCATTCAAATGATTTAGTTGTATTGTTATATTAGATAGGCACTCGGAAGTTGAAAGAGACTCAAGTCAATCGGCCTGTTAGTGATGAAAGGAGAATGTATTTTCTACGAATTGGGAATGAAGCCCGTCATCCCTGCTGTGGCTGTATTGAACGGACCATATAGATATATATGGTATAGATGATATAGATGTAGGTGATATAGATATATATGGTATAGATGATATAGATAGTATAGATGATATAGATGTAGGTGATATAGATATAGATGGTATAGATGATATAGATATATGTTATAGATGATATAGTTATATGGCATTGATTATATAGATGTAGGTGATATAGATATAGATGGTATAGATGATATAGATATATGGTATAGATGATATAGATATATATGGCATTGATTATATAGATGTAGGTGATATAGATATAGATGATATAGATATAGACGGTATCGATGATATAGATATAGATGGTATCGATGATATAGATAGTGATATAGATATATATGGTATCGATGATATCGCTTGATGATATAGATATATATGCTATCGATGATATAGATATATGATATAGATGATATAGATGATATAGATATAGATGTATCGATGATATAGATGATATAGATATGATATAGATATAGATGGTATCGATGATATAGATGGTATCGATGATATAGATATAGCTGATATAGATATAGATGATATAGATATAGATGGTATCGATGATATAGATATAGATGGTATCGATGATATAGATTATATAGATATAGATGATATAGATATAAATGGTATCGATGATATAGATATAGATGGTATCGATGATATAGATTATATAGATATAGATGATATAGATATATGTTATCGATGATATAGATGATATAGATATAGATGGTATCGATGATATAGATGATATAGATATAGAAAGCACTGGACTAAAGTTCACAGAGGTTGACACTCTGGATTTCAGGAAGTGCTGACGTGGTTATCTTGAGTTCTCTCCTTTCACTTCCCTGTTCTTTCCCTTTTATCTTCCTACAAACTGTTTTGGCTGACGTCTTACCGTCGTTCTGGATGTCTTCGACGATGTAGACCGAGTCGTTGATGGACACATCATCGTCATCATCACTGAGAATGATAACCACGTCTTCTGGATTCATGTCTCCAAACAACCTGCAAAATATATTTATATAAACCACACTGCACTGTATATCCTTCACTATAAACCACACTGCATTATATATCCTTCACTATAAACCCCACACTACATTATATATCCTTCACTATAAACTACACTGCATTATATATCCTTCACTATAAACCCCACACTGAATTATATATCCTTCACTATAAACCACATTGCAGTATATATCCTATATCCTGTTCCCAGGCCGTCATTGAAAATAAGAATTTGTTCTTAACTGACTTGCCTGGTTAAATAAAGGTAAAATTTTAAAAAAAATAATATATATATATATATATATATCCTTCACTATAAACCACACACTGCATTATATATCCTTCACTATAAACCCCACACTGCATTATATATCCTTCACTATAAACCAGACTGCATTATATATCCTTCACTATAAACCACACTGCATTATATATCCTTCACTATAAACCACACTGCATTATATATCCTTCACTATAAACCACACTGCATTGTATATCCTTCACTATAAACCACACACTGCACTGTATATCCTTCACTATAAACCACACTGCATTATATATCCTTCACTATAAACTCCACACTGCATTATATATCCTTCACTATAAACCCCACACTGCACTGTATATCCTTCACTATAAACCCCACACTGCATTATATATCCTTCACTATAAACTACACTGCATTATATATCCTTCACAATAAACTACACACTGCAGTGTATATCCTTCACTATAAACTACACTGCAGTATATCCTTCACTATAAACCCCACACTGCATTATATATCCTTCACAATAAACCACACTGCATGATATATCCTTCACTATAAACCACACTGCATTGTATATCCTTCACTATAAACCACACTGCAGTATATATCCTTCACTATAAACCAGACTGCATTGTATATCCTTCACTATAAACCAGACTGCATTATATATCCTTCACTATAAACCACACACTGCACTGTATATCCTTCACTATAAACCACACACTGCAGTGTATATCCTTCACTATAAACCACACACTGCACTGTATATCCTTCACTATAAACCCCACACTGCATTATATATATCCTTCACTATAAACCACACTGCATTATATATCCTTCACTATAAACCATACTGCAGTATATATCCTTCACTATAAACCATACTGCAGTATATATCCTTCACTATAAACCATACTGCAGTATATATCCTTCACTATAAACCCCACACTGCTTCAACTTCAATGATCTGTAAACAACTAGTTTAATGTCACTAGTTAGGGGGGGAAACAAACTATGACTTTCAATTCTGAATGGTGGAGATAAATAGATAATTGATGAAGGTGCACAGAGGCTAACTAATCCTATTCAATATCTAACCAACTAACTCAGCCTCGACACAACCCAAAACACACAGCTTTGACCAGAGAAAACACATGTTTATTTTCATACGGTCTCTGACTGTAGTTAAAGGAGTATCAAAGCGGATGTGACTCGTTAGTTAAACTTACCTTTGCTTGAAAAGTGGGTCACTTCTTAGTTGACAATACGGGTTATAAAGAGTGAGAACCCCGACACCGTTAGATGTAATATATATAAGTAGTTAATTAATTAAAAGTAGTTTATCCGGGAAAAAAAAGGGACAATTCCTTCTCACGACTTCTGTTTTCCTGTTGAATTTATTTTTTCGCGCCAGGTTCCGGAAGCCTCAGACCGGACGTGACGGATACCGCGTCACCTTGGCGACCGGCCGAGAAGCGTTCCCGAGTTACCACGGCAACAACGTTAAAAATTTGGATTTTCGTCGTAGAAAAAAATGTATTCAACTTTTTTGGTCTTCATTTAAAGTTCGGTGTTAGCACTTTGATTAAGGTTTAAGGTTTAAGCGGGGTTATGACTTTGTGGCAGTAGTAAAGAGTGACGACCCAGACGACAAGGGTATAATCATAGAAATATAATGAATAGAACGGCGGTCCCCAACGATGGCATAATGGTTGGACTGGCAGACATTGCGAGCACATAGGGGCAAAGTAGGAAGTAAAAGCAGGAAGTGTACCCATCAATATGTGCTGGGATTTGTTGATTTGGCTGGCCCTTAAATGTACACAGAGAGCTAGCATTAATAATATGCATGTTAATTTCTCCTGGTTCAAAGTGGAGGAGAGATTAACTTCATCACTACTTGTACTTGTGAGCAGTATTGACATGTTGAATCCACCGAGGTGTCTG
Organism: Oncorhynchus masou masou; assembly: GCF_036934945.1. Taxonomy (NCBI): domain Eukaryota; kingdom Metazoa; phylum Chordata; class Actinopteri; order Salmoniformes; family Salmonidae; genus Oncorhynchus; species Oncorhynchus masou. The sequence goes on along the minus strand of NC_088216.1, from coordinate 2,641,877 downwards.
TTTAAACGACTAGCACACAGCTTACAAGCTGAACCTCGGCAAGACGGAGCTGCTCTTCCTCCCGGGGAAGGACTGCCCGTTCCATGATCTCGCCATCACGGTTGACAACTCCATTGTGTCCTCCTCCCAGAGCGCTAAGAACCTTGGCGTGATCCTGGACAACACCCTGTCGTTCTCAACCAACATCATGGCGGTGGCCCGTTCCTGTAGGTTCATGCTCTACAACATCCGCAGAGTACGACCCTGCCTCACACAGGAAGCGGCGCAGGTCCTAATCCAGGCACTTGTCATCTCCCGTCTGGATTACTGCAACTCGCTGTTGGCTGGGCTCCCTGCCTGTGCCATTAAACCCCTACAACTCATCCAGAACGCCGCAGCCCGTCTGGTGTTCAACCTTCCCAAGTTCTCTCACGTCACCCCGCTCCTCCGCTCTCTCCACTGGCTTCCAGTTGAAGCTCGCATCCGCTACAAGACCATGGTGCTTGCCTACGGAGCTGTGAGGGGAACGGCACCGCAGTACCTCCAGGCTCTGATCAGGCCCTACACCCAAGCAAGGGCACTGCGTTCATCCACCTCTGGCCTGCTCGCCTCCCTACCATTGAGGAAGTACAGTTCCCGCTCAGCCCAGTCAAAACTGTTCGCTGCTCTGGCCCCCAATGGTGGAACAATCTCCCTCACGACGCCAGGACAGCGGAGTCAATCACCACCTTCCGGAGACACCTGAAACCCCACCTCTTCAAGGAATACCTAGGATAGGATAAGTAATCCTTCTCACCACCCCCCCTTAATGATTTAGATGCACTATTGTAAAGTGGCTGTTCCACTGGATGTCAGAAGGTGAATTCACCAATTTGTAAGTCGCTCTGGATAAGAGCGTCTGCTAAATGACTTAAATGTAAATGTTACAAGACATGCCACCAGAGGTTTGTCCTGAAAAGACTATGGGACGTGCACAGTACTACATAGAGCCATGACTACATAACTGCCTTAATGTTGCTGGACCCCCAGGAAGAGGGGGGAGGTCATCTCATGGGGATCCTTAATAAATATAAATCATCCCAGAAAAATCCAATACAAACTAAACAAACATTACAAAACAATACCTTCCATTGCATGAACCACATCAGTTAAACATCAATAGAATGAACATTCTACATTACCACGGAAATGATCGCATCACAATACCAGGCAGCCATTGTGTGTGTCCACCAATGGGTTCACCGGTCAGATTGCCAGGGGTTAGAGGTTCCAAGACCGTTCTATTCATTATATCTCTACGGGTGTAATTGCCATAGAGATGAATAGAGGGCTCATCGTTGTATCCGTGCCATTGTTGAGCCCCAACAGTGGAAATGTCATACTACCCATAAAACCTAGTGGTCAAAACATGGAAATGGTTCCAATTGTTTCTCCGCCAGTCATTTTATCCATTGTGGTTGTCGTTATGAAAAAGTATAAACACAAAAATGACAGGCTGCCTGACATTACAACGTTGTTTTCGCTGATGAGTCATTACACACAAGTACCAATACTGTGTGATGTCATTACACTGCCCGGCTTCCTGCCTATTCTCCTCCTGCATCACCTCCTCCTGCCTATTCTCCTCCCTTTATTCCTCCTGCCTCTACTCCTTGTGCCCAGCCTCCTGCCTCTCTTCCTCCTCCCTCATCCTCCTCTCCTCCTGCCCAGCCTCCTGCCTCTCTTCCTCCTCCCTCATCCTCCTCTCCTCCTGCCCAGCCTCCTGCCTCTCTTCCTCCTCCCTCATCCTCCTCTCCTCCTGTCCAACCTCCTGCCCAGCCTCCTGCCTCTCTTCCTCCTCCCTCATCCTCCTCTCCTCTCCTCCTGCCCAGCCTCCTGCCTCTCTTCCTCCTCCCTCATCCTCCTCTCCTCCTGTCCAGCCTCCTGCCTCTCTTCCTCCTCCCTCATCCTCCTCTCCTCCTGTCCAACCTCCTGCCCAGCCTCCTGCATCTCTTCCCGGTACAGCATCTCCTGCAGCACTGAGGTGGTCTTCTGCAAGGACCAGCGGACCTGAAGTCCTGCCAGCCCGGCCAGTGTGGAGAGGGAGAGGCCAGACCTGAAGTCCTCCCAGCCCGGCCAGTGTGGAGAGGGAGAGGCCAGACCTGAAGTCCTCCCAGCCAGGGTCTCTCCCAGCCCAGCCAGTGTGGAAGGGAGAGGCCAGACCTGACGTCCTCCCAGCCCAGGTCTCCCCCAGCCCGGCCAGTGTGGAGAGGGAGAGGCCAGACCTGAAGTCCTCCCAGCCCGGCCAGTGTGGAGAGGGAGAGGCCAGACCTGAAGTCCTCCCAGCCAGGGTCTCTCCCAGCCCGGCCAGTGTGGAGAGGGAGAGGCCAGACCTGAAGTCCTCCCAGCCCGGCCAGTGTGGAGAGGGAGAGGCCAGACCTGAAGTCCTCCCAGCCCGGCCAGTGTGGAAGGGAGAGGCCAGACCTGACGTCCTCCCAGCCCAGGTCTCTCCCAGCCCGGCCAGTGTGGAGAGGGAGAGTCCAGACCTGGAGTCCTCCCAGCCCGGCCAGTGTGGAGAGGGAGAGTCCAGACCTGGAGTCCTCCCAGCCCGGCCAGTGTGGAAGGGAGAGACCAGACCTGAAATCCTCCCAGCCCGGCCAGTGTGGAGAGGGAGAGGCCAGACCTGAAGTCCTCCCAGCCAGGGTCTCTCCCAGCCCAGCCAGTGTGGAAGGGAGAGACCAGACCTGGAGTCCTCCCAGCCCAGGTCTCTCCCAGCCCGGCCAGTGTGGAAGGGAGAGACCAGACCTGGAGTCCTCCCAGCCCAGGTCTCTCCCAGCCCAGCCAGTGTGGAAGGGAGAGGCCAGACCTGAAGTCCTCCCAGCCAGGGTCTCTCCCAGCCCAGCCAGTGTGGAAGGGAGAGTCCAGACCTGAAGTCCTCCCAGCCCGGCCAGTGTGGAGAGGGAGTCTAGTGTCTCCATACCTGGTTCTTCTTGAACTCTGAACTGTCAAAGACCCGGTGAAGGAGAACCAGTGAACGGACCAGGAATGTTCTCCTGCGGTGCTACAGGAGCCAAAGGTTGACAGACAGTCAATGCTGAGACCAATGTGTCTTTATTTAGACAGACAGTCAATGCTGAGACCAAGGTGTCTTTATTTAGACAGACAGTCAGTGCTGAGACCAAGGTGTCTTTATTTAGACAGACAGTCAGTGCTGAGACCAAGGTGTCTTTATTTAGACAGACAGTCAATGCTGAGACCAAGGTGTCTTTATTTAGACAGACAGTCAAGGCTGAGACCAAGGTGTCTTTATTTAGACAGACAGTCAATGCTGAGACCAAGGTGTCTTTATTTAGACAGACAGTCAATGCTGAGACCAAGGTGTCTTTATTTAGACAGACAGTCAATGCTGAGACCAAGGTGTCTTTATTTAGACAGACAGTCAATGCTGAGACCAAGGTGTCTTTATTTAGACAGGGAGTCAGTGCTGAGACCAAGGTGTCTTTATTTAGACAGACAGTCAATGCTGAGACCAAGGTGTCTTTATTTAGACAGACAGTCAATGCTGAGACCAAGGTGTCTTTATTTAGACAGACAGTCAATGCTGAGACCAAGGTGTCTTTATTTAGACAGGGAGTCAATGCTGAGACCAAGGTGTCTTTATTTAGACAGACAGTCAATGCTGAGACCAAGGTGTCTTTATTTAGACAGACAGTCAATGCTGAGACCAAGGTGTCTTTATTTAGACAGGGAGTCAATGCTGAGACCAAGGTGTCTTTATTCAGACAGGGAGTCAATGCTGAGACCAAGGTGTCTTTATTTAGACAGGGAGTCAATGCTGAGACCAAGGTGTCTTTATTTAAACAGGGAGTCAATGCTGAGACCAAGGTGTCTTTATTTAGACAGGGAGTCAATGCTGAGACCAAGGTGTCTTTATTTAGACAGGGAGTCAATGCTGAGACCAAGGTGTCTTTATTTAGACAGACAGTCAATGCTGAGACCAAGGTGTCTTTATTTAGACAGACAGTCAATGCTGAGACCAAGGTGTCTTTATTTAGACAGACAGTCAATGCTGAGACCAAGGTGTCTTTATTTAGACAGACAGTCAATGCTGAGACCAAGGTGTCTTTATTTAGACAGGGAGTCAATGCTGAGACCAAGGTGTCTTTATTTAGACAGGAGTCAATGCTGAGACCAAGGTGTCTTTATTTAGACAGGGAGTCAATGCTGAGACCAAGGTGTCTTTATTTAGACAGGGAGTCAATGCTGAGACCAAGGTGTCTTTATTTAGACAGGGAGTCAGTGCTGAGACCAAGGTGTCTTTATTTAGACAGGGAGTCAATGCTGAGACCAAGGTGTCTTTATTTAGACAGGGAGTCAATGCTGAGACCAAGGTGTCTTTATTTAGACAGACAGTCAATGCTGAGACCAAGGTGTCTTTATTTAGACAGGGAGTCAATGCTGAGACCAAGGTGTCTTTATTTAGACAGACAGTCAATGCTGAGACCAAGGTGTCTTTATTTAGACAGGGAGTCAATGCTGAGACCAAGGTGTCTTTATTTAGACAGGGAGTCAATGCTGAGACCAAGGTGTCTTTTTTTAGACAGGGAGTCAATGCTGAGACCAAGGTGTCTTTATTTAGACAGAGAGTCAATGCTGAGACCAAGGTGTCTTTATTTAGACAGGGAGTCAATGCTGAGACCAAGGTGTCTTTATTTAGACAGGGAGTCAATGCTGAGACCAAGGTGTCTTTATTTAGACAGGGAGTCAATGCTGAAACCAAGGTGTCTTTATTTAGACAGGGAGTCAATGCTGAGACCAAGGTGTCTTTATTTAGACAGGGAGTCAATGCTGAGACCAAGGTGTCTTTATTTAGACAGGGAGTCAATGTTGAGACCAAGGTGTCTTTATTTAGACAGGGAGTCAATGCTGAGACCAAGGTGTCTTTATTTAGACAGGGAGTCAATGCTGAGACCAAGGTGTCTTTATTTAGACAGGGAGTCAATGCTGAGAACAAGGTGTCTTTATTTAGACAGGGAGTCAATGTTGAGACCAAGGTGTCTTTATTTAGACAGGGAGTCAATGCTGAGACCAAGGTGTCTTTATTTAGACAGACAGTCAATGCTGAGACCAAGGTGTCTTTATTTAGACAGACAGTCAATGCTGAGAGCAAGGTGTCTTTATTTAGACAGGGAGTCAATGCTGAGACCAAGGTGTCTTTATTTAGACAGGGAATCAATGTTGAGACCAAGGTGTCTTTATTTAGACAGGGAGTCAATGCTGAGACCAAAGTGTCTTTATTTAGACAGGGAGTCAATGCTGAGACCAAGGTGTCTTTATTTAGACAGACAGTCAATGCTGAGACCAAGGTGTCTTTATTTAGACAGGGAGTCAATACTGAGACCAAGGTGTCTTTATTTAGACAGACAGTCAATGCTGAGACCAAGGTGTCTTTATTTAGACAGAGAGTCAATGCTGAGACCAAGGTGTCTTTATTTAGACAGGGAGTCAATGCTGAGACCAAGGTGTCTTTATTTAGACAGGGAGTCAATGCTGAGACCAAGGTGTCTTTATTTAGACAGGGAGTCAATGCTGAGACCAAGGTGTCTTTATTTAGACAGGGAGTCAATGCTGAGACCAAGGTGTCTTTATTTAGACAGACATTCAATGCTGAGACCAAGGTGTCTTTATTTAGACAGGGAGTCAATGCTGAGACCAAGGTGTCTTTATTTAGACAGACAGTCAATGCTGAGACCAAGGTGTCTTTATTTAGACAGGGAATCAATGCTGAGACCAAAGTGTCTTTATTTAGACAGACAGTCAATGCTGAGACCAAGGTGTCTTTATTTAGACAGACAGTCAATGCTGAGACCAAGGTGTCTTTATTTAGACAGACAGTCAATGCTGAGACCAAGGTGTCTTTATTTAGACAGACAGTCAATGCTGAGACCAAGGTGTCTTTATTTAGACAAACAGTCAATGCTGAGACCAAGGTGTCTTTATTTAGACAGACAGTCAATGCTGAGACCAAGGTGTCTTTATTTAGACAGGGAGTCAATGCTGAGACCAAGGTGTCTTTATTTAGACAGGCAGTCAATGCTGAGACCAAGGTGTCTTTATTTAGACAGACAGTCAATGCTGAGACCAAGGTGTCTTTATTTAGACAGACAGTCAATGCTGAGACCAAGGTGTCTTTATTTAGACAGGGAGTCAATGCTGAGACCAAGGTGTCTTTATTTAGACAGGGAGTCAATGCTGAGACCAAGGTGTCTTTATTTAGACAGGAGTCAATGCTGAGACCAAGGTGTCTTTATTTAGACAGGGAGTCAATGCTGAGACCAAGGTGTCTTTATTTAGACAGGGAGTCAATGCTGAGACCAAGGTGTCTTTATTTAGACAGGGAGTCAGTGCTGAGACCAAGGTGTCTTTATTTAGACAGGGAGTCAATGCTGAGACCAAGGTGTCTTTATTTAGACAGGGAGTCAATGCTGAGACCAAGGTGTCTTTATTTAGACAGACAGTCAATGCTGAGACCAAGGTGTCTTTATTTAGACAGGGAGTCAATGCTGAGACCAAGGTGTCTTTATTTAGACAGACAGTCAATGCTGAGACCAAGGTGTCTTTATTTAGACAGGGAGTCAATGCTGAGACCAAGGTGTCTTTATTTAGACAGGGAGTCAATGCTGAGACCAAGGTGTCTTTTTTTAGACAGGGAGTCAATGCTGAGACCAAGGTGTCTTTATTTAGACAGAGAGTCAATGCTGAGACCAAGGTGTCTTTATTTAGACAGGGAGTCAATGCTGAGACCAAGGTGTCTTTATTTAGACAGGGAGTCAATGCTGAGACCAAGGTGTCTTTATTTAGACAGGGAGTCAATGCTGAAACCAAGGTGTCTTTATTTAGACAGGGAGTCAATGCTGAGACCAAGGTGTCTTTATTTAGACAGGGAGTCAATGCTGAGACCAAGGTGTCTTTATTTAGACAGGGAGTCAATGTTGAGACCAAGGTGTCTTTATTTAGACAGGGAGTCAATGCTGAGACCAAGGTGTCTTTATTTAGACAGGGAGTCAATGCTGAGACCAAGGTGTCTTTATTTAGACAGGGAGTCAATGCTGAGAACAAGGTGTCTTTATTTAGACAGGGAGTCAATGTTGAGACCAAGGTGTCTTTATTTAGACAGGGAGTCAATGCTGAGACCAAGGTGTCTTTATTTAGACAGGGAGTCAATGCTGAGACCAAGGTGTCTTTATTTAGACAGGGAGTCAATGCTGAGACCAAAGTGTCTTTATTTAGACAGGGAGTCAATGCTGAGACCAAGGTGTCTTTATTTAGACAGACAGTCAATGCTGAGACCAAGGTGTCTTTATTTAGACAGGGAGTCAATACTGAGACCAAGGTGTCTTTATTTAGACAGACAGTCAATGCTGAGACCAAGGTGTCTTTATTTAGACAGAGAGTCAATGCTGAGACCAAGGTGTCTTTATTTAGACAGGGAGTCAATGCTGAGACCAAGGTGTCTTTATTTAGACAGGGAGTGCTGAGACCAAGGTGTCTTTATTTAGACAGGGAGTCAATGCTGAGACCAAGGTGTCTTTATTTAGACAGGGAGTCAATGCTGAGACCAAGGTGTCTTTATTTAGACAGTCAGTGCTGAGACCAAGGTGTCTTTATTTAGACAGGGAGTCAATGCTGAGACCAAGGTGTCTTTATTTAGACAGGGAGTCAATGCTGAGACCAAGGTGTCTTTATTTAGACAGTCAGTGCTGAGACCAAGGTGTCTTTATTTAGACAGGGAGTCAATGCTGAGACCAAGGTGTCTTTATTTAGACAGGGAGTCAATGCTGAGACCAAGGTGTCTTTATTTAGACAGGGAGTCAATGCTGAGACCAAGGTGTCTTTATTTAGACAGGGAGTCAATGCTGAGACCAAGGTGTCTTTATTTAGACAGGGAGTCAATGCTGAGACCAAGGTGTCTTTATTTAGACAGGGAGTCAATGCTGAGACCAAGGTGTCTTTATTTAGACAGGGAGTCAATGCTGAGACCAAGGTGTCTTTATTTAGACAGGGAGTCAATGCTGAGACCAAGGTGTCTTTATTTAGACAGGGAGTCAGTGCTGAGACCAAGGTGTCTTTATTTAGACAGACAGTCAATGCTGAGACCAAGGTGTCTTTATTTAGACAGGGAGTCAATGCTGAGACCAAGGTGTCTTTATTTAGACAGGGAGTCAATGATGAGACCAAGGTGTCTTTATTTAGACAGGGAGTCAATGCTGAGACCAAGGTGTCTTTATTTAGACAGGGAGTCAATGCTGAGACCAAGGTGTCTTTATTTAGACAGTCAGTGCTGAGACCAAGGTGTCTTTATTTAGACAGGAGTCAATGCTGAGACCAAGGTGTCTTTATTTAGACAGGGAGTCAATGCTGAGACCAAGGTGTCTTTATTTAGACAGTCAGTGCTGAGACCAAGGTGTCTTTATTTAGACAGGGAGTCAATGCTGAGACCAAGGTGTCTTTATTTAGACAGGGAGTCAATGCTGAGACCAAGGTGTCTTTATTTAGACAGTCAGTGCTGAGACCAAGGTGTCTTTATTTAGACAGGAGTCAATGCTGAGACCAAGGTGTCTTTATTTAGACAGGGAGTCAATGCTGAGACCAAGGTGTCTTTATTTAGACAGACAGTCAATGCTGAGACCAAGGTGTCTTTATTTAGACAGGGAGTCAATGCTGAGACCAATGTTTCTTTATTTAGACAGGGAGTCAATGCTGAGACCAAGGTGTCTTTATTTAGACAGACAGTCAATGCTGAGACCAAGGTGTCTTTATTTAGACAGGGAGTCAATGCTGAGACCAAGGTGTCTTTATTTAGACAGACAGTCAATGCTGAGCCAAGGTGTCTTTATTTAGACAGGGAGTCAATGCTGAGACCAAGGTGTCTTTATTTAGACAGACAGTCAATGCTGAGACCAAGGTGTCTTTATTTAGACAGACAGTCAATGCTGAGACCAAGGTGTCTTTATTTAGACAGACAGTCAATGCTGAGACCAAGGTGTCTTTATTTAGACAGACAGTCAATGCTGAGACCAAGGTGACTTTATTTAGACAGACAGTCAATGCCGAGACCAAGGTGTCTTTATTTAGACAGGGAGTCAGTGCTGAGACCAAGGTGTCTTTATTTAGACAGACAGTCAATGCTGAGACCAAGGTGTCTTTATTTAGACAGACAGTCAATGCTGAGACCAAGGTGTCTTTATTTAGACAGACAGTCAATGCTGAGACCAAGGTGTCTTTATTTAGACAGACAGTCAATGCTGAGACCAAGGTGTCTTTATTTAGACAGACAGTCAATGCTGAGACCAAGGTGTCTTTATTTAGACAGGGAGTCAATGCTGAGACCAAGGTGTCTTTATTTAGACAGACAGTCAATGCTGAGACCAAGGTGTCTTTATTTAGACAGACAGTCAATGCTGAGACCAAGGTGTCTTTATTTAGACAGGGAGTCAATGCTGAGACCAAGGTGTCTTTATTTAGACAGACAGTCAATGCTGAGACCAAGGTGTCTTTATTTAGACAGGGAGTCAATGCTGAGACCAAGGTGTCTTTATTTAGACAGACAGTCAATGCTGAGACCAAGGTGTCTTTATTTAGACAGACAGTCAATGCTGAGACCAAGGTGTCTTTATTTAGACAGACAGTCAATGCTGAGACCAAGGTGTCTTTATTTAGACAGACAGTCAATGCTGAGACCAAGGTGTCTTTATTTAGACAGGGAGTCAATGCTGAGACCAAGGTGTCTTTATTTAGACAGACAGTCAATGCTGAGACCAAGGTGTCTTTATTTAGACAGGGAGTCAATGCTGAGACCAAGGTGTCTTTATTTAGACAGACAGTCAATGCTGAGACCAAGGTGTCTTTATTTAGACAGACAGTCAATGCTGAGACCAAGGTGTCTTTATTTAGACAGGGAGTCAATGCTGAGACCAAGGTGTCTTTATTTAGACAGGGAGTCAATGCTGAGACCAAGGTGTCTTTATTTAGACAGGGAGTCAATGCTGAGACCAAGGTGTCTTTATTTAGACAGGGAGTCAATGCTGAGACCAAGGTGTCTTTATTTAGACAGGGAGTCAATGCTGAGATCAAGGTGTCTTTATTTAGACAGGGAGTCAATGCTGAGACCAAGGTGTCTTTATTTAGACAGGGAGTCAATGCTGAGACCAAGGTGTCTTTATTTAGACAGGGAGTCAGTGCTGAGACCAAGGTGTCTTTATTTAGACAGACAGTCAATGCTGAGACCAAGGTGTCTTTATTTAGACAGGGAGTCAATGCTGAGACCAAGGTGTCTTTATTTAGACAGGGAGTCAATGATGAGACCAAGGTGTCTTTATTTAGACAGGGAGTCAATGCTGAGACCAAGGTGTCTTTATTTAGACAGGGAGTCAATGCTGAGACCAAGGTGTCTTTATTTAGACAGTCAGTGCTGAGACCAAGGTGTCTTTATTTAGACAGGGAGTCAATGCTGAGACCAAGGTGTCTTTATTTAGACAGGGAGTCAATGCTGAGACCAAGGTGTCTTTATTTAGACAGTCAGTGCTGAGACCAAGGTGTCTTTATTTAGACAGGGAGTCAATGCTGAGACCAAGGTGTCTTTATTTAGACAGGAGTCAATGCTGAGACCAAGGTGTCTTTATTTAGACAGTCAGTGCTGAGACCAAGGTGTCTTTATTTAGACAGGGAGTCAATGCTGAGACCAAGGTGTCTTTATTTAGACAGGGAGTCAATGCTGAGACCAAGGTGTCTTTATTTAGACAGACAGTCAATGCTGAGACCAAGGTGTCTTTATTTAGACAGGGAGTCAATGCTGAGACCAATGTTTCTTTATTTAGACAGGGAGTCAATGCTGAGACCAAGGTGTCTTTATTTAGACAGACAGTCAATGCTGAGACCAAGGTGTCTTTATTTAGACAGGGAGTCAATGCTGAGACCAAGGTGTCTTTATTTAGACAGACAGTCAATGCTGAGCCAAGGTGTCTTTATTTAGACAGGGAGTCAATGCTGAGACCAAGGTGTCTTTATTTAGACAGACAGTCAATGCTGAGACCAAGGTGTCTTTATTTAGACAGACAGTCAATGCTGAGACCAAGGTGTCTTTATTTAGACAGACAGTCAATGCTGAGACCAAGGTGTCTTTATTTAGACAGACAGTCAATGCTGAGACCAAGGTGACTTTATTTAGACAGACAGTCAATGCCGAGACCAAGGTGTCTTTATTTAGACAGGGAGTCAGTGCTGAGACCAAGGTGTCTTTATTTAGACAGACAGTCAATGCTGAGACCAAGGTGTCTTTATTTAGACAGACAGTCAATGCTGAGACCAAGGTGTCTTTATTTAGACAGACAGTCAATGCTGAGACCAAGGTGTCTTTATTTAGACAGACAGTCAATGCTGAGACCAAGGTGTCTTTATTTAGACAGACAGTCAATGCTGAGACCAAGGTGTCTTTATTTAGACAGGGAGTCAATGCTGAGACCAAGGTGTCTTTATTTAGACAGACAGTCAATGCTGAGACCAAGGTGTCTTTATTTAGACAGACAGTCAATGCTGAGACCAAGGTGTCTTTATTTAGACAGGGAGTCAATGCTGAGACCAAGGTGTCTTTATTTAGACAGACAGTCAATGCTGAGACCAAGGTGTCTTTATTTAGACAGGGAGTCAATGCTGAGACCAAGGTGTCTTTATTTAGACAGACAGTCAATGCTGAGACCAAGGTGTCTTTATTTAGACAGACAGTCAATGCTGAGACCAAGGTGTCTTTATTTAGACAGACAGTCAATGCTGAGACCAAGGTGTCTTTATTTAGACAGACAGTCAATGCTGAGACCAAGGTGTCTTTATTTAGACAGGGAGTCAATGCTGAGACCAAGGTGTCTTTATTTAGACAGACAGTCAATGCTGAGACCAAGGTGTCTTTATTTAGACAGGGAGTCAATGCTGAGACCAAGGTGTCTTTATTTAGACAGACAGTCAATGCTGAGACCAAGGTGTCTTTATTTAGACAGACAGTCAATGCTGAGACCAAGGTGTCTTTATTTAGACAGGGAGTCAATGCTGAGACCAAGGTGTCTTTATTTAGACAGACAGTCAATGCTGAGACCAAGGTGTCTTTATTTAGACAGGGAGTCAATGCTGAGACCAAGGTGTCTTTATTTAGACAGACAGTCAATGCTGAGACCAAGGTGTCTTTATTTAGACAGACAGTCAATGCTGAGACCAAGGTGTCTTTATTTAGACAGGGAGTCAATGCAGAGACCAAGGTGTCTTTATTTAGACAGGGAGTCAATGCTGAGACCAAGGTGTCTTTATTTAGACAGACAGTCAATGCTGAGACCAAGGTGTCTTTATTTAGACAGGGAGTCAATGCTGAGACCAAGGTGTCTTTATTTAGACAGGGAGTCAATGCTGAGACCAAGGTGTCTTTATTTAGACAGGGAGTCAATGCTGAGACCAAGGTGTCTTTATTTAGACAGGGAGTCAATGCTGAGACCAAGGTGTCTTTATTTAGACAGGGAGTCAATGCTGAGACCAAGGTGTCTTTATTTAGACAGGGAGTCAATGCTGAGACCAAGGTGTCTTTATTTAGACAGGGAGTCAGTGCTGAGACCAAGGTGTCTTTATTTAGACAGACAGTCAATGCTGAGACCAAGGTGTCTTTATTTAGACAGGGAGTCAATGCTGAGACCAAGGTGTCTTTATTTAGACAGGGAGTCAATGCTGAGACCAAGGTGTCTTTATTTAGACAGGGAGTCAATGCTGAGACCAAGGTGTCTTTATTTAGACAGGGAGTCAATGCTGAGACCAAGGTGTCTTTATTTAGACAGTCAGTGCTGAGACCAAGGTGTCTTTATTTAGACAGGGAGTCAATGCTGAGACCAAGGTGTCTTTATTTAGACAGGGAGTCAATGCTGAGACCAAGGTGTCTTTATTTAGACAGTCAGTGCTGAGACCAAGGTGTCTTTATTTAGACAGGGAGTCAATGCTGAGACCAAGGTGTCTTTATTTAGACAGGGAGTCAATGCTGAGACCAAGGTGTCTTTATTTAGACAGTCAGTGCTGAGACCAAGGTGTCTTTATTTAGACAGGGAGTCAATGCTGAGACCAAGGTGTCTTTATTTAGACAGGGAGTCAATGCTGAGACCAAGGTGTCTTTATTTAGACAGGGAGTCAATGCTGAGACCAAGGTGTCTTTATTTAGACAGGGAGTCAATGCTGAGACCAAGGTGTCTTTATTTAGACACGGAGTCAATGCTGAGACCAAGGTGTCTTTATTTAGACAGGGAGTCAATGCTGAGACCAAGGTGTCTTTATTTAGACAGGAGTCAATGCTGAGACCAAGGTGTCTTTATTTAGACAGGGAGTCAATGCTGAGACCAAGGTGTCTTTATTTAGACAGGAGTCAATGCTGAGACCAAGGTGTCTTTATTTAGACAGGGAGTCAATGCTGAGACCAAGGTGTCTTTATTTAGACAGACAGTCAATGCTGAGACCAAGGTGTCTTTATTTAGACAGACAGTCAATGCTGAGACCAAGGTGTCTTTATTTAGACAGACAGTCAATGCTGAGACCAAGGTGTCTTTATTTAGACAGGGAGTCAATGCTGAGACCAAGGTGTCTTTATTTAGACAGACAGTCAATGCTGAGACCAAGGTGTCTTTATTTAGACAGGGAGTCAATGCTGAGACCAAGGTGTCTTTATTTAGACAGACAGTCAATGCTGAGACCAAGGTGTCTTTATTTAGACAGGGAGTCAATGCTGAGACCAAGGTGTCTTTATTTAGACAGGGAGTCAATGCTGAGACCAAGGTGTCTTTTTTAGACAGGGAGTCAATGCTGAGACCAAGGTGTCTTTATTTAGACAGAGAGTCAATGCTGAGACCAAGGTGTCTTTATTTAGACAGGAGTCAATGCTGAGACCAAGGTGTCTTTATTTAGACAGGGAGTCAATGCTGAGACCAAGGTGTCTTTATTTAGACAGGGAGTCAATGCTGAAACCAAGGTGTCTTTATTTAGACAGGGAGTCAATGCTGAGACCAAGGTGTCTTTATTTAGACAGACAGTCAATGCTGAGACCAAGGTGTCTTTATTTAGACAGGGAGTCAATGTTGAGACCAAGGTGTCTTTATTTAGACAGGGAGTCAATGCTGAGACCAAGGTGTCTTTATTTAGACAGGAGTCAATGCTGAGACCAAGGTGTCTTTATTTAGACAGGGAGTCAATGCTGAGAACAAGGTGTCTTTATTTAGACAGGAGTCAATGTTGAGACCAAGGTGTCTTTATTTAGACAGGGAGTCAATGCTGAGACCAAGGTGTCTTTATTTAGACAGACAGTCAATGCTGAGACCAAGGTGTCTTTATTTAGACAGGGAGTCAATGCTGAGACCAAGGTGTCTTTATTTAGACAGGGAATCAATGTTGAGACCAAGGTGTCTTTATTTAGACAGGGAGTCAATGCTGAGACCAAAGTGTCTTTATTTAGACAGGGAGTCAATGCTGAGACCAAGGTGTCTTTATTTAGACAGACAGTCAATGCTGAGACCAAGGTGTCTTTATTTAGACAGGGAGTCAATACTGAGACCAAGGTGTCTTTATTTAGACAGACAGTCAATGCTGAGACCAAGGTGTCTTTATTTAGACAGAGAGTCAATGCTGAGACCAAGGTGTCTTTATTTAGACAGGGAGTCAATGCTGAGACCAAGGTGTCTTTATTTAGACAGGGAGTCAATGCTGAGACCAAGGTGTCTTTATTTAGACAGGGAGTCAATGCTGAGACCAAGGTGTCTTTATTTAGACAGGGAGTCAATGCTGAGACCAAGGTGTCTTTATTTAGACAGACATTCAATGCTGAGACCAAGGTGTCTTTATTTAGACAGACAGTCAATGCTGAGACCAAGGTGTCTTTATTTAGACAAACAGTCAATGCTGAGACCAAGGTGTCTTTATTTAGACAGACAGTCAATGCTGAGACCAAGGTGTCTTTATTTAGACAGGGAGTCAATGCTGAGACCAAGGTGTCTTTATTTAGACAGGCAGTCAATGCTGAGACCAAGGTGTCTTTATTTAGACAGACAGTCAATGCTGAGACCAAGGTGTCTTTATTTAGACAGACAGTCAATGCTGAGACCAAGGTGTCTTTATTTAGACAGGGAGTCAATGCTGAGACCAATGTGTCTTTATTTAGACAGGGAGTCAGTGCTGAGACCAAGGTGTCTTTATTTAGACAGACAGTCAATGCTGAGACCAAGGTGTCTTTATTTAGACAGGTAGTCAAAGCTGAGACCAACGTGTCTTTATTTAGACAGGGAGTCAATGCTGAGACCAAGGTGTCTTTATTTAGACAGGGAGTCAATGCTGAGACCAAGGTGTCTTTATTTAGACAGGGAGTCAATGCTGAGACCAAGGTGTCTTTATTTAGACAGGGAGTCAATGCTGAGACCAAGGTGTCTTTATTTAGACAGTCAGTGCTGAGACCAAGGTGTCTTTATTTAGACAGGGAGTCAATGCTGAGACCAAGGTGTCTTTATTTAGACAGGGAGTCAATGCTGAGACCAAGGTGTCTTTATTTAGACAGGGAGTCAATGCTGAGACCAAGGTGTCTTTATTTAGACAGGGAGTCAATGCTGAGACCAAGGTGTCTTTATTTAGACAGGGAGTCAATGCTGAGACCAAGGTGTCTTTATTTAGACAGGGAGTCAATGCTGAGACCAAGGTGTCTTTATTTAGACAGGAGTCAATGCTGAGACCAAGGTGTCTTTATTTAGACAGGGAGTCAATGCTGAGACCAAGGTGTCTTTATTTAGACAGGGAGTCAATGCTGAGACCAAGGTGTCTTTATTTAGACAGGGAGTCAATGCTGAGACCAAGGTGTCTTTATTTAGACAGACAGTCAATGCTGAGACCAAGGTGTCTTTATTTAGACAGACAGTCAATGCTGAGACCAAGGTGTCTTTATTTAGACAGACAGTCAATGCTGAGACCAAGGTGTCTTTATTTAGACAGGGAGTCAATGCTGAGACCAAGGTGTCTTTATTTAGACAGGAGTCAATGCTGAGACCAAGGTGTCTTTATTTAGACAGGGAGTCAATGCTGAGACCAAGGTGTCTTTATTTAGACAGGGAGTCAATGCTGAGACCAAGGTGTCTTTATTTAGACAGGGAGTCAGTGCTGAGACCAAGGTGTCTTTATTTAGACAGGGAGTCAATGCTGAGACCAAGGTGTCTTTATTTAGACAGGGAGTCAATGCTGAGACCAAGGTGTCTTTATTTAGACAGACAGTCAATGCTGAGACCAAGGTGTCTTTATTTAGACAGGGAGTCAATGCTGAGACCAAGGTGTCTTTATTTAGACAGACAGTCAATGCTGAGACCAAGGTGTCTTTATTTAGACAGGGAGTCAATGCTGAGACCAAGGTGTCTTTATTTAGACAGGGAGTCAATGCTGAGACCAAGGTGTCTTTTTTAGACAGGGAGTCAATGCTGAGACCAAGGTGTCTTTATTTAGACAGAGAGTCAATGCTGAGACCAAGGTGTCTTTATTTAGACAGGGAGTCAATGCTGAGACCAAGGTGTCTTTATTTAGACAGGGAGTCAATGCTGAGACCAAGGTGTCTTTATTTAGACAGGGAGTCAATGCTGAAACCAAGGTGTCTTTATTTAGACAGGGAGTCAATGCTGAGACCAAGGTGTCTTTATTTAGACAGGGAGTCAATGCTGAGACCAAGGTGTCTTTATTTAGACAGGGAGTCAATGTTGAGACCAAGGTGTCTTTATTTAGACAGGGAGTCAATGCTGAGACCAAGGTGTCTTTATTTAGACAGGGAGTCAATGCTGAGACCAAGGTGTCTTTATTTAGACAGGGAGTCAATGCTGAGAACAAGGTGTCTTTATTTAGACAGGGAGTCAATGTTGAGACCAAGGTGTCTTTATTTAGACAGGGAGTCAATGCTGAGACCAAGGTGTCTTTATTTAGACAGACAGTCAATGCTGAGACCAAGGTGTCTTTATTTAGACAGACAGTCAATGCTGAGAGCAAGGTGTCTTTATTTAGACAGGGAGTCAATGCTGAGACCAAGGTGTCTTTATTTAGACAGGGAATCAATGTTGAGACCAAGGTGTCTTTATTTAGACAGGGAGTCAATGCTGAGACCAAAGTGTGTTTATTTAGACAGGGAGTCAATGCTGAGACCAAGGTGTCTTTATTTAGACAGACAGTCAATGCTGAGACCAAGGTGTCTTTATTTAGACAGGGAGTCAATGCTGAGACCAAGGTGTCTTTATTTAGACAGGGAGTCAATGCTGAGACCAAGGTGTCTTTATTTAGACAGGGAGTCAATGCTGAGACCAAGGTGTCTTTATTTAGACAGTCAGTGCTGAGACCAAGGTGTCTTTATTTAGACAGGGAGTCAATGCTGAGACCAAGGTGTCTTTATTTAGACAGGGAGTCAATGCTGAGACCAAGGTGTCTTTATTTAGACAGGGAGTCAATGCTGAGACCAAGGTGTCTTTATTTAGACAGGGAGTCAATGCTGAGACCAAGGTGTCTTTATTTAGACAGGGAGTCAATGCTGAGACCAAGGTGTCTTTATTTAGACAGGGAGTCAATGCTGAGACCAAGGTGTCTTTATTTAGACAGGAGTCAATGCTGAGACCAAGGTGTCTTTATTTAGACAGGGAGTCAATGCTGAGACCAAGGTGTCTTTATTTAGACAGGGAGTCAATGCTGAGACCAAGGTGTCTTTATTTAGACAGGGAGTCAATGCTGAGACCAAGGTGTCTTTATTTAGACAGACAGTCAATGCTGAGACCAAGGTGTCTTTATTTAGACAGACAGTCAATGCTGAGACCAAGGTGTCTTTATTTAGACAGACAGTCAATGCTGAGACCAAGGTGTCTTTATTTAGACAGGGAGTCAGTGCTGAGACCAAGGTGTCTTTATTTAGACAGACAGTCAATGCTGAGACCAAGGTGTCTTTATTTAGACAGGTAGTCAATGCTGAGACCAAGGTGTCTTTATTTAGACAGGGAGTCAATGCTGAGACCAAGGTGTCTTTATTTAGACAGGGAGTCAATGCTGAGACCAAGGTGTCTTTATTTAGAAAGGGAGTCAATGCTGAGACCAAGGTGTCTTTATTTAGACAGGGAGTCAATGCTGAGACCAAGGTGTCTTTATTTAGACAGTCAGTGCTGAGACCAAGGTGTCTTTATTTAGACAGGGAGTCAATGCTGAGACCAAGGTGTCTTTATTTAGACAGGGAGTCAATGCTGAGACCAAGGTGTCTTTATTTAGACAGGGAGTCAATGCTGAGACCAAGGTGTCTTTATTTAGACAGGGAGTCAATGCTGAGACCAAGGTGTCTTTATTTAGACAGGGAGTCAATGCTGAGACCAAGGTGTCTTTATTTAGACAGGGAGTCAATGCTGAGACCAAGGTGTCTTTATTTAGACAGGAGTCAATGCTGAGACCAAGGTGTCTTTATTTAGACAGGGAGTCAATGCTGAGACCAAGGTGTCTTTATTTAGACAGGGAGTCAATGCTGAGACCAAGGTGTCTTTATTTAGACAGGGAGTCAATGCTGAGACCAAGGTGTCTTTATTTAGACAGACAGTCAATGCTGAGACCAAGGTGTCTTTATTTAGACAGACAGTCAATGCTGAGACCAAGGTGTCTTTATTTAGACAGACAGTCAATGCTGAGACCAAGGTGTCTTTATTTAGACAGGGAGTCAATGCTGAGACCAAGGTGTCTTTATTTAGACAGGAGTCAATGCTGAGACCAAGGTGTCTTTATTTAGACAGGGAGTCAATGCTGAGACCAAGGTGTCTTTATTTAGACAGGGAGTCAGTGCTGAGACCAAGGTGTCTTTATTTAGACAGGGAGTCAATGCTGAGACCAAGGTGTCTTTATTTAGACAGGGAGTCAATGCTGAGACCAAGGTGTCTTTATTTAGACAGACAGTCAATGCTGAGACCAAGGTGTCTTTATTTAGACAGGGAGTCAATGCTGAGACCAAGGTGTCTTTATTTAGACAGACAGTCAATGCTGAGACCAAGGTGTCTTTATTTAGACAGGGAGTCAATGCTGAGACCAAGGTGTCTTTATTTAGACAGGGAGTCAATGCTGAGACCAAGGTGTCTTTTTTTAGACAGGGAGTCAATGCTGAGACCAAGGTGTCTTTATTTAGACAGAGAGTCAATGCTGAGACCAAGGTGTCTTTATTTAGACAGGGAGTCAATGCTGAGACCAAGGTGTCTTTATTTAGACAGGGAGTCAATGCTGAGACCAAGGTGTCTTTATTTAGACAGGGAGTCAATGCTGAAACCAAGGTGTCTTTATTTAGACAGGGAGTCAATGCTGAGACCAAGGTGTCTTTATTTAGACAGGGAGTCAATGCTGAGACCAAGGTGTCTTTATTTAGACAGGGAGTCAATGTTGAGACCAAGGTGTCTTTATTTAGACAGGGAGTCAATGCTGAGACCAAGGTGTCTTTATTTAGACAGGGAGTCAATGCTGAGACCAAGGTGTCTTTATTTAGACAGGGAGTCAATGCTGAGAACAAGGTGTCTTTATTTAGACAGGGAGTCAATGTTGAGACCAAGGTGTCTTTATTTAGACAGGGAGTCAATGCTGAGACCAAGGTGTCTTTATTTAGACAGACAGTCAATGCTGAGACCAAGGTGTCTTTATTTAGACAGACAGTCAATGCTGAGAGCAAGGTGTCTTTATTTAGACAGGGAGTCAATGCTGAGACCAAGGTGTCTTTATTTAGACAGGGAATCAATGTTGAGACCAAGGTGTCTTTATTTAGACAGGGAGTCAATGCTGAGACCAAAGTGTGTTTATTTAGACAGGGAGTCAATGCTGAGACCAAGGTGTCTTTATTTAGACAGACAGTCAATGCTGAGACCAAGGTGTCTTTATTTAGACAGGGAGTCAATGCTGAGACCAAGGTGTCTTTATTTAGACAGGGAGTCAATGCTGAGACCAAGGTGTCTTTATTTAGACAGGGAGTCAATGCTGAGACCAAGGTGTCTTTATTTAGACAGTCAGTGCTGAGACCAAGGTGTCTTTATTTAGACAGGGAGTCAATGCTGAGACCAAGGTGTCTTTATTTAGACAGGGAGTCAATGCTGAGACCAAGGTGTCTTTATTTAGACAGGGAGTCAATGCTGAGACCAAGGTGTCTTTATTTAGACAGGGAGTCAATGCTGAGACCAAGGTGTCTTTATTTAGACAGGGAGTCAATGCTGAGACCAAGGTGTCTTTATTTAGACAGGGAGTCAATGCTGAGACCAAGGTGTCTTTATTTAGACAGGAGTCAATGCTGAGACCAAGGTGTCTTTATTTAGACAGGGAGTCAATGCTGAGACCAAGGTGTCTTTATTTAGACAGGGAGTCAATGCTGAGACCAAGGTGTCTTTATTTAGACAGGGAGTCAATGCTGAGACCAAGGTGTCTTTATTTAGACAGACAGTCAATGCTGAGACCAAGGTGTCTTTATTTAGACAGACAGTCAATGCTGAGACCAAGGTGTCTTTATTTAGACAGACAGTCAATGCTGAGACCAAGGTGTCTTTATTTAGACAGGGAGTCAATGCTGAGACCAAGGTGTCTTTATTTAGACAGGAGTCAATGCTGAGACCAAGGTGTCTTTATTTAGACAGGGAGTCAATGCTGAGACCAAGGTGTCTTTATTTAGACAGGGAGTCAATGCTGAGACCAAGGTGTCTTTATTTAGACAGGGAGTCAGTGCTGAGACCAAGGTGTCTTTATTTAGACAGGGAGTCAATGCTGAGACCAAGGTGTCTTTATTTAGACAGGGAGTCAATGCTGAGACCAAGGTGTCTTTATTTAGACAGACAGTCAATGCTGAGACCAAGGTGTCTTTATTTAGACAGGGAGTCAATGCTGAGACCAAGGTGTCTTTATTTAGACAGACAGTCAATGCTGAGACCAAGGTGTCTTTATTTAGACAGGGAGTCAATGCTGAGACCAAGGTGTCTTTATTTAGACAGGGAGTCAATGCTGAGACCAAGGTGTCTTTTTTTAGACAGGGAGTCAATGCTGAGACCAAGGTGTCTTTATTTAGACAGAGAGTCAATGCTGAGACCAAGGTGTCTTTATTTAGACAGGGAGTCAATGCTGAGACCAAGGTGTCTTTATTTAGACAGGGAGTCAATGCTGAGACCAAGGTGTCTTTATTTAGACAGGGAGTCAATGCTGAAACCAAGGTGTCTTTATTTAGACAGGGAGTCAATGCTGAGACCAAGGTGTCTTTATTTAGACAGGGAGTCAATGTTGAGACCAAGGTGTCTTTATTTAGACAGGGAGTCAATGCTGAGACCAAGGTGTCTTTATTTAGACAGGGAGTCAATGCTGAGACCAAGGTGTCTTTATTTAGACAGGGAGTCAATGCTGAGAACAAGGTGTCTTTATTTAGACAGGGAGTCAATGTTGAGACCAAGGTGTCTTTATTTAGACAGGGAGTCAATGCTGAGACCAAGGTGTCTTTATTTAGACAGACAGTCAATGCTGAGACCAAGGTGTCTTTATTTAGACAGACAGTCAATGCTGAGAGCAAGGTGTCTTTATTTAGACAGGGAGTCAATGCTGAGACCAAGGTGTCTTTATTTAGACAGGGAATCAATGTTGAGACCAAGGTGTCTTTATTTAGACAGGGAGTCAATGCTGAGACCAAAGTGTCTTTATTTAGACAGGGAGTCAATGCTGAGACCAAGGTGTCTTTATTTAGACAGACAGTCAATGCTGAGACCAAGGTGTCTTTATTTAGACAGGAGTCAATACTGAGACCAAGGTGTCTTTATTTAGACAGACAGTCAATGCTGAGACCAAGGTGTCTTTATTTAGACAGAGAGTCAATGCTGAGACCAAGGTGTCTTTATTTAGACAGGGAGTCAATGCTGAGACCAAGGTGTCTTTATTTAGACAGGGAGTCAATGCTGAGACCAAGGTGTCTTTATTTAGACAGGGAGTCAATGCTGAGACCAAGGTGTCTTTATTTAGACAGGGAGTCAATGCTGAGACCAAGGTGTCTTTATTTAGACAGACATTCAATGCTGAGACCAAGGTGTCTTTATTTAGACAGGGAGTCAATGCTGAGACCAAGGTGTCTTTATTTAGACAGACAGTCAATGCTGAGACCAAGGTGTCTTTATTTAGACAGGGAATCAATGCTGAGACCAAAGTGTCTTTATTTAGACAGACAGTCAATGCTGAGACCAAGGTGTCTTTATTTAGACAGACAGTCAATGCTGAGACCAAGGTGTCTTTATTTAGACAGACAGTCAATGCTGAGACCAAGGTGTCTTTATTTAGACAGACAGTCAATGCTGAGACCAAGGTGTCTTTATTTAGACAAACAGTCAATGCTGAGACCAAGGTGTCTTTATTTAGACAGACAGTCAATGCTGAGACCAAGGTGTCTTTATTTAGACAGGGAGTCAATGCTGAGACCAAGGTGTCTTTATTTAGACAGGCAGTCAATGCTGAGACCAAGGTGTCTTTATTTAGACAGACAGTCAATGCTGAGACCAAGGTGTCTTTATTTAGACAGACAGTCAATGCTGAGACCAAGGTGTCTTTATTTAGACAGGGAGTCAATGCTGAGACCAATGTGTCTTTATTTAGACAGGGAGTCAGTGCTGAGACCAAGGTGTCTTTATTTAGACAGACAGTCAATGCTGAGACCAAGGTGTCTTTATTTAGACAGGGAGTCAATGCTGAGACCAAGGTGTCTTTATTTAGACAGGGAGTCAATGCTGAGACCAAGGTGTCTTTATTTAGACAGGGAGTCAATGCTGAGACCAAGGTGTCTTTATTTAGACAGGGAGTCAATGCTGAGACCAAGGTGTCTTTATTTAGACAGTCAGTGCTGAGACCAAGGTGTCTTTATTTAGACAGGGAGTCAATGCTGAGACCAAGGTGTCTTTATTTAGACAGGGAGTCAATGCTGAGACCAAGGTGTCTTTATTTAGACAGTCAGTGCTGAGACCAAGGTGTCTTTATTTAGACAGGGAGTCAATGCTGAGACCAAGGTGTCTTTATTTAGACAGGGAGTCAATGCTGAGACCAAGGTGTCTTTATTTAGACAGTCAGTGCTGAGACCAAGGTGTCTTTATTTAGACAGGAGTCAATGCTGAGACCAAGGTGTCTTTATTTAGACAGGGAGTCAATGCTGAGACCAAGGTGTCTTTATTTAGACAGGGAGTCAATGCTGAGACCAAGGTGTCTTTATTTAGACAGGGAGTCAATGCTGAGACCAAGGTGTCTTTATTTAGACAGGGAGTCAATGCTGAGACCAAGGTGTCTTTATTTAGACAGGGAGTCAATGCTGAGACCAAGGTGTCTTTATTTAGACAGGGAGTCAATGCTGAGACCAAGGTGTCTTTATTTAGACAGACAGTCAATGCTGAGACCAAGGTGTCTTTATTTAGACAGACAGTCAATGCTGAGACCAAGGTGTCTTTATTTAGACAGACAGTCAATGCTGAGACCAAGGTGTCTTTATTTAGACAGGGAGTCAATGCTGAGACCAAGGTGTCATTTAGTGCTGAGACCAAGGTGTCTTTATTTAGACAGACAGTCAATGCTGAGACCAAGGTGTCTTTATTTAGACAGAGAGTCAATGCTGAGACCAAGGTGTCTTTATTTAGACAGGGAGTCAATGCTGAGACCAAGGTGTCTTTATTTAGACAGGGAGTCAATGCTGAGACCAAGGTGTCTTTATTTAGACAGGGAGTCAATGCTGAGACCAAGGTGTCTTTATTTAGACAGTCAGTGCTGAGACCAAGGTGTCTTTATTTAGACAGGGAGTCAATGTTGAGACCAAGGTGTCTTTATTTAGACAGGGAGTCAATGCTGAGACCAAGGTGTCTTTATTTAGACAGACAGTCAATGCTGAGACCAAGGTGTCCTTATTTAGACAGGGAGTCAATGCTGAGACCAAGGTGTCTTTATTTAGACAGGGAGTCAATGCTGAGACCAAGGTGTCTTTATTTAGACAGGGAGTCAATGCTGAGACCAAGGTGTCTTTATTTAGACAGACAGTCAATGCTGAGACCAAGGTGTCTTTATTTAGACAGGGAGTCAATGCTGAGACCAAGGTGTCTTTATTTAGACAGACAGTCAATGCTGAGACCAAGGTGTCTTTATTTAGACAGACAGTCAGTGCTGAGACCAAGGTGTCTTTATTTAGACAGACAGTCAGTGCTGAGACCAAGGTGTCTTTATTTAGACAGACAGTCAATGCTGAGACCAAGGTGTCTTTATTTAGACAGACAGTCAGTGCTGAGACCAAGGTGTCTTTATTTAGACAGGGAGTCAATGCTGAGACCAAGGTGTCTTTATTTAGACAGGGAGTCAATGCTGAGACCAAGGTGTCTTTATTTAGACAGACAGTCAATGCTGAGACCAAGGTGTCTTTATTTAGACAGACAGTCAGTGCTGAGACCAAGGTGTCTTTATTTAGACAGGGAGTCAGTGCTGAGACCAAGGTGTCTTTATTTAGACAGGGAGACAATGCTGAGACCAAGGTGTCTTTATTTAGACAGGGAGTCAATGCTGAGACCAAGGTGTCTTTATTTAGACAGGGAGTCAATGCTGAGACCAAGGTGTCTTTATTTAGACAGACAGTCAATGCTGAGACCAAGGTGTCTTTATTTAGACAGACAGTCAATGCTGAGACCAAGGTGTCTTTATTCAGACAGACAGTCAATGCTGAGACCAAGGTGTCTTTATTTAGACAGACAGTCAATGCTGAGACCAAGGTGTCTTTATTTAGACAGACAGTCAATGCTGAGACCAAGGTGTCTTTATTTAGACAGGGAGTCAATGCTGAGACCAAGGTGTCTTTATTTAGACAGGGAGTCAATGCTGAGACCAAGGTGTCTTTATTTAGACAGGGAGTCAATGCTGAGACCAAGGTGTCTTTATTTAGACAGACAGTCAATGCTGAGACCAAGGTGTCTTTATTTAGACAGACAGTCAATGCTGAGACCAAGGTGTCTTTATTTAGACAGAGAGTCAATGCTGAGACCAAGGTCTCTGTTCCAGATTGATAAAATAAAATGCACATTATTTATACACACCAATACATGAAAACATTTGTTCCACCATGAAATATATTGAGGCAAAAATGACAGACAGTTGTCCAAAAATGAGCTCAATATAACTGAATTTATTGATCGTTTCAATGTACTTCGATGTGATGTAATTATACAGGCCGATGCTGTACTGCAGGGATGTAATGAGGTCATTTGAAGCATCGTTTCTTCCATCGCGTGTTTGGAACAATTAAAGACATCGGCAACTTTGTATTCTGTCGTCAACTCCGTTCTGAAGTTACCTGGTGGGCACCGTCAGGCAGAGATAAACATCTTGATTTATGTTCAGTGAGATCTGAGTATACAGTGTAAAACATCTAACAACGCACTTAGCTGACATTTGTTTGTTTTTTAAACAAGCGTTTTCAAGTACGTTAATATAATGATGGTTTTGGGAAACAGCGAAGGAGATTTAATGATGCTCCTAACGAAGGTTTTAAATAGTCTTACGATGCTTCTGAGAAATCAGTCTCTCTGGGTCTCCTGTACTCTCACCCAGAGGATTATAGTTGTATCCTAAATGGCACCTCTCTCTCCCTCCCTGCTAGAGGCACCTCTCTCTCCCTCCCTGCTAGAGGCACCTCTCTCTCCCTCCCTGCTAGAGGCACGTCTCTCTCCCTCCCTGCTAGAGGCACCTCTCTCTCCCTCCCTGCTAGAGGCACCTCTCTCTCCCTCCCTGCTAGAGGCACCTCTCTCTCCCTCCCTGCTAGAGGCACCTCTCTCCCTCACTGCTAGAGGCACGTCTCTCTCCCTCCCTGCTAGAGGCACCTCTCTCTCCCTCCCTGCTAGAGGCACGTCTCTCTCCCTCCCTGCTAGAGGCACGTCTCTCTCCCTCCCTGCTAGAGGCACCTCTCTCTCCCTCCCTGCTAGAGGCACCTCTCTCTCCCTCCATGCTAGAGGCACCTCTCTCCCTTACTGCTAGAGGCACGTCTCTCTCCCTCCCTGCTACAGGCACCTCTCTCTCCCTCCCTGCTAGAGGCACCTCTCTCTCCCTCCCTGCTAGAGGCACGTCTCTCTCCCTCACTGCTAGAGGCACCTCTCTCTCCCTCCCTGCTAGAGGCACCTCTCTCTCCCTCCCTGCTAGAGGCACCTCTCTCTCCCTCCCTGCTAGAGGCACCTCTCTCCCCTCCCTGCTAGAGGCACGTCTCTCTCCTCCCTGCTAGAGGCACCTCTCTCTCCCTCCCTGCTAGAGGCACCTCTCTCTCCCTCCCTGCTAGAGGCACCTCTCTCTCCCTCCCTGCTAGAGGCACCTCTCTCTCCCTCCCTGCTAGAGGCACCTCTCTCTCCCTCCCTGCTAGAGGCACCTCTCTCTCCCTCCCTGCTAGAGGCACCTCTCTCTCCCTCCCTGCTAGAGGCACCTCTCTCTCCCTCCCTGCTAGAGGCACGTCTCTCTCCTCACTGCTAGAGGCACCTCTCTCTCCTCCCTGCTAGAGGCACCTCTCTCTCCCTCCCTGCTAGAGGCACCTCTCTCTCCCTCCCTGCTAGAGGCACCTCTCTCCCCTCCCTGCTAGAGGCACCTCTCTCTCCCTCCCTGCTAGAGGCACGTCTCTCTCCCTCCCTGCTAGAGGCACCTCTCTCTCCCTCCTCTCACACTTCATCGGCTTCGATTAATAAAGTAGTTAAAAAAATACTACTTTTCTTTTTTTCTCACTCAGATCGGGTCTGGATCCAGCCATGTCTATATGGAACGGGTCTAGTTGTCCTCAGTCTCTATATTAAACAGAATAATTGATGCACTTCGGGTCCGGATGGGACAGCCCCAGGTCCAGTTTGGAACAGGTCCAACCTTTTGAACCCGTGAAGACCTCTAGTCTGAGGGGCTGTGATTGGCTAGATGATTCTTCACTCTCTGGCATCACCATGGTAATGAGGGGCTCTGATTGGCTAGTTGCCTCTTTGCTCTCTGGTGTCCCAATTGTGACGAGGGCGGGGCTTGGGCAACGCGGCTTTGGAAGAGGGTCAGTTGATCGAGCAGTGGGAGGGGCATGTCTCTGATGACCAATGGAAGGTCTTCATGGAGCAGAGGGTAGATGACCACAGAGAGGGCCGGACGCTCCACAGAGAACCTAGAGGAAGGAGAGGGCTTCATTATATAGAACTATCCTCATATAGAACTACCCTCATATTAGAACTGCCCTCATATTAGAACTGCCCTCATATTAGAACTATAATCATTATATAGAACTATAATCATTATATAGAACTATCCTCATTATATAGAACTATCCTCATTATATAGAACTATCCTCATTATATAGAACTATCCTCATTATATAGAACTATCCTGATTATATAGAACTGCCCTCATATAGAACTATAATCATTATATAGAACTATCCTCATTATATAGAACTGCCCTCATATTAGAACTGCCCTCATATTAGAACTGCCCTCATATTAGAACTACCCTCATATTAGAACTACCCTCATATTAGAACTGCCCTCATATTAGAACTGCCCTCATATTAGAACTGCCCTCATATTAGAACTGCCCTCATATTAGAACTACCCTCATATTAGAACTGCCCTCATATTAGAACTACCCTCATATTAGAACTATCCTCATTATATAGAACTATCCTCATTATATAGAACTATCCTCATTATATAGAACTACCCTCATATTAGAACTATAATCATTATATAGAACTATCCTCATTATATAGAACTATCCTCATTATATAGAACTATCCTCATTATATAGAACTATCCTCACATAGAACTATCCTCACATAGAACTATCCTCACATAGAACTATCCTCACATAGAACTATCCTCACATAGAACTATCCTCACATAGAACTATCAGTATATAGAACTATCCTCATATAGAACTATCCTCATATAGAACTATCCTCACATAGAACTATCCTCACATAGAACTATCCTCACATAGAACTATCCTCACATAGAACTATCAGTATATAGAACTATCCTCATATAGAACTATCCTCACATAGAACTATCCTCACATAGAACTATCAGTATATAGAACTATCCTCATATAGAACTATCCTCATATTAGAACTACCCTCATATTAGAACTACCCTCATATTAGAACTGCCCTCATATTAGAACTACCCTCATATAGAACTATCCTCATATTAGAACTGCCCTCATATTAGAACTGCCCTCATATTAGAACTGCCCTCATATTAGAACTGCCCTCATATTAGAACTGCCCTCATATTAGAACTACCCTCATATTAGAACTGCCCTCATATTAGAACTACCCTCATATTAGAACTGCCCTCATATTAGAACTATAATCATTATATAGAACTATCCTCATTATATAGAACTACCCTCATATTAGAACTGCCCTCATATTAGAACTATCCTCATTATATAGAACTACCCTCATATTAGAACTGCCCTCATATAGAAATATCCTCATTATATAGAACTATCCTCATATTAGAACTGCCCTCATATTAGAACTGCCCTCATATTAGAACTACCCTCATATTAGAACTATCCTCATATTAGAACTGCCCTCATATTAGAACTGCCCTCATATTAGAACTGCCCTCATATTAGAACTACCCTCATATTAGAACTACCCTCATATTAGAACTGCCCTCATATTAGAACTGCCCTCATATTAGAACTACCCTCATATTAGAACTACCCTCATATTAGAACTGCCCTCATATTAGAACTACCCTCATATTAGAACTGCCCTCATATTAGAACTATAATCATTATATAGAACTATCCTCATTATATAGAACTACCCTCATATTAGAACTGCCCTCATATTAGAACTATCCTCATTATATAGAACTACCCTCATATTAGAACTGCCCTCATATAGAACTATCCTCATTATATAGAACTATCCTCATTATATAGAACTATCCTGATTATATAGAACTGCCCTCATATAGAACTATAATCATTATATAGAACTATCCTCATTATATAGAACTGCCCTCATATTAGAACTGCCCTCATATTAGAACTGCCCTCATATTAGAACTGCCCTCATATTAGAACTGCCCTCATATTAGAACTGCCCTCATATTAGAACTACCCTCATATTAGAACTACCCTCATATTAGAACTACCCTCATATTAGAACTACCCTCATATTAGAACTATAATCATTATATAGAACTATCCTCATTATATAGAACTATCCTCATTATATAGAACTACCCTCATATTAGAACTATAATCATTATATAGAACTATCCTCATTATATAGAACTATCCTCATTATATAGAACTATCCTCATTATATAGAACTATCCTCACATAGAACTATCCTCACATAGAACTATCCTCACATAGAACTATCCTCACATAGAACTATCCTCACATAGAACTATCCTCACATAGAACTATCAGTATATAGAACTATCCTCATATAGAACTATCCTCATATAGAACTATCCTCACATAGAACTATCCTCACATAGAACTATCCTCACATAGAACTATCCTCACATAGAACTATCAGTATATAGAACTATCCTCATATAGAACTATCCTCACATAGAACTATCCTCACATAGAACTATCAGTATATAGAACTATCCTCATATAGAACTATCCTCATATTAGAACTACCCTCATATTAGAACTACCCTCATATTAGAACTGCCCTCATATTAGAACTACCCTCATATTAGAACTGCCCTCATATTAGAACTGCCCTCATATTAGAACTACCCTCATATTAGAACTACCCTCATATTAGAACTACCCTCATATTAGAACTGCCCTCATATTAGAACTGCCCTCATATTAGAACTACCCTCATATTAGAACTGCCCTCATATTAGAACTATAATCATTATATAGAACTATCCTCATTATATAGAACTACCCTCATATTAGAACTGCCCTCATATTAGAACTATCCTCATTATATAGAACTACCCTCATATTAGAACTGCCCTCATATAGAAATATCCTCATATTAGAACTGCCCTCATATTAGAACTGCCCTCATATTAGAACTGCCCTCATATTAGAACTGCCCTCATTATATAGAACTACCCTCATATTAGAACTGCCCTCATATTAGAACTACCCTCATATTAGAACTATAATCATTATATAGAAATATCCTCATATTAGAACTACCCTCATATTAGAACTACCCTCATATTAGAACTGCCCTCATATTAGAACTGCCCTCATATAGAAATATCCTCATATTAGAACTACCCTCATATTAGAACTGCCCTCATATTAGAACTACCCTCATATTAGAACTGCCCTCATATTAGAACTACCCTCATATTAGAACTACCCTCATATTAGAACTACCCTCATATTAGAACTACCCTCATATTAGAACTACCCTCATATTAGAACTACCCTCATATTAGAACTATAATCATTATATAGAACTATCCTCATTATATAGAACTACCCTCATATTAGAACTGCCCTCATATTAGAACTGCCCTCATATTAGAACTGCCCTCATATTAGAACTGCCCTCATATTAGAACTGCCCTCATATTAGAACTACCCTCATATTAGAACTGCCCTCATATAGAAATATCCTCATATTAGAACTGCCCTCATATAGAAATATCCTCATATTAGAACTGCCCTCATATAGAAATATCCTCATATTAGAACTGCCCTCATATAGAAATATCCTCATATTAGAACTGCCCTCATATTAGAACTGCCCTCATATTAGAACTACCCTCATATTAGAACTACCCTCATATTAGAACTGCCCTCATATTAGAACTGCCCTCATATAGAAATATCCTCATATTAGAACTACCCTCATATTAGAACTACCCTCATATTAGAACTACCCTCATATTAGAACTGCCCTCATATTAGAACTGCCCTCATATAGAAATATCCTCATATTAGAACTACCCTCATATTAGAACTGCCCTCATATTAGAACTGCCCTCATATTAGAACTATAATCATTATATAGAACTATCCTCATTATATAGAACTACCCTCATATTAGAACTGCCCTCATATAGAAATATCCTCATTATATAGAACTACCCTCA
Source organism: Oncorhynchus masou masou (assembly GCF_036934945.1). Classification (NCBI taxonomy): domain Eukaryota; kingdom Metazoa; phylum Chordata; class Actinopteri; order Salmoniformes; family Salmonidae; genus Oncorhynchus; species Oncorhynchus masou. Next base: position 2,610,753 of record NC_088216.1, on the reverse strand, counting down.
TATTAGAACTGCCCTCATATAGAAATATCCTCATATTAGAACTGCCCTCATATTAGAACTGCCCTCATATTAGAACTGCCCTCATATTAGAACTGCCCTCATATTAGAACTGCCCTCATATTAGAACTACCCTCATATTAGAACTACCCTCATATTAGAACTGCCCTCATATTAGAACTGCCCTCATATTAGAACTGCCCTCATATTAGAACTGCCCTCATATTAGAACTGCCCTCATATTAGAACTGCCCTCATATTAGAACTACCCTCATATAGAACTACCCTCATATTAGAACTACCCTCATATTAGAACTGCCCTCATATTAGAACTACCCTCATATTAGAACTACCCTCATATTAGAACTGCCCTCATATTAGAACTGCCCTCATATTAGAACTGCCCTCATATTAGAACTACCCTCATATTAGAACTACCCTCATATTAGAACTGCCCTCATATTAGAACTACCCTCATATTAGAACTATAATCATTATATAGAACTATCCTCATATTAGAACTACCCTCATATTAGAACTACCCTCATATTAGAACTACCCTCATATTAGAACTATAATCATTATATAGAAATATCCTCATATTAGAACTACCCTCATATTAGAACTACCCTCATATTAGAACTACCCTCATATTAGAACTATAATCATTATATAGAAATATCCTCATATTAGAACTACCCTCATATTAGAACTACCCTCATATTAGAACTACCCTCATATTAGAACTGCCCTCATATTAGAACTACCCTCATATTAGAACTGCCCTCATATTAGAACTACCCTCATATTAGAACTACCCTCATATTAGAACTATAATCATTATATAGAAATATCCTCATATTAGAACTACCCTCATATTAGAACTACCCTCATATTAGAACTACCCTCATATTAGAACTGCCCTCATATTAGAACTACCCTCATATTAGAACTATAATCATTATATAGAAATATCCTCATATTAGAACTACCCTCATATTAGAACTACCCTCATATTAGAACTGCCCTCATATTAGAACTACCCTCATATTAGAACTGCCCTCATATTAGAACTACCCTCATATTAGAACTATAATCATTATATAGAAATATCCTCATATTAGAACTACCCTCATATTAGAACTACCCTCATATTAGAACTGCCCTCATATTAGAACTACCCTCATATTAGAACTACCCTCATATTAGAACTATAATCATTATATAGAAATATCCTCATATTAGAACTACCCTCATATTAGAACTACCCTCATATTAGAACTACCCTCATATTAGAACTGCCCTCATATTAGAACTACCCTCATATTAGAACTATAATCATTATATAGAAATATCCTCATATTAGAACTACCCTCATATTAGAACTACCCTCATATTAGAACTGCCCTCATATTAGAACTACCCTCATATTAGAACTATAATCATTATATAGAAATATCCTCATATTAGAACTACCCTCATATTAGAACTACCCTCATATTAGAACTACCCTCATATTAGAACTATAATCATTATATAGAACTACCCTCATATTAGAACTATCCTCATATTAGAACTGCCCTCATATTAGAACTGCCCTCATATTAGAACTGCCCTCATATTAGAACTGCCCTCATATAGAAATATCCTCATATTAGAACTGCCCTCATATTAGAACTACCCTCATATTAGAACTGCCCTCATATTAGAACTGCCCTCATATTAGAACTGCCCTCATATTAGAACTGCCCTCATATTAGAACTGCCCTCATATTAGAACTACCCTCATATTAGAACTACCCTCATATTAGAACTGCCCTCATATTAGAACTGCCCTCATATTAGAACTATAATCATTATATAGAACTGCCCTCATATTAGAACTGCCCTCATATTAGAACTGCCCTCATATTAGAACTGCCCTCATATAGAAATATCCTCATATTAGAACTGCCCTCATATTAGAACTATCCTCATATAGAACTGCCCTCATATTAGAACTATCCTCATATTAGAACTGCCCTCATATTAGAACTGCCCTCATATTAGAACTACCCTCATATTAGAACTACCCTCATATTAGAACTGCCCTCATATTAGAACTGCCCTCATATTAGAACTACCCTCATATTAGAACTATAATCATTATATAGAAATATCCTCATATTAGAACTGCCCTCATATTAGAACTACCCTCATATTAGAACTGCCCTCATATTAGAACTGCCCTCATATTAGAACTGCCCTCATATTAGAACTGCCCTCATATTAGAACTGCCCTCATATTAGAACTGCCCTCATATTAGAACTGCCCTCATATTAGAACTACCCTCATATAGAACTGCCCTCATATTAGAACTGCCCTCATATAGAACTGCCCTCATATTAGAACTGCCCTCATATTAGAACTGCCCTCATATTAGAACTGCCCTCATATTAGAACTGCCCTCATATTAGAACTGCCCTCATATTAGAACTACCCTCATATTAGAACTACCCTCATATTAGAACTGCCCTCATATTAGAACTACCCTCATATTAGAACTACCCTCATATTAGAACTGCCCTCATATTAGAACTGCCCTCATATAGAAATATCCTCATATTAGAACTGCCCTCATATTAGAACTACCCTCATATTAGAACTGCCCTCATATTAGAACTGCCCTCATATTAGAACTGCCCTCATATTAGAACTGCCCTCATATTAGAACTGCCCTCATATTAGAACTGCCCTCATATTAGAACTACCCTCATATTAGAACTGCCCTCATATTAGAACTACCCTCATATTAGAACTGCCCTCATATTAGAACTACCCTCATATTAGAACTACCCTCATATTAGAACTACCCTCATATTAGAACTACCCTCATATTAGAACTACCCTCATATTAGAACTACCCTCATATTAGAACTGCCCTCATATTAGAACTGCCCTCATATTAGAACTACCCTCATATTAGAACTACCCTCATATTAGAACTACCCTCATATTAGAACTACCCTCATATTAGAACTGCCCTCATATTAGAACTGCCCTCATATTAGAACTGCCCTCATATTAGAACTGCCCTCATATTAGAACTACCCTCATATTAGAACTGCCCTCATATTAGAACTACCCTCATATTAGAACTGCCCTCATATTAGAACTATAATCATTATATAGAACTATCCTCATTATATAGAACTATCCTCATTATATAGAACTACCCTCATTATATAGAACTATCCTCATTATATAGAACTATCCTCATTATATAGAACTATCCTCATTATATAGAACTATCCTCATTATATAGAACTATCCTCATTATATAGAACTATCCTCATTATATAGAACTATCCTCATTATATAGAACTATCCTCATTATATAGAACTATCCTCATTATATAGAACTATCCTCATTATATAGAACTATCCTCATTATATAGAACTACCCTCATTATATAGAACTATCCTCATTATATAGAACTATCCTCATTATATAGAACTATCCTCATTATATAGAACTATCCTCATTATATAGAACTATCCTCATTATATAGAACTATCCTCATTATATAGAACTATCCTCATTATATAGAACTATCCTCATTATATAGAACTATCCTCATTATATAGAACTATCCTCATTATATAGAACTATCCTCACATAGAACTATCAGTATATAGAACTATCCTCACATAGAACTATCCTCACATAGATCTATCCTCACAAAGAACTATCCTCACATAGAACTATCCTCATATAGAACTATCAGTATATAGAACTATCATCATACAGAACTATCATTAAAAATAACTATCATTATATAGAACTAACCTCATATAGAACTATATAGAAATATCCTCATATTAGAACTGCCCTCATATAGAAATATCCTCATATTAGAACTACCCTCATATTAGAACTGCCCTCATATTAGAACTGCCCTCATATTAGAACTGCCCTCATATTAGAACTATAATCATTATATAGAACTATCCTCATTATATAGAACTAACCTCATATAGAACTATATAGAAATATCCTCATATTAGAACTGCCCTCATATAGAAATATCCTCATATTAGAACTGCCCTCATATTAGAACTGCCCTCATATTAGAACTGCCCTCATATTAGAACTGCCCTCATATTAGAACTACCCTCATATTAGAACTACCCTCATATTAGAACTACCCTCATATTAGAACTACCCTCATATTAGAACTGCCCTCATATTAGAACTGCCCTCATATTAGAACTACCCTCATATTAGAACTACCCTCATATTAGAACTACCCTCATATTAGAACTACCCTCATATTAGAACTACCCTCATATTAGAACTATAATCATTATATAGAACTATCCTCATTATATAGAACTATCCTCATTATATAGAACTATCCTCATTATATAGAACTATCCTCATTATATAGAACTATCCTCATTATATAGAACTATCCTCATTATATAGAACTATCCTCACATAGAACTATCAGTATATAGAACTATCCTCACATAGAACTATCCTCACATAGATCTATCCTCACAAAGAACTATCCTCACAAAGAACTATCCTCATATAGAACTATCAGTATATAGAACTATCATCATACAGAACTATCATTAAAAATAACTATCATTATATAGAACTAACCTCATATAGAACTATCCTCATATAGAACTATCAGTATATAGGACTATCCTCATATAGAACTATCCTCATATAGAACTATCCTCATATAGAACTATCCTCATATTAGAAATACCCTCATATAGAACTATCCTCATATAGAACTATCATCACATAGAACTACCTTCACATAGAACTACCCTCACATAGAACTACCCTCACATAGAACTACCCTCACATAGAACTACCCTCACATAGAACTATCCTCACATAGAACTATCCTCACATAGAACTATCCTCACATAGAACTACCCTCACATAGAACTACCCTCACATAGAACTACCCTCACATAGAACTACCCTCACATAGAACTATCTTCATATAGAACTATCAGTATATAGAACTATCCTCATATAGAACTATCATTAAAAATAACTATCATCATATAGAGCTATCCTCATATAGAGCTATCCTCATATAGAGCATTCTCATATAGAGCTATCAGTATATAGAAATATCAGTATATAGAACTATCATTATATAGAACTATCAGTATATACAGACAGAGAGACAGACTCCCCACCGGTCAGACAGAGAGACAGACTCCCCACCGGTCAGACAGAGAGACTGACTCCCCACCGGTCAGACAGAGAGACAGACTCCCCACCGGTCAGACAGAGAGACAGACTCCCCACCGGTCAGACAGAGAGACAGACTCCCCACCGGTCAGACAGAGAGACAGACTCCCCACCGGTCAGACAGAGAGACAGACTCCCCACCGGTCAGACAGAGAGACAGACTCCCACCGGTCAGACAGAGAGACAGACTCCCCACCGGTCAGACAGAGAGACAGACTCCCCACCGGTCAGACAGAGAGACAGACTCCCCACCGGTCAGACAGAGAGACAGACTCCCCACCGGTCAGACAGAGAGACAGACTCCCCACCGGTCAGACAGAGAGACAGACTCCCCACCGGTCAGACAGAGAGACAGACTCCCCACCGGTCAGACAGAGAGACAGACTCCCCACCGGTCAGACAGAGAGACAGACTCCCACCGGCCAGACAGAGAGACAGACTCCCCACCGGTCAGACAGAGAGACAGACTCCCCACCCGGTCAGACAGAGAGACAGACTCCCCACCGGTCAGACAGAGAGACAGACTCCCCACCGGCCAGACAGAGAGACAGACTCCCCACCGGCCAGACAGAGAGACAGACTCCCCACCGGTCAGACAGAGAGACAGACTCCCCACCGGCCAGACAGAGAGACAGACTCCCCACCAGTCAGACAGAGAGACAGACTCCCCAGTCAGACAGAGAGACAGACTCCCCAGCCAGACAGAGAGACAGACTCCCCACCGGTCAGACAGAGAGACAGACTCCCCAGCCAGACAGAGAGACAGACTCCCCACCGGTCAGACAGAGAGACAGACTCCCCACCGGTCAGACAGAGAGACAGACTCCCCACCGGTCAGACAGAGAGACAGACTCCCCACCGGTCAGACAGAGAGACAGACTCCCCACCAGTCAGACAGAGAGACAGACTCCCCACCGGTCAGACAGAGAGACAGACTCCCCACCGGTCAGACAGAGAGACAGACTCCCCACCGGTCAGACAGAGAGACAGACTCCCCACCGGTCAGACAGAGAGACAGACTCCCCACCGGTCAGACAGAGAGACAGACTCCCCACCGGTCAGACAGAGAGACAGACTCCCCACCGGTCAGACAGAGAGACAGACTCCCCACCGGTCAGACAGAGAGACAGACTCCCCACCGGTCAGACAGAGAGACAGACTCCCCACCGGTCAGACAGAGAGACAGACTCCCCACCGGTCAGACAGAGAGACAGACTCCCCACCGGTCAGACAGAGAGACAGACTCCCCACCGGTCAGACAGAGAGACAGACTCCCCACCGGTCAGACAGAGAGACAGACTCCCCACCGGTCAGACAGAGAGACAGACTCACCAGTCAGACAGAGAGACAGACTCCCCACCGGTCAGACAGAGAGACAGACTCCCCACCGGTCAGACAGAGAGACAGACTCCCCACCGGTCAGACAGAGAGACAGACTCCCCACCGGTCAGACAGAGAGACAGACTCCCCACCGGTCAGACAGAGAGACAGACTCCCCACCGGTCAGACAGAGAGACAGACTCCCCACCGGTCAGACAGAGAGACAGACTCCCCACCGGTCAGACAGAGAGACAGACTCCCCACCGGTCAGACAGAGAGACAGACTCCCCACCGGTCAGACAGAGAGACAGACTCCCCACCGGTCAGACAGAGAGACAGACTCCCCACCCGGTCAGACAGAGAGACAGACTCCCCACCGGTCAGACAGAGAGACAGACTCCCCACCGGTCAGACAGAGAGACAGACTCCCCACCGGTCAGACAGAGAGACAGACTCCCCACCGGTCAGACAGAGAGACAGACTCCCCACCGGTCAGACAGAGAGACAGACTCCCCACCGGTCAGACAGAGAGACAGACTCCCCACCGGTCAGACAGAGAGACAGACTCCCCACCGGTCAGACAGAGAGACAGACTCCCCACCGGTCAGACAGAGAGACAGACTCCCCACCGGTCAGACAGAGAGACAGACTCCCCACCGGTCAGACAGAGAGACAGACTCCCCACCGGTCAGACAGAGAGACAGACTCCCCACCGGTCAGTCAGACAGACAGACAGACTCCCCACCGGCTCCCCACCGGTCAGACAGAGAGACAGACAGAGAGACAGACTCCCCACCGGTCAGACAGAGAGACAGACTCCCCACCGGTCAGACAGAGAGACAGACTCCCCACCGGTCAGACAGAGAGACAGACAGAGACTCACCAGTCAGACAGAGAGACAGACTCCCCACCGGTCAGACAGAGAGACAGACTCCCCACCGGTCAGACAGTGACAGACTCCCCACCGGTCAGACAGAGAGACAGACTCCCCACCGGTCAGACAGAGAGACAGACTCCCCACCGGTCAGACAGAGAGACAGACTCCCCACCGGTCAGACAGAGAGACAGACTCCCCACCGGTCAGACAGAGAGACAGACTCCCCACCGGTCAGACAGAGAGACAGACTCACCACCGGTCAGACAGAGAGACAGACTCCCCACCGGTCAGACAGAGAGACAGACTCACCACCGGTCAGACAGAGAGACAGACTCCCCACCGGTCAGACAGTGACAGACTCCCCACCGGTCAGACAGAGAGACAGACTCCCCACCGGTCAGACAGAGAGACAGACTCCCCACCGGTCAGACAGAGAGACAGACTCCCCACCGGTCAGACAGTGACAGACTCCCCACCGGTCAGACAGAGAGACAGACTCCCCACCGGTCAGACAGAGAGACAGACTCCCCACCGGTCAGACAGAGAGACAGACTCCCCACCGGTCAGACAGAGAGACAGACTCCCCACCGGTCAGACAGAGAGACAGACTCCCCACCGGTCAGACAGAGAGACAGACTCCCCACCGGTCATACAGTGACAGACTCCCCACCGGTCAGACAGAGAGACAGACTCCCCACCGGTCAGACAGAGAGACAGACTCCCCACCGGTCAGACAGAGAGACAGACTCCCCACCGGTCAGACAGAGAGACAGACTCACCACCGGTCAGACAGAGAGACAGACTCCCCACCGGTCAGACAGAGAGACAGACTCCCCACCGGTCAGACAGAGAGACAGACTCCCCACCGGTCAGACAGAGAGACAGACTCCCCACCGGCCAGACAGAGAGACAGACTCCCCACCGGTCAGACAGAGAGACAGACTCCCCACCAGTCAGACAGAGAGACAGACTCCCCACCGGTCAGACAGAGAGACAGACTCCCCACCGGTCAGACAGAGAGACAGACTCCCCACCGGTCAGACAGAGAGACAGACTCCCCACCGGTCAGACAGAGAGACAGACTCCCCACCGGTCAGACAGAGAGACAGACTCCCCAGTCAGACAGAGAGACAGACTCCCCACCGGTCAGACAGAGAGACAGACTCCCCACCGGTCAGTCAGAGAGACAGACTCCCCACCGGTCAGACAGAGAGACAGACTCCCCACCGGTCAGACAGAGAGACAGACTCCCCACCGGTCAGACAGAGAGACAGACTCCCCACCGGTCAGACAGAGAGACAGACTCCCCACCGGTCAGACAGAGAGACAGACAGAGACTCACCGGTCAGACAGAGAGACAGACTCCCCACCGGTCAGACAGAGAGACAGACTCCCCACCGGTCAGACAGAGAGACAGACTCCCCACCGGTCAGACAGAGAGACAGACTCCCCACCGGTCAGACAGAGAGACAGACTCCCCACCGGTCAGACAGAGAGACAGACTCCCCACCGGTCAGACAGAGAGACAGACTCACCACCGGTCAGACAGAGAGACAGACTCCCCACCGGTCAGACAGAGAGACAGACTCCCCACCGGTCAGACAGAGAGACAGACTCCCCACCGGTCAGACAGAGAGACAGACTCCCCACCGGTCAGACAGAGAGACAGACTCCCCACCGGTCAGACAGAGAGACAGACTCACCACCGGTCAGACAGAGAGACAGACTCCCCACCGGTCAGACAGAGAGACAGACTCCCCACCGGTCAGACAGAGAGACAGACTCCCCACCGGTCAGACAGAGAGACAGACTCCCCACCGGTCAGACAGAGAGACAGACTCCCCACCGGTCAGACAGAGAGACAGACTCCCCACCGGTCAGACAGAGAGACAGACTCACCACCGGTCAGACAGAGAGACAGACTCCCCACCGGTCAGACAGAGAGACAGACTCCCCACCGGTCAGTCAGAGAGACAGACTCCCCACCGGTCAGACAGAGAGACAGACTCCCCACCGGTCAGACAGAGAGACAGACTCCCCACCGGTCAGACAGAGAGACAGACTCCCCACCGGTCAGACAGAGAGACAGACTCCCCACCGGCCAGACAGAGAGACAGACTCCCCACCGGTCAGACAGAGAGACAGACTCCCACCGGTCAGACAGAGAGACAGACTCCTCACCGGTCAGACAGAGAGACAGACTCCCCACCGGTCAGACAGAGAGACAGACTCCCCACCGGTCAGACAGAGAGACAGACTCCCCACCGGTCAGACAGAGAGACAGACTCCCCACCGGTCAGACAGAGAGACAGACTCCCCACCGGTCAGACAGAGAGACAGACTCCCCACCAGTCAGACAGAGAGACAGACAGAGACTCACCGGTCAGACAGAGAGACAGACTCCCCACCGGTCAGACAGAGAGACAGACTCCCCACCAGTCAGACAGAGAGACAGACTCCCCACCGGTCAGACAGAGAGACAGACTCACCACCGGTCAGACAGAGAGACAGACTCCCCACCGGTCAGACAGAGAGACAGACTCCCCACCGGTCAGACAGAGAGACAGACTCCCCACCAGTCAGACAGAGAGACAGACTCCCCACCGGTCAGACAGAGAGACAGACTCCCCACCGGTCAGACAGAGAGACAGACTCCCCACCAGTCAGACAGAGAGACAGACTCCCCACCGGCCAGACAGAGAGACAGACTCCCCACCGGTCAGACAGAGAGACAGACTCCCCACCGGTCAGACAGAGAGACAGACTCCCCACCACCGGTCAGACAGAGAGACAGACTCACCAGCCAGACAGAGAGACAGACTCCCCACCGGTCAGACAGAGAGACAGACTCCCCACCGGTCAGACAGAGAGACAGACTCCCCACCGGTCAGACAGAGAGACAGACTCCCCACCGGTCAGACAGAGAGACAGACTCCCCACCGGTCAGACAGAGAGACAGACTCCCCACCGGTCAGACAGAGAGACAGACAGACTCCCCACCGGTCAGACAGAGAGACAGACTCCCCACCGGTCAGACAGAGAGACAGACTCCCCACCGGTCAGACAGAGAGACAGACAGACTCCCCACCGGTCAGACAGAGAGACAGACTCCCCACCGGTCAGTCAGAGAGACAGACTCCCCACCGGCCAGACAGAGAGACAGACTCCCCACCGGTCAGACAGAGAGACAGACTCCCCACCGGCCAGACAGAGAGACAGACTCCCCACCGGTCAGACAGAGAGACAGACTCCCCACCGGTCAGACAGAGAGACAGACTCCCCACCGGTCAGACAGAGAGACAGACTCCCCACCGGTCAGACAGAGAGACAGACTCCCCACCGGCCAGACAGAGAGACAGACTCCCCACCGGTCAGACAGAGAGACAGACTCCCCACCGGTCAGACAGAGAGACAGACTCCCCACCGGTCAGACAGAGAGACAGACTCCCCACCGGTCAGACAGAGAGACAGACTCCCCACCGGTCAGACAGAGAGACAGACTCCCCACCGGTCAGACAGAGAGACAGACTCCCCATCGGTCAGACAGAGAGACAGACTCCCCACCAGTCAGACAGAGAGACAGACTCCCCACCGGTCAGACAGAGAGACAGACTCCCCACCGGTCAGACAGAGAGACAGACTCCCCACCGGTCAGACAGAGAGACAGACTCCCCACCGGCCAGACAGAGAGACAGACTCCCCACCGGTCAGACAGAGAGACAGACTCCCCACCGGTCAGACAGAGAGACAGACTCCCCACCGGTCAGACAGACAGACAGACTCCCCACCGGTCAGACAGAGAGACAGACTCCCCACCGGTCAGACAGAGAGACAGACTCCCCACCGGTCAGACAGAGAGACAGACTCCCCACCGGCCAGACAGAGAGACAGACTCCCCACCGGCCAGACAGAGAGACAGACTCCCCACCGGCCAGACAGAGAGACAGACTCCCCACCGGTCAGACAGAGAGACAGAGACTCACCGGTCAGACAGAGAGACAGACAGAGACTCACCGGTCAGACAGAGAGACAGACTCCCCACCGGTCAGACAGAGAGACAGACAGAGACTCACCGGTCAGACAGAGAGACAGACTCCCCACCGGTCAGACAGAGAGACAGACTCCCCACCGGTCAGACAGAGAGACAGAGAGACAGACTCCCCACCGGTCAGACAGAGAGACAGACTCCCCACCGGTCAGACAGAGAGACAGACTCCCCACCGGTCAGACAGAGAGACAGACTCCCCACCGGTCAGACAGAGAGACAGACTCCCCACCGGTCAGACAGAGAGACAGACTCCCCACCGGCCAGACAGAGAGACAGACTCCCCACCGGTCAGACAGAGAGACAGACTCACCACCGGTCAGACAGAGAGACAGACTCCCCACCGGTCAGACAGAGAGACAGACTCCCCACCGGTCAGACAGAGAGACAGACTCCCCACCGGTCAGACAGAGAGACAGACTCCCCACCGGTCAGACAGAGAGACAGACTCCCCACCGGTCAGACAGAGAGACAGACTCCCCACCGGTCAGACAGAGAGACAGACTCCCCACCGGCCAGACAGTGACAGACTCCCCACCGGTCAGACAGAGAGACAGACTCCCCACCGGTCAGACAGAGAGACAGACTCCCCACCGGTCAGACAGAGAGACAGACTCCCCACCGGTCAGACAGAGAGACAGACTCCCCACCGGTCAGACAGAGAGACAGACTCCCCACCGGTCAGACAGAGAGACAGACTCCCCACCGGTCAGACAGAGAGACAGACTCCCCACCGGTCAGACAGAGAGACAGACTCCCCACCGGTCAGACAGAGAGACAGACTCCCCACCGGTCAGACAGAGAGACAGACTCCCCACCGGCCAGACAGTGACAGACTCCCCACCGGTCAGACAGAGAGACAGACTCCCCACCGGTCAGACAGAGAGACAGACTCCCCACCGGTCAGACAGAGAGACAGACTCCCCACCGGTCAGACAGAGAGACAGACTCCCCACCGGTCAGACAGAGAGACAGACTCCCCACCGGTCAGACAGAGAGACAGACTCCCCACCGGTCAGACAGAGAGACAGACTCCCCACCGGTCAGACAGAGACAGACTCCCCACCGGCCAGACAGAGAGACAGACTCACCAGCCAGACAGAGAGACAGACTCACCGGTCAGACAGAGAGACAGACTCACCAGTCAGACAGACTCACCAGTCAGACAGACAGAGAGACAGACAGAGAGACAGACTCACCAGTCAGACAGACTCACCGGTCAGACAGAGAGACAGACTCCCCACCGGTCAGACAGAGAGACAGACTCCCCACCGGTCAGACAGAGAGACAGACTCCCCACCGGTCAGACAGAGAGACAGACTCCCCACCGGTCAGACAGAGAGACAGACTCCCCACCGGTCAGACAGAGAGACAGACTCCCCACCGGTCAGACAGAGAGACAGACTCCCCACCGGTCAGACAGAGAGACAGACTCACCACCGGTCAGACAGAGAGACAGACTCCCCACCGGCCAGACAGAGAGACAGACTCCCCACCGGTCAGACAGAGAGACAGACTCCCCACCGGTCAGACAGAGAGACAGACTCCCCACCGGTCAGACAGAGAGACAGACTCCCCACCGGTCAGACAGAGAGACAGACTCCCCACCGGTCAGACAGAGAGACAGACTCCCCACCGGTCAGACAGAGAGACAGACTCCCCACCGGTCAGACAGAGAGACAGACTCCCCACCGGTCAGACAGAGAGACAGACAGAGACTCACCAGCCAGACAGAGAGACAGACTCCCCACCGGTCAGACAGAGAGACAGACTCACCGGTCAGACAGAGAGACAGACTCCCCACCGGTCAGACAGAGAGACAGACTCACCGGTCAGACAGAGAGACAGACTCACCGGTCAGACAGAGAGACAGACTCCCCACCGGCCAGACAGAGAGACAGACTCCCCACCGGCCAGACAGAGAGACAGACTCCCCACCGGTCAGACAGAGACAGACTCCCCACCGGCCAGACAGAGAGACAGACTCACCAGCCAGACAGAGAGACAGACTCACCAGTCAGACAGACTCACCAGTCAGACAGACAGAGAGACAGACAGAGAGACAGACTCACCAGTCAGACAGACTCACCAGTCAGACAGAGAGACAGAGACTCCCCACCAGCCAGACAGAGAGAGACTCACCGGTCTAGCAGTGTTTTCTGTAGCGTCCGGCACGCCACCAGAGTTCCACCCAAGAACATGTGACACACCATGACGTCACGGCAACACTCCATGAAGGTAACCACGGCAGCGGGGTGGAAGGTTCCGTTCCGCGAGATGAGACAGAGGCGGCAGAGTCGAGAACAGCATGACAACGCCTCCCAGAATGCACCGTTACACACCAGGTAGGGCTGCTCCAACCTACCCACACACACATTATATACAGTCCCAGTCAAAAGTTGACACACCTACTCATTCCAGGGTTTTTCTTTATTTTTACTATTTTCTCATTGACGAATAATAGTGAAGACATCAATAACACGTATGGAATCATGTAGTAACCAACAGTTTTAAACAAATCAAAAATATATTTTATATTTGAGATTCCTCAAATTAGCCACCCTTTGTCTTGATAACTTTGCACACTCTTTGCATTCTCTCAACCAGCTTCATGGGGTAGTCACCTGGAATGCATTTCAGCATTTCAGTTAACAGTTGCCTTATTAAAAAGTTAACGTGGAATTTATTTCCTTCTTAATGCGTTTGAGTCAATCAGTTGTTTAGTGACAAGGTAGGGGTGGTATACAGAAGAAGTCCATGAACAGCTCAAATAAGCAAATAAGCAAAGAGAAACGACAGTCCATCATTACTTTAAGACATGAAGGTCCGTCAATCCGGAAAATTTCAAGAACTTTAAAAGTTTCTTTAAGTGCAGTTGCTAAAACCATCAAGCACTATGGTTAAACTGGCTCTCATGAGGACCGCCACAGGAAAGGAAGACCAGGAGTTACCCATGCTGCAGAGGATAAGTTCATTAGAGCTTCAGAAATTGCCAAAATAAATACTTCAGAGTTGAAATAACATCTTTTTATTTATTTATTTTTGTTACCCCTTTTTCTAGTGAAATCCATTGGTAGTTACAGTCTTGTCTCATCTCTGCAACTCCCGTGCGGACTCGGTAGAGGCGAAGGTCGAGAGCCGTGCGTCCCCACGAAACACAACCCAACCAAGCCGCACTGCTTCTTGACACAATGCCCACTTAACCCGGAAGCCAGCCGCACCAATGTCCCGGAGGAAACACCTGGCGACCGTGTCAGCGCACATGTGCCCGGCCCGCCACAGGAGTTGCTAGTACTCGATGGAACAACGGCCAAACCCTCCCCCAACCCAGACGACGCTAGACCAATTGTGTGCTGCCCCATGGGTCTCCCGGTCGGGGCCGGCTGCAACACAGCTAGCACTGAGATGCCTTAGACCCCTGCGCCACTCGGGAGGCCTCACATCTCAACATCAACTGTTCAGAGGAGACTGTGTGAATCAGGCCTTCTGACACTCCTGTATCTGGGGAGTTCCTCCCACTCTTCTCTGCAGATCCTCTCCAGCTCTGTCAGCTTGGAATAGAGCAGTTTGTGTATATATAATAGTATATATTGTGTATAATGTGTGTTAATGTGGATTTCTAATGTATATATTGTGTATAATGTGAGCAGGGCAGTTTGTATATATATATATATATAATGTTTATAATGTGTATATATATATAATGTATATAATGTGTATATATATATAATGTATATAATGTGTATATATATATAATGTATATAATGTGTATATATATATAATGTATATAATGTGTATATATATAATGTTTATAATGTGTATATATATAATGTATATAATGTGTATATAATGTGTATATATATATAATGTATATAATGTGTATATATAATTTATATAATGTGTATATATATAATGTTTATAATGTGTATATATATAATGTTTATAATGTGTATATATATAATGTTTATAATGTGTATATATATAATGTTTATAATGTGTATATATATATAATGTTTATAATGTGTATATATATAATGTTTATAATATGTATATATATAATGTTTATAATGTGTATATATATATAATGTTTATAATGTGTATATATAATGTATATAATGTATATAATGTGTATATATATATAATGTATATATAATTTATATAATGTGTATATATATATAATGTATATATAATTTATATAATGTGTATATATATATAATGTATATAATGTGTATATATATATAAAATGTATATAATGTGTATATATATAATGTTTATAATGTGTATATATATAATGTATATAATGTGTATATAATGTGTATATATATATAATGTATATAATGTGTATATATAATTTATATAATGTGTATATATATAATGTTTATAATGTGTATATATATATATAATGTATATAATGTGTATATATATAATGTTTATAATGTGTATATATATAATGTATATAATGTGTATATAATGTGTATATATATATAATGTATATAATGTGTATATATAATGTATATAATGTGTATATATATAATGTTTATAATGTGTATATATATAATGTTTATAATGTGTATATATATAATGTTTATAATGTGTATATATATAATGTTTATAATGTGTATATATATATAATGTTTATAATGTGTATATATAATGTTTATAATGTGTATATATATAATGTTTATAATATGTATATATATAATGTTTATAATGTGTATATATAATGTATATAATGTATATAATGTGTATATATGTATATAATGTATATAATGTGTATATATATATAATGTATATATAATTTATATAATGTGTATATATATAATGTTTATAATGTGTATATATATATATAATGTTTATAATGTGTATATATAATGTATATAATGTGTATATATATATATATATATATATAAAGTTTATAGTGTGTATATAATGTATATAATGTATATATATATATAAAATGTGTATATATAATGTATATAATGTGTATTATCTATATAATGTTTACAATGTACATAATGTTTGTAATGTTTACAATGTATATAATCCACGTAATGTTTATAATTGTATAATGTATATAATGTATGTAATGAGTATAATGTATATAATGTATATAATCCATATAATGTTTATAATTGTATAATGTATATAATGTATGTAATGTGTATAATGTATATAATGTTTACAATGTATATAATTTATATAATGTGTACAATGTATATACTGTTTACAATGTGTATAATGTATATAATGTTTAAAATGTGTATAATGTGTATAATGTATAAAGTAATATATATATAATGTGTATAATGTATATAAATGTGTATAACATATATAAATGTGTATATAATGTGTATAATGTATATATATATATATATATATGTATAATGTATATATAATGTGTATAATGTATATATATAATGCATATAATGTGTATCATGTATATAATGCATGTATATATAAAGTATTTAATGTATAAAATGTGTATAATTTATACATGTACACTACTGTTCAAAGGTTTAGGGTCACTTAGCACTTAGTCCTTTACAACATGAACCATGTCTACACTGCATTTCTGATCAATTTGATGTCATTTTAAATGGACAAAAAAATGTGCTTTTCTGTAGCTGCCAGTTGAGGACTTGTGAGGCGTCCGTTTCTCAAACGAGACTCTAATGGACTTGATCTCTTGCTCAGTTGTGCACCGGGGCCTCCCACTCCTCTTTAATGTGTATAATGTGTATAGCAATTTGTGGCTAACTTGACCTGACCAGGCAGTTAACCCACTGTTCCCAGGCTGTCATTGAAAATAAGAATTTGTTCTTAACTGACTTGCCTGGTTAAATAAAGGTAAAAAAATAAAATAATAATAATAAAAAAAATATATATATATAATGTATATAATGTATAATGTAAATATATGTGTATATATAGTGTATAATGTATATGTGTATAATGCGTGTATAATAGTATATATAATGTACATAATAGTATATATAATGTATAATGTAAATGTAAATATATAATGTATATATATATATATATATAATGTGTATAATAGTATATATAATAGTATATATCATGTATTTAATGTGTAGAAGTTTGTGGCTAATAAAGAACAGCAGTAAAGAACAGAAAGGCCTGTTGATGTATAATATATATAATGTATTAGAATATAATGTAAATATAATGTATAATATATATAATGTATTAGTATATTATGTATTAGAAAATAATGTAAATATAATGTATAATATATATAATGTATTAGTATATAATGTAAATATAATGTATAATATATATAATGTATTAGTATATAATGTATTAGAATATAATGTAAATATAATGTATAATATATAATGTATTAGTATATTATGTATTAGAATATAATGTAAATATAATGTATAATATATATATAATGTATTAGTATATAATGTATTAGTATATAATGTAAATATAATGTATTAGTATATAATGTATATATAATGTATAATATATATAATGTATAAGAATATAATGTAAATATAATGTATAATATATATAATGTATTAGTATATAATGTATTAATATATAATGTAAATATAATATATATAATATATAATGTAAATATAATGTATTAATATATAATGTAAATATAATGTATTAATATATAATGTTAATATAATGTAAATATAATGTATTAATATATAATGTAAATATAATGTATTAGTATATAATGTAAATATAATGTATAATATATATAAAATAGTATATATAATGTGTATAATGTATAAGTATATAATGTAAATATAATGTATAATGTATATAATAGCATATATAATGTATATAATGACTATGTATATATAATTAATATAATAGTATATATAATGTATATCATGTGTATATACTGTGTATGTGTATTAGTATATTATGTATTAGAATATAATGTAAATATAATGTATAATATATATAATGTATTAGTATATAATGTATTAGTATATAATGTAAATATAATGTATTAGTATATAATGTAAATATAATGTATAATATATATAAAATAGTATATATAATGTGTATAATGTATAAGTATATAATGTAAATATAATGTATAATGTATATAATAGCATATATAATGTATATAATGACTATGTATATATAATTAATATAATAGTATATATAATGTATATCATGTGTATATACTGTGTATGTGTATTAGTATATTATGTATTAGAATATAATGTAAATATAATGTATAATATATATAATGTATTAGTATATAATGTAAATATAATGTATTAGTATATAATGTATATATAATGTATAATATATATAATGTATTAGAATATAATGTAAATATAATGTATAATATATATAATGTATTAGTATATAATGTATTAGAATATAATGTAAATATAATGTATAATATATATAATGTATTTGTATATAATGTATTAGAATATAATGTAAATATAATGTATAATATATATAAAATAGTATATATAATGTATTTGTATATAATGTATTAGAATATAATGTAAATATAATGTATAATATATATAAAATAGCATATATAATGTGTATAATGTATTAGTATATAATGTAAATATAATGTATTAATATATAATGTAAATATAATGTATTAATATATCATGTAAATATAATGTATTAGTATATAATGTAAATATAATGTATTAATATATAATGTAAATATAATGTATTAATATATCATGTAAATATAATGTATTAATATATAATGTAAATATAATGTATTAGTATATAATGTATATATAATGTATAATATATATAATGTATATATAATGTATAATATATATAATGTATAAGAATATAATGTAAATATAATGTATAATATATATAATGTATTAGTATATAATGTATTAATATATAATGTAAATATAATATATATAATATATAATGTAAATATAATGTATTAATATATAATGTAAATATAATGTATTAATATATAATGTTAATATAATGTAAATATAATGTATTAATATATAATGTAAATATAATGTATTAGTATATAATGTAAATATAATGTATAATATATATAAAATAGTATATATAATGTGTATAATGTATAAGTATATAATGTAAATATAATGTATAATGTATATAATAGCATATATAATGTATATAATGACTATGTATATATAATTAATATAATAGTATATATAATGTATATCATGTGTATATACTGTATATGTGTATTAGTATATTATGTATTAGAATATAATGTAAATATAATGTATAATATATATAATGTATTAGTATATAATGTAAATATAATGTATTAGTATATAATGTATATATAATGTATAATATATATAATGTATTAGAATATAATGTAAATATAATGTATAATATATATAATATATTAGTATATAATGTATTAGAATATAATGTAAATATAATGTATTATATATATAATGTATTTGTATATAATGTATTAGAATATAATGTAAATATAATGTATTAGTATATAATGTAAATATAATGTATAATATATATAAAATAGTATATATAATGTGTATAATGGATAAGTATATAATGTAAATATAATGTATAATATATATAAAATAGTATATATAATGTGTATAATGTATTAGTATATAATGTAAATATAATGTATAATATATGTAAATATAATGTATTAATATATAATGTAAATATAATATATATAATATATAATGTAAATATAATGTATTAATATATAATGTAAATATAATGTATTAATATATAATGTAAATATAATGTATTAATATATAATGTAAATATAATGTATTAGTATATAATGTAAATATAATGTATAATGTATATAATGTAAATATAATGTATAATGTATATAATGTATATAATGACTATGTATATATAATTAATATAATAGTATATATAATGTATATAATGTGTATATACTGTGTATATATAATGTATATAATGTATAGAACAGTTTGTAGCTAGTAAAGAACAGAAAGGCCTGTTGATGTGTGTATATATATATATATATATATATATATATATATATATATATATATATATATATATATATATATATATATAAAAATGAATATTATAATATTGTAGTAATATAATATTATAATACTTGTGTGCAGTTCCTCAGTGTGTATGTAGTCTCACCGTAGCTGTGTGAGCTGGGTGCAGTTCCTCAGTGTGTCCAGCAGGGCGGCGCTGTAGTTCCAGGTCTTTAAGGACCCCAGGTTGGCCAGAGATAATGCCTGTAGGTCCCGGCAGTGCTCAGCCACCTGCACCAGCCCAGTCCCCTTCAGGACCCCCGGCAGTCCCGCCAGCGTCAGCCTCCGCAGCCCCCGCAGCCCCCGGAGAGCTGCAACGTGCGTGTCTCCCACCCCGCCAGCGTTCACACACGTCCTCTGATCCACACACACCCTG
This sequence comes from Oncorhynchus masou masou, assembly GCF_036934945.1. NCBI lineage: Eukaryota > Metazoa > Chordata > Actinopteri > Salmoniformes > Salmonidae > Oncorhynchus > Oncorhynchus masou. Next base: position 2,589,842 of record NC_088216.1, on the reverse strand, counting down.
GCACAGGGCTCAAGACGAGGCAGGGCGGAGATGAAGCCCGGTCCTGTTATCTCCAGAACCTCCAGACAGGGGCAACCGGCCAGCAGGGTACCCAGCCCAGAGGTGCCCTCCCTGGGGAGAGAGTCCCCGGAGCCTGGCCTGTAGGTCTGGAGCCCCACGCGGGACGGCTTCCTCAGTCCCAGCAGCAGAGAGGAGGGGGAGGGGGAAGGGGACGGTGTGTGTGAACCGTCCGACAGGGCGCACGCGGGCAGCGCCAGAGACCGGAGGTGTGTGAGTTTGGACAGGCTGGTACACAGGTGTGTGTTGGCCTCCAGCCCAGGTGTGTGTGCGTTGTCATGGTGATAGTGTGTGTGTAACAGGTTGAGGTGTGACAGATTGGGACAGCAAATAACCAGCCGGCTCATCGCCTCGGCAACAAGCTCCTCCTCTCCCCGCACTCTACTGCACTCTGGATAATTGGAGGTGTGGCCTATACCACTAAGATTCAGGCTGACCAACCGCGTCGAGTAACTCACTCCAGTGCCAGTCAGCGATTGGATGACAGTTTGTCGTAACGTGGGGCAACGGGAGAAGTTCAGGTGCTTGGGAGCGTTGCTAAGAAGGACCCGTCCTAGCGACGTGGCGTCCAACCAGGAGCGAGGCAACTGCAGGGCTTCCAGGTCGCCATGCTGAACGAGGCTATGAGCCAATGAGGACGCAGCAGGCCAGTGGGCGGGGTTCGGACCAGGAACTGAAACCAGGAAGGAGCGGAGACGCTCCGGAACACGAACACTGAACACAGCGAGGTAGAGGAGGAGGAGAGTCTGGTTCACCTACACACACACACATTATAAACACACACACACACATTATAAACACACACACACAGACACACACACACCGTATAAACACACACACACACACACATTATAAACACACACACACACACACAAACACACACATTATAAACACACACATTATAAACACACACACACACACACATTATAAACACACACATTATAAACACACACACACACACACATTATAAACACACACACACATTATAAACACACACACACACAGACACACATTATAAACACACACACACACAGACACACATTATAAACACACACACACATTATAAACACACACACACACACACACACACACACACACACACACACATTATACACACACACATTCTAAACACACACACACATTATAAACACACACACACACAGACACACACACACACAGACACATACACACATTATAAACACACACACAGACAGAAATTATAAACACACACATTATAAACACACACACACAGACATAAATTATAAACACACACACAGAAATTATAAACACACACACAGAAATTAACACACACACACACACACCCATTATAAACACACATAAACACACATTATAAACACACATAAACACATTATAAACACACACAAACACACACACATTATAAACACACACATTATAAACACACTGATCTTACCTCTCCAGGTGCCAGACAGGCAGTAAACTCCTCCAGCTGTTGGTAGTGAGGAACACTGCTCTGACCCATCATCAACTGGCAACACATACTGGTACCCTCCCTACACACACACACAAACACACACTATAAACACACATTATAAATACACATTATAAACACACACACACACACTATAAACACACATTATAAACACACATTATAAACACACACACACACACACACACTATAAACACACATTATAAACACACACATTATAAACACACACACACACATTATAAACACACACACACTATAAACACACATTATAAACACACACTATAAACACACATTATAAACACACACTATAAATACACATTATAAACACACACACACATTATAAACACACACATACACACACACACTATAAACACACATTATAAACACACACATTATAAACACACATTATAAACACAGTCAGCTCAGAGAGGTTTCAGTTGAAAGGTGCCACCTGGTGACGTCAGGTATGTCCAGCTGCAGCTGCAGACTGAAGAGGCTGGAGCAGCAGGGAACGACCCCGTAACTGGGCGTCAGGACCGTCTGTCTCAGCTCCGACAGCCGAGACAGCGAATCACGGGCCTCCCCACTCAGCTGGGCGGAATCGAAGCCAGGCGATACGTCAAAAGCGAGAGATCGGAGGAGGGGGAGGGATGAGAGGAGGCGGGACAGACGCAGGGAGGTGACGCGACAACCTGATAGGTCCAGACGCACCAGGGAGCGACAGCGAATCAGGCGGTCGATGGTAGAACCCGACAGCCAATAACAGCCACTAAGGCTGAGGGACTGCACGTGATTGGATAGATGCTTCAGCACCTGGCGAATAGCGCCGTCATCTGCCTGAAGAGGGAAGTCAGAGAATTAAGATAAAATAATTTGTTGCGGTGTGTGTGTGTGTGTGTGTGTTACCGTGTATTCTTCAGACAGTGTGACCGTGGTCAGCAGTGTCTTGTCATAGCAGAGCGTGTGTAGCTTGCGGCAGGTCCGGGAAACGTTATTCACGAGGTCAGAGGTCGAGACATAGCGCAGGATACTTAACAAGATCTCATCGGAGAAGTCTGACATCCCGATCGACCCCGACACCACCCCTATCCCATCCTCTACACACACAGCCTGGGGAAGAAAAAACAAAGAAAGAGAGAGAGAGAGAGAGAGAGAGAGAGACAGAGAGAGACAGAGAGAGAGAGAGAGTGGAGAGAGAGAGAGAGAGAGAGGAGAGAGAGACAGAGAGAGTGGAGGGAGAGACAGAGAGAGACAGAAAGAGAGAGAGAGACAGAGAGAGAGAGACAGAGAGAGAGAGGGAGAGAGAGAGAGAGACAGAAAGAGAGAGAGAGAGAGTGGAGAGAGAGAGAGTGGAGAGAGAGAGTGGAGAGAGAGAGAGTGGAGAGAGAGAGAGTGGAGAGAGAGAGAGAGACAGAGAGAGACAGAGAGTGGAGGGAGAAACAGAGCGAGAGAGAGAGAAAGAATGAGAGAGAGAGTGGGGAGAGAGTGGAGAGAGAGTGGAGAGAGAGACAGAGAGACAGAGAGACAGAATTACAGTTCTACCTAGTATTCACTGACAGACTTGATGAGCTGTTTTGACTGGTTCCCTCTACCCTCTGAGGATATGTAGAATTTAAATCACTGATAGGAGTTCGATCTAGCAACCTTTCGGTTACTGGCCAAACGCTCCAACCACTAGACTACCTACCTCCTCTACACTCTAACCACTAGTCTACCTGCCTCCTCTAACCACTAGACTACCTACCTCCTCTACACTCTAACCCCTCCTGTCTCAGCCTCCAGTATTTATGCTGCAGTAGTTTATGTGTCGGGGGGCTGGGGTCAGTTTGTTATATCTGGAGTGCTTCTGCTGTCCAATTCGGTGTCCTGTGTGAATCTAAGTGTGCGTTCTCTAATTCTCTCCTTCTCTCTCTCTCTGTCTCGGAGGACCTGAGCCCTAGGACCATGCCCCAGGACTACCTGACATGATGACTCCTTGCTGTCCCCAGTCCACCTGGCCGTGCTGCTGCTCCAGTTTCAACTGTTCTGCCTTATTATTATTCGACCATGCTGGTCATTTATGAACATTTGAACATCTTGGCCATGTTCTGTTATAATCTCCATCCGGCACAGCCAGAGGAGGACTGGCCACCCCACATAGCCTGGTTCCTCTCTAGGTTTCTTCCTAGGTTTTGGCCTTTCTAGGGAGTTTTTCCTAGCGACCGTGCTCCTACACCTGCATTCCTTGCTGTTTGGGGTTTTAGGCTGGGTTTATGTACAGCACTTTGAGATATCAGCTGATGTACGAAATTTGATTTGATTCAACATGACAATGTTCCTCCGTGAACAAAGCGAGGTCCAAACAGAAACGGTTTCTCGATATCGAATAGATAGAAGAAGTTAGAAAAGCCCTGACCTCAACCCCAACGCACCTTTGGAATTGGAACACCGACTGAGAGCCTGAACATCATTGCCCTGAATGGAAGAAAGTCCCAGCAGCAATGATCCTACATCTAGTGTAAAGCCTTCCCAGAGGAGTGGAGGCTGTTATAGCAGCAATGTTCCAACATCTAGAGGAAAGCCTTCCCAGAAGAGAGGAGGTTGTTATAGCAGCAATGTTCCTACATCTAGTGGAAAGCCTTCCCAGAAGAGAGGAGGCTGTTATAGCAGCAATGTTCCAACATCTAGTGGAAAGCCTTCCCAGAAGAGAGGAGGCTGTTATAGCAGCAATGTTCCTACATCTAGTGGAAAGCCTTCCCAGAAGAGAGGAGGCTGTTATAGCAGCAATGTTCCAACATCTAGTGGAAAGCCTTCCCAGAAGAGTGGAGGCTGTTATAGCAGCAATGTTCCAACATCTAGTGGAAAGCCTTCCTAGAAGAGTGGAGGCTGTTATAGCAGCAATGTTCCAACATCTAGTGGAAAGCCTTCCCAGACGAGTGGAGGTTGTTATAGCAGCAATGTTCCAACATCTAGAGGAAAGCCTTCCCAGAAGAGAGGAGGCTGTTATAGCAGCAATGTTCCAACATCTAGTGGAAAGCCTTCCCAGAAGAGTGGAGGCTGTTATAGCAACAATGTTCCTACATCTAGTGGAAAGCCTTCCCAGACGAGTGGAGGTTGTTATAGCAGCAATGTCCCAACATCTAGTGGAAAGCCTTCCCAGAAGAGAGGAGGCTGTTATAGCAAAGGGGGACCAACTCCATATTAATGCACATCGATGAGCAGGTGTCCACATACTTTTAGTCATGTAATATAACCCACCAGATCAGATCTCTATTAAGGAACATTTTCATGTGTGCATTCGTTTCAGACTGTAACTAACTTATACATTAAACATGAATTGCGTATTACCAGCCTGATTAAGCCGAATAGCCAGTTACCGGCTATCAAAAGCACACTTTCACCCAAATAGCATACTCACGCAATGCCTTTATTTCCATTTGACAACCGATAAAAATGAAATAAAATCAGACATTGAGTTCGCTGACAAGACAGACAGAGTAGATAGCTAACAAGCTAACACCGGTAGACAGCTAACAGTAAACTAGCTAGTTTTACTAACGTTACGCTGGTTTATTCTAACCAACCTGTACAATTTGATTGTCCATATCTTCATCCAATACTCTTCCGTTAACAGACGAAGTCATAGTTTTTTTGTGTGTGTTTTTAATCAGTGCATGTCTACCAGCAGAGAACTAGCTTCATGTGACAGGAACGACCGGAAGTAAAACGCTGCGTTTCACCGGAACATTGAGGACGGAACATTTTCCGGAAGTCGCACCTACAAAGTCTTCCCCAGAGAGGGTTGTCTTCCCTATAAAAAAACGAATGTAATTTCACTCCAAAATGGTTCATACTAGCTAATAAAATAAATGACTTAAATTCTCCTTTAGGGCCTCAATTGGCAATTATTGTTAATGTTTTCATTATGGGAAACAAGTTCCTATTTAAGAGGAAAAATCATATCTTGTCTGTCTTTCTCATTAGAGATGGAAAGGTGTGACATCTGTGAATCTATTATGTAGCCATTATGGGGTCTGTGACAGAATGGGGATCGCCAGTGACGCCCCGTCAGTGTGGTGTCAGGAAAATAACCTCACACTCAACAAAACTAAGGAGATGATTGTGGACTTCAGGAAACAGCAGAGGGAACACCCCCCTATCCACATCGATGGAACAGTAGTGGAGAGGGTAGTAAGTTTTAAGTTCCTCGGCATACACATCACAGACAAACTGAATTGGTCCACTCACACAGACAGCATCGTGAAGAAGGCGCAGCAGCGCCTCTTCAACCTCAGGAGGCTGAAGAAATTCGGCTTGTCACCAAAAGCACTCACAAACTTCTACAGATGCACAATCGAGAGCATCCTGGCGGGCTGTATCACCGCCTGGTACGGCAACTGCTCCGCCCTCAACCGTAAGGCTCTCCAGAGGGTAGTGAGGTCTGCACAACGCATCATCGGGGGCAAACTACCTGCCCTCCAAACTACCTGCCCTCCACCTACACCACCCGATGTTACAGGAAGGCCATAAAGATCATCAAGGACATCAACCACCCGAGCCACTTCCTGTTCACCCCTCTATCATCCAGAAGGCGAGGTCAGTACAGGTGCATCAAAGCTGGGACCGAGAGACTGAAAAACAGCTTCTATCTCAAGGCCATCAGACTGTTAAACGGCCACCACTAACATTGAGTGGCTGCTGCCAACACACTGACACTGACTCAACTCCAGCCACTTTAATAATGGGAATTGATGGGAAATTATGTAAATATATCACTAGCCACTTTAAACAATGCTACCTTATATAATGTTACTTACCCTACATTATTCATCTCATATGTATACGTATATACTGTACTCTATATCATCGACTGCATCCTTATGTAATACATGTATCACTAGCCACTTTAACTATGCCACTTTGTTTACATACTCATCTCATATGTATATACTGTACTCGATACCATCTACTGTATCTTGCCTATGCTGCTCTGTACCATCACTCATTCATATATCCTTATGTACATATTCTTTAACCCCTTACACTGTGTATAAGACAGTAGTTTTGGAATTGTTAGATTACTTGGTTATTACTGCATTGTCGGAACTAGAAGCACAAGCATTTCGCTACACTCGCATTAACATCTGCTAACCATGTGTATGTGACAAATAAGATTTGATTTTGATTTGATTCAGGGCAGGTCCCTGTCTTGAGCCCCACGTGTGGGTTTTGTGTGTGTGTGTGTGTGGGGGGGGGGGGGGGGGGCTTGCCTGTTTTGCGCCCCACGTGTGGGTTGTGTGTGTGTGTGGGGGGGGGGGGGGGGCTTGCCTGTTTTGCGCCCCACGTGTGGGTTGTGTGTGTGTGTGTGGGGGGGGGGGGGGCTTGCCTGTTTTGCATGTTATTTTTTCAATACTTTTATTTCAGTCCCATATCAGTTGTATGTACAATGTAAAATATAATTAATTATATTAAATATAATTGAGTTAAAGCCGCATACAAACATGGTCTCTTTGTTTTCTAGAGTAAGGCAGCTCCAAATTGCAGGTGTTTTGTGGTGTTGGGGCGAGCCAGCAAAAAAAATAGGAGCATTGCGCTGTAATTGGCTCAGTGTTCTGTCACTCATCCAAGGCTCCGGGTCATTGGCCACAGATGAAATTACATCTACAGTAGCTTTGATTGGACTGATGTCATACTTTCACAATCTTAGCTAGCAGTTAGTCGACAATCTGCTGGCAAATCCTTGTCATAAGATAAATTAGAACTTAAATTGTATCGGTGCTCATCAACATTACACAAGTTGGAAATCGCAAAATTCAACAAGGAGTGATTTGGAAGCAATCAGTAGCTAACTGCAAACATTGCCTGCTATTCAAGTCTAAGAATAAGGGTCTCTTTTCCTATAATAAAATTAGACATTCAACATTGGCCATGCTTTCAATGAATATAATGAATTTTAATTAACAAAGTCAGTTAAGAAAATTCTTATTTACAATGACGGCCAACCCGACGCTGGGCCAATGGAGCGCCACCCTATGGGACTCCCAATCTTGGTCTGATGTGATGCAGTCTGGATGATTTGAAGCATGATTTGTGCCACGTTCAAAACTTTTAGCTTCAAACTGCAAAATCGGACTTTAGTGAGTTCCAGACGCCTGGGAAAACACTATTTGAACTTTCATCCGAAAAGGTTTCGTCTGCTGCAGAAGTGTAATATACAGGGAGATCTGTACACTGGAGCTAAGTATGTTGTGTAGGAAGCGGTTAGTAGCCCATGTGCCTCACCCTAATAATTTGGCCTACTGTTCTGACTTGGTTCTTTACTTAACTAACCTGTTTGTGGGAAGGCAGAAGAGAAAACAATTTCAATAGACATGGAATGCAGAAGAAAGAGAGCACAACCATTTCAATAGACATGTGCACTTTATTAGTTGTGTTGGTCCACAACAGGAGTCCCCTGCCCCACCCTACACCCCCCCAGAGAGAGGAACACCTCAGAATGGTCAAACCTCTTTTTGCATAACAAACTGGACCATGTATCTATAAGACTGAAAATACAAAAACAATAGTTTTTGTATTGATTAAATCATTTACATTAAGCTTCCCCCCTCCACACAAAGCCCCATCCCCTAGGTAATGCACTAGATCCCTATGGGCCCTGGCAACTAGCGCACTAGGTAGGGGATAAGGGTGGACAGCAACACCTCCATAGAGGTCAATAAGGTGGTGGAACATAAACATTAGACTGTAACTAACAGGACATGTGGCGAGTCATGACCGTCAGACAACGACGACATCACATCCTGTCCATCCAGCCAAACAGGGAGGCTCTCAGACAGACCGACAGCAGGAGAAGACACGCCAGTGGAGAGGGAGATCTGACAGGCAACACCGACTCAGAGTCTTCATTGGAATGGGAAGGAGGAGAGAGTCTGTACGGGTCGGGTTGTTTAGAAGCATTTACGGTGGACGATGGAGGGACCAGACTCGTCGTACTCCTGCTTGCTGATCCACATCTGCTGGAAGGTGGAGAGAGAAGCCAAGATGGAGCCTCCGATCCAGACGGAGTATTTACGCTCTGGGGGGGCGATGATCTGGAGGAGAGACGGGGGGGACACATTAACATGAGTACAGACCTTCACACTGTAGTTCTAGCGTCAGGTAATGCTGCTAACGACAGGAGGAAGCAGAACGATGGTTCAGAGATGGTTTATTTAGTCACCTTGATCTTCATGGTGGAGGGGGCCAGAGAGGTGATCTCCTTCTGCATCCTGTCAGCGATGCCGGGGTACATGGTGGTTCCTCCGGACAGCACCGTGTTGGCGTACAGGTCCTTACGGATGTCCACGTCACACTTCATGATGGAGTTGAAGGTGGTCTCGTGGATACCGCAAGACTCCATACCTGGAGAGAGAGAGGAGACAAAATGGCCGTCACTACGGGGCAATCGCAACACAAGATGGCTGCCAGATGGACACGGATCAGCGGATCCAGAGAGGTTAGTTTAGAGACTCACCGAGGAAGGAGGGCTGGAAGAGGGCCTCTGGGCAGCGGAACCTCTCATTGCCGATGGTGATGACCTGTCCGTCAGGCAGCTCGTAGCTCTTCTCCAGAGAGGAAGAGGAGGCAGCGGTGCCCATCTCCTGCTCAAAGTCCAGCGCCACGTAGCACAGCTTCTCCTTGATGTCTCGTACGATTTCCCTCTCTGCCGTGGTGGTGAAGCTGTAGCCGCGCTCCGTCAGGATCTTCATCAGGTAGTCTGTGAGGTCGCGGCCGGCCAGATCCAGACGCAGGATGGCGTGGGGCAGAGCGTAGCCCTCGTAGATGGGTACTGTGTGGGTCACGCCGTCACCGGAGTCCATGACGATACCGGTGGTACGGCCAGAGGCGTACAGGGACAACACGGCCTGGATGGCCACGTACATGGCAGGGGTGTTGAAGGTCTCAAACATGATCTGGAGACGAGAGAGGAGAGGGATGAGTCACGGTGCTGGAGGACTACAGTGGAGACAGGAGTCACAGCACCCAGTAGAACATGCTGTCCAGTGAGTCACGGTGCTGGAGGACTACAGTAGAGACAGGAGTCACAGCACCCAGTAGAACATGCTGTCCAGTGAGTCACAGTGACTCAGAGGGAAATGGTCATTAGTAAGAAACACAGCAGCCATTCCTACATGATGTAATGTCAATATAAACCACTAGAGTAGCTCATTCACAGGCCAGGCGGCCCCACAGGCCAATCTAGTCAGTCTAGCAGTCAGAAGGGTGCAGAGAGGCAGAACAGACCGACAGAAGACCTGGAGCTTCCAGAGGGGTGACATATCAGCTGTAAGGACAGAGGGCCTGGAGAGGAGGAGGAGAGCAGAACTGAACAGTAAAGGTGGAGGAAGAGGGCAGAACTGACCAGTAAAGGTGGAGGAAGAGGGCAGAACTGACCAGTAAAGGTGGAGGAAGCAGAAGTGAACAGTGGAGGAGAAGGAGGGGGACATTACCTGAGTCATCTTCTCCCTGTTGGCTTTGGGGTTGAGGGGGGCCTCGGTGAGCAGGACGGGGTGCTCCTCTGGAGCCACTCTCAGCTCGTTGTAGAAGGTGTGATGCCAGATCTTCTCCATGTCGTCCCAGTTGGTGACGATGCCGTGCTCGATGGGGTACTTCAGAGTCAGGATGCCCCTCTTGCTCTGAGCCTCGTCTCCCACGTAGCTGTCCTTCTGGCCCATCCCAACCATCACTCCCTGGAGACACACTCAGGTCAGTGACAACGTACTCCACGGAATGTTAAGGCTGATCTACAGTATTAATGATGTTGATTGGAACAGACCTTTTAAGGTTAATGTTGCATAGCAACAGGACATTAAATTACATGTTAGAATATTCTATAGGGAACCATACAAGTTGTACTACTACACAGTCAGTGTAATGTTGACTAGAGACAAAGTCAAATGGTGACAAACATTAGTTCCAATAGCAATGTAACAGTTTTAACATTCAGTATAGCAGATAAAGTTGGTATATTTCAGTTAAATAGCAGAGTTAATTACCTGATGTCTGGGGCGACCCACGATGGAGGGGAACACAGCCCGAGGAGCATCATCTCCTGCGAAACCTGCCTTGCACATACCGGAGCCGTTATCAACGACCAGGGCGGCGATTTCATCTTCCATTTCTGCACCGGAAAGAAAAAGACAGAAGTGAGACTGACGTCTTAACCGGGGTGCGGCGCCTGCCTGTCACTATTGAGCCAGTGTACTATTGGTGAATGACCGCTAGGTGGCGCTGAACAGCAACAGTCCAGACTAACCCACACTCAGCGTTTACACAACCAGTCAATTTGCTCTATCGTAAAATGCATGAACTAAATTGGCTGAGGCTTAATTTAAGGTTCAGCATAAAGGTTAGTGTAGTTAAGTTGTAAAACTACAGAAAGAGTAGAAATAGACAGTTGATGACTGCCAGCTAGTAAGCACCCAGACAGCGCCTCTAGACAAAAAGCTGTGTGTTTTCGGCCGAGGCGTCGCCATATAAGGCAATAGATGGAGCGTCCCCTGACATGTCTGACAGAGGCCACTCCCTGGTCCGGGACAAACAGCCAGACAATAACCCAGGCTAGGTCACATCTATCCTGAATATGGTTACACAACGCGATGGCCACTCCCTGGTCCGGGACAAACAGCCAGACAATAACCCAGGCTAGGTCACATCTATCCTGAATATGGTTACACAGGGAAAAGTTTCCGTGCTTTCAGATCATTAAATGCCCATATGTTTTAGGCTTGTAACTGGTGTGAAATGTTTCCTATTAAAAAAAGACACATTGACCTCCAAAGCACTGACTCCTCTGAGCCAAAGTCATAAAAATAATCACGTTTCTTAGTCATTAACACATAGGAAGTCATTTACCTATTTTAAAAACGAGTTAACGCCTTTAACGACTTTAATGCAGGTGAAATTTATCAGATATACTTGAAACCTCTCAACAGGGCGAGTTTTAAACAAGTCAAACTCAATTATTGGGAAAACGGTCAAAACGTTATGTACAACCGGTAGCAGGTCATTTCAACAGTGGGGGAGAGGAACCATTAAACCACACTAAATGTCAACGCTAAGACAGACCCCGGTTAACACACCCACTCCGATGTTAAGCTAGATAAAGCAAATAGATAAATCTAATATATATATCACATTTTAAAATGACCAGGAAAAAAAACATTTAAAACACTGTGTAAACTGACCGACGGCAGCTAGCTAGGAGCATTCACTGAAAAAGGTACAAGTTAACCAGCAACTAGTTACCTACGTTGAAATGTAACAATTATACATAAATAACATTTTAAAAACACAGTATTACAGCTCTTACCTGTGTTTTAGTAGGGAAACGTTAACGGTGTTAATCAGAGAAACGGTCTATTTTCCCTTCTTCCTGCGCAGTGAGAAACGTAATGAGGAAGTGTTGCCAAGGCTCCGGGTTTTATATCCGCATACGTCGCAACCCCCCTCTATCCATATAAGGCAAACTTTCTGCAGGGCGGCTCCTGATTGGTCGAGGGCGTATCCACTCGGATTGAACGCATTGTGCCACACTGGGCCTCTGCATTGACAGCACTTGTTTCAAAAGGAGGCAAAATAAAGTGTAGGCCCTTTAATTAATATAACGTTAATAACTGTTATACACAATATAACGTCCGAGCTAACATAACAAGGTCATTGATTAGGATAGGTGTCATCGTATTCAACGATTGGCAGAATTTTTGTATTATCAATAGTTTCTGTCATGGCCACCGTGATTATGGTTAAACTAAGGCGATAGTTAAAGTTAGATATCTAACGTAGAGGGGTTCTTCCTTTGAAATTGAAGTAGGTGTTGTATTGGATTCAACGTTACAGCTACAAGGTAACTATAGTCAGGTCGTGGTGCGGGGACAATGCAAGGTCCAGCTAACATGTGAGGAATGGTGTTGGTGTAATTTGAGTAAGTGTAAATCTTTGTGGTGTATATACTGACATTCCAGAGGCCCAGGGTCGTTAGGCCCGCTGCCCGCTAGCCTGATAATTAGCTTAACCGGTGTTAAAAACAGAGCCCACATCCCTTACTAGACTGAGACAACACACATCCCTCACTAGACTGAGACAACACACAACACACAACCCCTACTAGACTGAGACAACACACATCCCTCACTAGACTGAGACAACACACATCCCCTACTAGACTGAGACAACACACAACACACAACCCCTACTAGACTGAGACAACACACATCCCCTACTAGACTGAGACAACACACAACACACAACCCCTACTAGACTGAGACAACACACAACACACAACCCCCACTAGACTGAGACAACACACAACACACAACCCCCACTAGACTGAGACAACACACAACCCCCACTAGACTGAGACAACACACAACACACAAGCCCTACTAGACTGAGACAACACACAACACACAACCCTTACTAGACTGAGACAACACACAACCCCCACTAGACTGAGACAACACACAACACACAACCCCTACTAGACTGAGACAACACACAACCCCCACTAGACTGAGACAACACACAACCCACAACCCCCACTAGACTGAGACAACACACAACCCCCACTAGACTGAGACAACACACAACCCACAACCCCCACTAGACTGAGACAACACACAACCCCTACTAGACTGAGACAACACACAACCCCTACTAGACTGAGACAACACACAACCCCTACTAGACTGAGACAATACACAACCCCTACTAGACTGAGACAACACACAACCCCTACTAGACTGAGACAACACACAACCCCTACTAGACTGAGACAACACACAACCCCTACTAGACTGAGACAACACACAACCCCTACTAGACTGAGACAACACACAACCCCTACTAGACTGAGACAACACACAACCCCTACTAGACTGAGACAACACACAACCCCTACTAGACTGAGACAACACACAACCCCCACTAGACTGAGACAACACACAACCCCCACTAGACTGAGACAACACACAACACACAACCCCCACTAGACTGAGACAACACACAACCCCTACTAGACTGTGACAACACACAACCCCTACTAGACTGAGACAACACACAACCCCCAATAGACTGAGACAACACACAACCCTTACTAGACTGAGACAACACACAACCCCCACTAGACTGAGACAACACAGAACCCCCACTAGACTGAGACAACACACAACCCCTACTAGACTGAGACAACACACAACCCCCACTAGACTGAGACAACACACAACCCCTACTAGACTGAGACAACACAGAACACACAACCCCCACTAGACTGAGACAACACACAACCCCCACTAGACTGAGACAACACACAGCCCCCTCTAGACTGAGACAACACACAACCCCTACTAGACTGAGACAACACACAACCACAACCCCCACTAGACTGAGACAACACACAACACACAACCCCACTAGACTGAGACAACACACAACCCCCACTAGACTGTGACAACACACAACCCACAACCCCCACTAGACTGAGACAACACACAACCACAACCCCCACTAGACTGAGACAACACACAACCCCACTAGACTGAGACAACACACAACCCCCACTAGACTGTGACAACACACAACCACAACCCCCACTAGACTGAGACAACACACAACACACAACCCCACTAGACTGAGACAACACACAACCCCTACTAGACTGAGACATCACAGAACACACAACCCCCACTAGACTGAGACAACACACAACCCCCTCTAGACTGAGACAACACACAACCCCTACTAGACTGAGACAACACACAACCCCCACTAGACTGAGACAACACACAACCCCCACTAGACTGAGACAACACAGAACACACAACCCCCACTAGACTGAGACAACACACAACCCCCACTAGACTGAGACAACACAGAACACACAACCCCCACTAGACTGAGACAACACACAACCCCCACTAGACTGAGACAACACACAGCCCCCTCTAGACTGAGACAACACACAACCCCTACTAGACTGAGACAACACACAACCACAACCCCCACTAGACTGAGACAACACACAACACACAACCCCACTAGACTGAGACAACACACAACCCCCACTAGACTGAGACAACACACAACCCACAACCCCCACTAGACTGAGACAACACACAACACACAACCCCCACTAGACTGAGACAACACACAACCCCTACTAGACTGAGACAACACACAACCCCCACTAGACTGAGACAACACACTACCCACAACCCCCACTAGACTGAGACAACACACAACCCCTACTAGACTGAGACAACACACAACCCCCTCTAGACTGAGACAACACACAACCCCTACTAGACTGAGACAACACACAACCCCCACTAGACTGAGACAACACACAACCCCTACTAGACTGAGACAACACAGAACCCCCACTAGACTGAGACAACACACAACCCCCACTAGACTGAGACAACCCACAACCCCCACTAGACTGAGACAACACACAACCCCTACTAGACTGAGACAACACACAACCCCTACTAGACTGAGACAACACACAACCCCCTCTAGACTGAGACAACACACAACCCCCACTAGACTGAGACAACACACAACCACTACTAGACTGAGACAACACACAACCCCTACTAGACTGAGCCAACACAGAACACACAACCCCCACTAGACTGAGACAACACACAACCCCTACTAGACTGAGACAACACAGAACACACAACCCCCACTAGACTGAGACAACACACAACCCCCACTAGACTGAGACAACACACAACCCCCACTAGACTGAGACAACACACAACCCCTACTAGACTGAGACAACACAGAACACACAACCCCCACTAGACTGAGACAACACACAACCCCCACTAGACTGAGACAACACACAACCCCTACTAGACTGAGACAACACACAACCCCTACTATAGACCCACGAAGGGAGCTGCACTGTCGTTGTTCGCTAAAATCATTACAGTACTGGCCCCACCATGAGTAGAGGGCTTATGGTAGGATGGGGTCAGGGGTCAGAGGTTAATAAATCATTACAGTACTGGCCCACCATGAGTAGAGGGCTTATGGTAGGATGGGGTCAGGGGTCAGAGGATAATACATCATTACAGTACTGGTCCTACCTTGAGTACAGGTTTTTTTGGTGCAGTAGGATGAGGTCAGAGGTCATTAGAGCAGCAGAGTAACAAAATGAACATGAGGCTCACACATCCACACCATCCTGTCTGACTCATCCACACCATCCTGTCTGACTCATCCACACCATCCTGTCTGACTCATCCACACCATCCTGTCTGACTCATCCACACCATCCTGTCTGACTCATCCACACCATCCTGCCTGACTCATCCACACCATCCCGTCTGACTCATCCACAACCTTACACCATCCTGCCTGACTCATCCACACCATCCTGTCTGACTCATCCACACCATCCTGTCTGACTCATCCACACCATCCTGCCTGACTCATCCACACCATCCTGTCTGACTCATCCACACCATCCTGTCTGACTCATCCACACCATCCTGTCTGACTCATCCACACCATCCTGTCTGACTCATCCACACCATCCTGTCTGACTCATCCACACCATCCTGTCTGACTCATCCACACCATCCTGCCTGACTCATCCACACCATCCTGTCTGACTCATCCACACCATCCTGTCTGACTCATCCACACCATCCTGTCTGACTCATCCACACCATCCTGTCTGACTCATCCACACCATCCTGTCTGACTCATCCACACCATCCTGTCTGACTCATCCACACCATCCTGTCTGACTCATCCACACCATCCTGCCTGACTCATCCACACCATCCTGTCTGACTCATCCACACCATCCTGTCTGACTCATCCACACCATCCTGCCTGACTCATCCACACCATCCTGCCTGACTCATCCACTTACCATCCTGTCTGACTCATCCACACCATCCTGTCTGACTCATCCACACCATCCTGTCTGACACATCCACACCATCCCGTCTGACTCATCCACAACCTTACACCATCCTGCCTGACTCATCCACACCATCCTGCCTGACTCATCCACACCATCCTGTCTGACTCATCCACACCATCCTGTCTGACTCATCCACACCATCCTGTCTGACTCATCCACACCATACACCATCCTGTCTGACTCATCCACACCATCCTGCCTGACTCATCCACACCATCCTGTCTGACTCATCCACACCATCCTGTCTTACTCATCCACACCAACCTGTCTGACTCATCCACACCATACACCATCCTGTCTGACTCATCCACACCATCCTGCCTGACTCATCCACACCATCCTGTCTGACTCATCCACACCATCCTGCCTGACTCATCCACACCATCCTGTCTGACTCATCCACACCATCCTGTCTGACTCATCCACACCATCCTGTCTGACTCATCCACACCATCCTGTCTGACTCATCCACACCATCCTGCCTGACTCATCCACACCATCCTGTCTGACTCATCCACACCATCCTGCCTGACTCATCCACACCATCCAGTCTGACACACAGAGCTGCTGATAGCTGGTACAGGCAGCTGAGAGTCACTTATCACCACCCCGCTAGGGATATCACCGGGGTGTGTGTTGTCACCCCCCCCCCCCTCCCTGCTAGGGATATCACCGGGGTGTGTGTTGTCACCCCCCCCCCCCTCCCTGCTAGGGATATCACTGTGGTGTGTGTTGTCACCCCCTCCCTGCTAGGGATATCACTGTGGTGTGTGTTGTCACCCCCCCCCCCCCCTGCTAGGGATATCACCGGGTGTGTGTTGTCACCCCCCCCCCTGCTAGGGATATCACCGGGGTGTGTGTTGTCACCCCCCCCTCCCTGCTAGGGATATCACCGGGTGTGTGTTGTCACCCCCCTCCCTGCTAGGGATATCACTGTGGTGTGTGTTGTTATCCCCTGCTAGGGATATCACTGTGGTGTGTGTTGTCACCCCTGCTAGGGATATCACTGTGGTGTGTGTTGTCATCCCCCTGCTAGGGATATCACTGTGGTGTGTGTTGTCACCCCCCTGCTAGGGATATCACTGTGGTGTGTGTTGTCACCCCCTGCTAGGGATATCACTGTGGTGTGTGTTGTTATCCCCTGCTAGGGATATCACTGTGGTGTGTGTTGTCACCCCTGCTAGGGATATCACTGTGGTGTGTGTTGTCACCCCCTGCTAGGGATATCACTGTGGTGTGTGTTGTCACCCCCTGCTAGGGATATCACTGTGGTGTGTGTTGTCACCCCCCTGCTAGGGATATCACTGTGGTGTGTGTTGTCACCCCCTGCTAGGGATATCACTGTGGTGTGTGTTGTCACCCCCTGCTAGGGATATCACTGTGGTGTGTGTTGTCACCACCCTGCTAGGGATATCACTGTGGTGTGTGTTGTCACCCCCTGCTAGGGATATCACTGTGGTGTGTGTTGTCATCCCCTGCTAGGGATATCACTGTGGTGTGTGTTGTCACCCCCCTGCTAGGGATATCACTGTGGTGTGTGTTGTCACCCCCTGCTAGGGATATCACTGTGGTGTGTGTTGTCACCCCCCCCCCCCGCTAGGGATATCACTGTGGTGTGTGTTGTCACCACCCTGCTAGGGATATCACTGTGGTGTGTGTTGTCACCCCCCCCCCCCTGCTAGGGACATCACTGTGGTGTGTGTTGTCACCCCCTGCTAGGGATATCACTGTGGTGTGTGTTGTCACCCCCCTGCTAGGGATATCACTGTGGTGTGTGTTGTCACCCCCCCTGCTAGGGATATCACTGTGGTGTGTGTTGTCACCCCCTGCTAGGGATATCACTGTGGTGTGTGTTGTCACCCCCTGCTAGGGATATCACTGTGGTGTGTGTTGTCACCCCCTGCTAGGGATATCACTGTGGTGTGTGTTGTCACCCCCTGCTAGGGATATCACTGTGGTGTGTGTTGTCACCCCCTGCTAGGGATATCACTGTGGTGTGTGTTGTCACCCACCTGCTAGGGATATCACTGTGGTGTGTGTTGTCATCCCCTGCTAGGGATATCACTGTGGTGTGTGTTGTCACCCCCTGCTAGGGATATCACTGTGGTGTGTGTTGTCACCCCCCTAGCTATGGATATCACTATGGTGTGTGTTGTCACCCCCTGCTAGGGATATCACTGTGGTGTGTGTTGTCACCCCCTGCTAGGGATATCACTGTGGTGTGTGTTGTCACCCCCTGCTAGGGATATCACTGTGGTGCGTGTTGTCACCCCCTGCTAGGGATATCACTGTGGTGTGTGTTGTCACCCCCCCTGCTAGGGATATCACTGTGGTGTGTGTTGTCACCCCCTGCTAGGGATATCACTGTGGTGCGTGTTGTCACCCCTTCTAGGGATATCACTGTGGTGTGTGTTGTCACCCCCCTGCTAGGGATATCACTGTGGTGTGTGTTGTCACCCCCTGCTAGGGATATCACTGTGGTGTGTGTTGTCACCCCCTGCTAGGGATATCACTGTGGTGTGTGTTGTCACCCCCTGCTAGGGATATCGCTGTGGGGTGTGTTGTCCCCCCCCCCCCCCACTAGGGATATCACTGTGGTGTGTGTTGTCACCCCCCTGCTAGGGATATCACCGGGGTGTGTGTTGTCACCCCCCCTCCCTGCTAGGGATATCACCGGGGTGTGTGTTGTCACCCCCCTCCCTGCTAGGGATATCACTGTGGTGTGTGTTGTTATCCCCTGCTAGGGATATCACTGTGGTGTGTGTTGTCACCCCCTGCTAGGGATATCACTGTGGTGTGTGTTGTCACCCCTGCTAGGGATATCACTGTGGTGTGTGTTGTCACCCCCCCTGCTAGGGATATCACTGTGGTGTGTGTTGTCACCCCCTGCTAGGGATATCACTGTGGTGTGTGTTGTCACCCCCTGCTAGGGATATTACTGTGGTGTGTGTTGTCACCCCCTGCTAGGGATATCACTGTGGTGTGTGTTGTCACCACCCTGCTAGGGATATCACTGTGGTGTGTGTTGTCACCCCCTGCTAGGGATATCACTGTGGTGTGTGTTGTCATCCCCTGCTAGGGATATCACTGTGGTGTGTGTTGTCACCCCCTGCTAGGGATATCACTGTGGTGTGTGTTGTCACCCCCTGCTAGGGATATCACTGTGGTGTGTGTTGTCACCCCCCCCCCGCTAGGGATATCACTGTGGTGTGTGTTGTCACCCCCCTGCTAGGGATATCACTGTGGTGTGTGTTGTCACCCCCCCTGCTAGGGACATCACTGTGGTGTGTGTTGTCACCCCCTGCTAGGGATATCACTGTGGTGTGTGTTGTCACCCCCTGCTAGGGATATCACTGTGGTGTGTGTTGTCACCCCCCCCCTGCTAGGGATATCACTGTGGTGTGTGTTGTCACCCCCTGCTAGGGATATCACTGTGGTGTGTGTTGTCACCCCCTGCTAGGGATATCACTGTGGTGTGTGTTGTCACCCCCTGCTAGGGATATCACTGTGGTGTGTGTTGTCACCCCCTGCTAGGGATATCACTGTGGTGTGTGTTGTCACCCCCTGCTAGGGATATCACTGTGGTGTGTGTTGTCACCCACCTGCTAGGGATATCACTGTGGTGTGTGTTGTCATCCCCTGCTAGGGATATCACTGTGGTGTGTGTTGTCACCCCCTGCTAGGGATATCACTGTGGTGTGTGTTGTCACCCCCCTGCTATGGATATCACTATGGTGTGTGTTGTCACCCCCTGCTAGGGATATCACTGTGGTGTGTGTTGTCACCCCCTGCTAGGGATATCACTGTGGTGTGTGTTGTCACCCCCCTGCTAGGGATATCACTGTGGTGCGTGTTGTCACCCCCTGCTAGGGATATCACTGTGGTGTGTGTTGTCACCCCCCCCCTGCTAGGGATATCACTGTGGTGTGTGTTGTCACCCCCCTGCTAGGGATATCACTGTGGTGTGTGTTGTCACCCCCTTCTAGGGATATCACTGTGGTGTGTGTTGTCACCCCCCCTGCTAGGGATATCACTGTGGTGTGTGTTGTCACCCCCTGCTAGGGATATCACTGTGGTGTGTGTTGTCACCCCCTGCTAGGGATATCACTGTGGTGTGTGTTGTCACCCCCCCTGCTAGGGATATCGCTGTGGGGTGTGTTGTCCCCCCCCACCCCCACTAGGGATATCACTGTGGTGTGTGTTGTCACCCCCTGCTAGGGATATCACCGGGGTGTGTGTTGTCACCCCCCCCCTCCCTGCTAGGGATATCACTGTGGTGTGTGTTGTCACCCCCCTGCTAGGGATATCACTGTGGTGTGTGTTGTCACCCCCCTGCTAGGGATATCACTGTGGTGTGTGTTGTCACCCACCTGCTAGGGATATCACTGTGGTGTGTGTTGTCATCCCCTGCTAGGGATATCACTGTGGTGTGTGTTGTCACCCCCTGCTAGGGATCAAATCAAATCAAATCAAATTTATTTATATAGCCCTTCGTACATCAGCTGATATCTCAAAGTGCTGTACAGAAACCCAGCCTAAAACCCCAAACAGCAAGCAATGCAGGTGTAGAAGCACGGTGGCTAGGAAAAACTCCCTAGAAAAGCCAAAACCTAGGAAGAAACCTAGAGAGGAACCAGGCTATGTGGGGTGGCCAGTCCTCTTCTGGCTGTGCCGGGTAGAGATTATAACAGAACATGGCCAAGATGTTCAAATGTTCATAAATGACCAGCATGGTCGAATAATAATAAGGCAGAACAGTTGAAACTGGAGCAGCAGCACGGCCAGGTGGACTGGGGACAGCAAGGAGTCATCATGTCAAGTAGTCCTGGGGCATGGTCCTAGGGCCGCGGTTCAGTTGAAACTGGAGCAGCAGCACGGCCAGGTGGACTGGGGACAGCAAGGAGTCATCATGTCAGGTAGTCCTGGGGCATGGTCCTAGGGCTCAGGTCCTCCGAGAGAGAGAAGGAGAGAATTAGAGAACGCACACTTAGATTCACACAGGACACCGAATTGGACAGGAGAAGTACTCCAGATATAACAAACTGACCCCAGCCCCCCGACACATAAACTACTGCAGCATAAATACTGGAGGCTGAGACAGGAGGGGTCAGGAGACACTGTGGCCCCACCCGAGGACACCCCCGGACAGGGCCAAACAGGAAGGATATAACCCCACCCACTATGCCAAAGCACAGCCCCCACACCACTGGAGGGATATCTTCAACCACCAACTTACCATCCTGAGACAAAGCTGAGTATAGCCCGCAAAGATCTCCGCCACGGCACAACCCAAGGGGGCGCCAACCCAGACAGGATGACCACATCAGTGAATCAACCCACTCAGGTGACGCACCCCCTCCAGGGACGGCATGAGAGAGCCCCAGCAAGCCAGTGACTCAGCCCCTGTAATAGGGTTAGAGGCAGAGAATCCCAGTGGAAAGAGGGGAACCGGCCAGGCAGAGACAGCAAGGGATATCACTGTGGTGTGTGTTGTCACCCCCCTGCTATGGATATCACTATGGTGTGTGTTGTCACCCCCTGCTAGGGATATCACTGTGGTGTGTGTTGTCACCCCCTGCTAGCGATATCACTGTGGTGTGTGTTGTCACCCCCCTGCTAGGGATATCACTGTGGTGCGTGTTGTCACCCCCTGCTAGGGATATCACTGTGGTGTGTGTTGTCACCCCCCCCTGCTAGGGATATCACTGTGGTGTGTGTTGTCACCCCCCTGCTAGGGATATCACTGTGGTGCGTGTTGTCACCCCCTTCTAGGGATATCACTGTGGTGTGTGTTGTCACCCCCCCCCCCCCTGCTAGGGATATCACTGTGGTGTGTGTTGTCACCCCCCTGCTAGGGATATCACTGTGGTGTGTGTTGTCACCCCCTGCTAGGGATATCACTGTGGTGTGTGTTGTCACCCCCTGCTAGGGATATCACTGTGGTGTGTGTTGTCACCCCTGCTAGGGATATCACTGTGGTGTGTGTTGTCACCCCCTGCTAGGGATATCGCTGTGGGGTGTGTTGTCCCCCCCCACCCCCACTAGGGATATCACTGTTGTGTGTGTGTGCTTGCTCTCTGGGCTATATCTCTCATCCACAGCCCTGGTTGTCGTGGTGATGTAGAGAGGTGTGGGCTGTACCTGTGGATCCTGTCTGTGTGACTCACCTGGTGTACAGGTACAGTCAGCATGGATCCATCTTGTCATACAGGTATGAATGAACCACAACATCCTGGCCTTAGTTACGGTGATGTCACTGATACCAAACTGATGCCGTGCAGCGTCCTCAGACCCGTGAGGTTTTCAAACTGTTCCATAATGTTTTATTTTTGTGATCAGTGGTTTATTCAATCGTTTGTATATCTTCTTGTAGCCGTTACCAGATCTACGAAGGTCCTGCGAACATCTGTCTCTTTTTAAACGGTTCTTTCGTCTTTTTCATGGTGTTGAATGACCAAAGGGATATTGCATGCGTGTTACCTCATTTTTAATACCATAGTGAAACAGGAAGTGATGTAAATGGCTCAATATAGTTCCTTAGATGAACTTAAATAAGTGGAATTTCATTTCCTAGGTTTAATTTTGGTAGATGTTATTTACAATCGTCTTTAAAGGGTGCCATTAATTGTGAAACCTTGATTTTGGAGGACATTGTAACTTCACCATGCTCCAAGGGATATTCAATTTCTATTTTGTATTTTGTTAGGGATCCCCATTAGTTCCTGCCAAGGCAGCAGCTACTCTTCCTGGGGTTTATTATGGATCCCCATTAGTTCCTGCCAAGGCAGCAGCTACTCTTCCTGGGGTTTATTATGGATCCCCATTAGTTCCTGCCAAGGCAGCAGCTACTCTTCCTGGGGTTTATTATGGATCCCCATTAGTTCCTGCCAAGGCAGCAGCTACTCTTCCTGGGGTTTATTATGGATCCCCATTAGTTAAACACCTGCCTCCCTGTTCTCTAGTTAAACACCTGCCTCCCTGTTCTCTAGTTAAACACCTGCCTCCCTGTTCTCTAGTTAAACACCTGACTCACTGTTCTCTAGTTAAACACCTGCCTCACTGTTCTCTAGTTAAACACCTGCCTCCCTGTTCTCTAGTTAAACACCTGCCTCCCTGTTCTCTAGTTAAACACCTGCCTCCCTGTTCTCTAGTTAAACACCTGCCTCCCTGTTCTCTAGTTAAACACCTGCCTCCCTGTTCTCTAGTTAAACACCTGACTCACTGTTCTCTAGTTAAACACCTGACTCACTGTTCTCTAGTTAAACACCTGCCTCCCTGTTCTCTAGTTAAACACCTGCCTCCCTGTTCTCTAGTTAAACACCTGCCTCCCTGTTCTCTAGTTAAACACCTGCCTCCCTGTTCTCTAGTTAAACACCTGCCTCCCTGTTCTCTAGTTAAACACCTGACTCACTGTTCTCTAGTTAAACACCTGCCTCCCTGTTCTCTAGTTAAACACCTGCCTCCCTGTTCTCTAGTTAAACACCTGCCTCCCTGTTCTCTAGTTAAACACCTGCCTCCCTGTTCTCTAGTTAAACACCTGCCTCCCTGTTCTCTAGTTAAACACCTGCCTCCCTGTTCTATAGTTAAACACCTGCCTCCCTGTTCTCTAGTTAAACACCTGCCTCCCTGTTCTCTAGTTAAACACCTGCCTCCCTGTTCTCTAGTTAAACACCTGCCTCCCTGATCCTTACCTGTGACTGCCCACTGCAGTCGGCCTATGTATGGAGTTTACAACATTCATCAGTCAACATTCCAAAGCCAAAGTCCTGAAGTCCGAAGTCTGAAGCCCCTACTCTAGTAAAACATACGTCACAGCTCTGATCGCTGTCAGAGAGTTTCTAGTCATGCTGATTAGATTAGATTAGCTACCAGATCGAGAGAGAGAGAGGGAGAGAAAGAGAGAGAGAGACAAGAGACAGAGAGAGAGAGAGAGAGAGAGAGAGAGAGACACAGAGAGACAGAGACACAGATAGAGAGACAGAGAGAGAGACAGAGAGACAGAGACAGAGAGAGACAGAGACAGAGACAGAGACAGAGAGAGACAGAGACAGAGACAAAGACAGAGAGAGGAGAGAGAGAGAGAGACAGAGAGAGGAGAGAGAGACAGAGAGAGGAGAGAGAGACAGAGAGAGAAGAGAGACAGAGACAGAGACAGAGAGAGAGACAGAGAGAGACAGAGAGAGGAGAGAGAGAGACAGAGAGAGAGACAGAGAGAGGAGAGAGAGACAGAGAGAGGAGAGAGAGAGGAGAGAGAGACAGAGAGAGGAGAGAGAGACAGAGAGAGGAGAGAGAGACAGAGAGAGAGAGGAGAGAGAGACAGAGAGAGGAGAGAGAGAGGAGAGAGAGACAGAGAGAGGAGAGAGAGACAGAGAGAGAAGAGAGAGAGAGGAGAGAGAGACAGAGAGAGAGAGGAGAGAGAGACAGAGAGAGAAGAGAGAGAGCTTTGTGGCCAGAATCAAAGCCATGCTGTTGTGCTCCAGAGGCTACATCAGTCTGCAACTATGAAGTTAACTTTAATAATTGTACACGTTCTCCGGTGTGAGAAGAGACTACTACACGAGGGGGGGAGGGGTTTACAACATTGGAGTGTTCTGTTACCAAGGTTACCAGGTTACTACGGGGCGTTACCAAGGCACTGACAAATTCTCAAGGCTGATCACTTTGAGGAATGTACTGCGAATCCCGTATCTGTTTCTGACACACCCACCCACACACACACACACACAGCTGGCCTAATAAGGACATCTGAGGAGACGAGAGACAGGAAGTTGGGTTCCTCAGGGCCTCACACCTGATACACTTCAGGAAGAGTGTTTCTATCCCTTAAAGGCCTTAAAATGGCTAACAACATGGAAAGACTGGTTGAATGTTTACTAAACATCTTGTTTATATAGTCACGTTATACCATAAAGACTGGTTGGATGTTTCCTAAACATCTTGTTTATATATTCATGTTATATCACAAAGACTGGTTGAATGTTTACTAAACATCTTGTTTACTAAACATCTTGTTTATATAGTCACGTTATACCATAAAGACTGGTTGTATGTTTACTAAACATCTTGTTTACTAAACATCTTGTTTATATAGTCACATTATACCATAAAGACTGGTTGAATGTTTACTAAACATCTTGTTTATATAGTCACTTTATACCATGAAGACTGGTTGAATGTTTACTAAACATCTTGTTTACTAAACATCTTGTTTATTAAACATCTTATTTATATAGTCATGTTATACCATAAAGACTGGTTGAATGTTTACTAAACATTTTGGAGGACCCCTCCATCCCCAATATTGTAGTAATAGAGAGAGAGACACCCTAGGCAGATCTAGCAGGGTAATATTGTAGTAATAGAGAGAGAAATACCCTAGGCAGACCTAGCAGGGTAATATTGTAGTAATGGAGAGAGAGAGAGACACCCTAGGCAGACCTAGCAGGGTAATATTGTAGTAATAGAGAGAGAGACACCCTAGGCAGACCTAGCAGGGTAATATTGTAGTAATAGAGAGAGAAATACCCTAGGCAGACCTAGCAGGGTAATATTGTAGTAATGGAGAGAGAGAGAGACACCCTAGGCAGACCTAGCAGGGTAATATTGTAGTAATAGAGAGAGAGACACCCTAGGCAGACCTAGCAGGGTAATATTGTAGTAATAGAGAGAGACACCCTAGGCAGACCTAGCAGGGTAATATTGTAGTAATAGAGAGAAATACCCAAGGCAGACCTAGCAGGGTAATATTGTAGTAATTGCGTAACCGTCCCTTTAAGGCTCCCCCCGGCCGAGGCCCTTATAAGGAGATGTTGGGTCGAGTCACATGGAGGAAGAATGTTCAGCCTGGTCATGTGACCTGGGAGAGGAAGCCAGACTCAATGAATGAGGATCTCCCCGAGAGAGCGTCTGTGTGTGTGTGTGTGTGTGTGTGTGTGTGTGTGTGTGTGTGTGTGTGTGTGTGTGTGTGTGTGTGTGTGTGTGTGTGTGTGTGTGTGTGTGAAGGCTGGATAATGTTCATTGGTATGGCCGCAGTCTGATCATACAGGGAGAGAGAGGGAGGGGGAGGGAGAGTGATGACAGACTGAGATTAGTTGAGCTACCCACTTTACCACTGCAGTCAACACCCCCGACTCAACACACACACACACACACACACACGCACGCACGCACGCACGCACGCACGCACGCACGCACGCACGCACGCACGCACGCACGCACGCACACACACACACACACACACACACACACACACACACACACACACACACACACACACACACACACACACACACACACACACACACACACACACACACACACACACTCCCTCCCTCCCTCCCTCCCTCTTATTTTTTAATAAAATTCAAAGGGTAACAATGATGAGACAGCCTATAGGGTGGTGGTCAGAGACCTGCCAGTGTGGTGCCAGGACAACAACCCTCAATTTGATCAAGACAAAGGAGCTGATCGTGGACTACAGGAAAAGGAGGACCATTCAAAGGAGGGCCGAACAGACCCCCATTCACATCAACGAGGCTGTAGTGGAGCGGGTCTTGAGTTTCTTGGTGTGCACCAACAACTATCATGGTCCAAACACACCAAGACAGTCGTGAAGAGGGCACGACAAAACCTATACCCCCTCAGGAGACTGAAAAGATTTGACATGAGTCCCCAGATCCTCAAAAGGTTTTACAGCTGCACCATCGAGAGCATCCTGACTGGTTACATCACAGCCTGGTAAGGCAACTGCTCAGCCTCCGACCGCAAGGCACTACAGATGGGAATGCGTTCAACCAGGGACATCACTGGTGCTGAACTTCCTGCCATCCAGGAACTCTATACCAGGCCGTGTCAGAGAAAGGCCCTATAGAGGGTGGTACGTACGGCCCAGTAAATCACTGGGGCTGAACTTCCTGCCATCCAGGAACTCTATGCCAGGCGGTGTTAGAGGAAGGCTCAAAAAATGGTCAAAGACTCCAGACACCCAAGTTATAGTTCTCTCTACTATCGCACGGCAAGCGGCACCAGAGCAACAATTCTAGGTCCAAAAGTCTCCTTAACAGCTTTTACCCCCATAAGACTGGTGAACAACTAATCAAATGGCTTCCGGACTAATGTACATTGACCCTGCTGCTACTCGCTGTTTATTATCTACGCATACTCAACTCCCCCCTACCTACATGTACAAATTACCTCAACTAACCTGTACTCCTGCACACTCTGTATCTGTACCCCCTGTATATAGTCTCCACATTGACTCTGTACCGGTACCCCCTGTATATAGCCTCCACATTGACTCTGTACCGGTACCCCCTGTATATAGCCTCCACATTGACTCTGTACCGGTACCCCCTGTATATAGTCTCCACATTGACTCTGTACTGGTACCCCCTGTATATAGTCTCCACATTGACTCTGTACCGGTACCCCCTGTATATAGCCTCCACATTGGCTCTGTACCGGTACCCCCTGTATATAGCCTCCACATTGACTCTGTACCCCCTGTATATAGCCTCCACATTGACTCTGTACCGGTACCCCCTGTATATAGCCTCCACATTGACTCTGTACCCCCTGTATATAGCCTCCACATTGACTCTGTACCAGTACCCCCTGTATATAGCCTCCACATTGACTCTGTACCCCCTGTATATAGCCTCCACATTGACTCTGTACTGGTACCCCCTGTATATAGCCTCCACATTGACTCTGTACCAGTACCCCCTGTATATAGCCTCCACATTGACTCTGTACCCCCTGTATATAGCCTCCACATTGACTCTGTACTGGTACCCCTGTATATAGCCTCCACACTGACTCAGTACCGGTACCCCCTGTATATAGCCTCCACATTGCCTCTGTACCGGTACTCCCTGTATATAGCCTCCACATTGACTCTGTACCGGTACACCCTATATATAGCCTCCACATTGACTCTGTACCGGTACCCCCTGTATATAGCCTCTACATTGACTCTGTACTGTAACACCCTGTATATAGCCTCCACATTGACTCTGTACCGTAACCCCCTGTATATAGCCTCCACATTGACTCTGTACCGGCACACACCTATATATAGCCTCCACATTGACTCTGTACCGGTACCCCCTGTATATAGTCTCCACATTGACTCTGTACCGGTACCCCCTGTATATAGCCTCCACATTGACTCTGTACCGGTACCCCCTGTATATAGCCTCCACATTGACTATGTACCGTAATCCCCTGTATATAGCCTCCACATTGACTCTGTACCGGTACCCCCTGTATATAGCCTCCACATTGACTCTGTACCGGTAGCCCCTGTATATAGCCTCCACATTGACTCTGTACCGGTACCCCCTGTATATAGCCTCCACATTGACTATGTACCGGTACCCCTGTATATAGCCTCCACATTGACTCTGTACTGGTACCCCTGTATATAGCCTCCACATTGACTCTGTACCGGTACCCCCTGTATATAGTCTCCACATTGACTCTGTACCGGTACCCCCTGTATATAGCCTCCACATTGACTCTGTACCGGTACCCCCTGTATATAGCCTCCACATTGACTCTGTACCCCCTGTATATAGCCTCCACATTGACTCTGTACCGGTACACCCTGTATATAGCCTCCACATTGACTCTGTACCGGTACACCCTGTATATAGCCTCCACATTGACTCTGTACCGGCACCCCCTGTATATAGCCTCCACATTGACTCTGTACCGGTACCCCCTGTATATAGCCTCCACATTGACTCTGTACCGGTACCCCCTGTATAGAGCCTCCACATTGACTCTGTACCGGTACCCCCTGTATATAGCCTCCACATTGACACTGTACACCCTGTATATAGCCTCCACATTGACTCTGTACCGGTACCCCCTGTATATAGCCTCCACATTGACTCTGTACCAGTACCCCCTGTATATAGCCTCCACATTGACTCTGTACCGTAATACCCTGTATATAGCCTCCACATTGACTCTGTACCGGTACCCCCCTGTATATAGCCTCCACATTGACTCTGTACCTGTAACCCCTGTATATAGCCTCCACATTGACTCTGTACCGTAATACCCTGTATATAGCCTCCACATTGACTCTGTACCGGTACCCCCTGTATATAGCCTCCACATTGACTCTGTACCGGTACCCCCTGTATATAGCCTCCACATTGACTCTGTACCGGTACCCCCAGTATATAGCCTCCACATTGACTCTGTACCGGTACCCCCTGTATATAGCCTCCACATTGACTCTGTACTGGTACCCCCTGTATATAGATTCCACATTGACTCTGTACCGGTACCCCCTGTATATAGCCTCCACATTGACTCTGTACCGGTACCCCCTGTATATAGCCTCCACATTGACTCTGTACCGTAATACCCTGTATATAGCCTGCACATTGACTCTGTACCAGTACCCCCTGTATATAGCCTCCACATTGACTCTGTACCCCTGTATATAGCCTCCACATTGACTCTGTACTGGTACCCCCTGTATATAGCCTCCACATTGACTCTGTACCGGTACCCCCCTGTATATAGCCTCCACATTGACTCTGTACCCCTGTATATAGCCTCCACATTGACTCTGTACTGGTACCCCCTGTATATAGCCTCCACATTGACTCTGTACCGGTCGCCCCCTGTATATAGACTCCACATTGATTCTGTACCGGTACCCCCTGTATATAGCCTCCACATTGACTCTGTACCCCTGTATATAGCCTCCACATTGACTCTGTACCGGTACCCCCTGTATATAGCCTCCACATTGACTCTGTACCGGTACCCCCTATATATAGTCTCCACATTGACTCTGTACCGGTACCCCCAGTATATAGCCTCCACATTGACTCTGTACCGGTACCCCCTGTATATAGTCTCCACATTGACTCTGTACCGGTATCCCCTGTATATAGTCTCCACATTGACTCTGTACCGGTACCCCCTGTATATAGTCTCCACATTGACTCTGTACCGGTACACCCTGTATATAGCCTCCACATTGACTCTGTACCGGTACCCCCTGTATATAGCCTCCACATTGACTCTGTACCGGTACCCCCTGTATATAGCCTCCACATTGACTCTGTACCGGTACACCCTGTATATAGTCTCCACATTGACTCTGTACCGGTACCCCCTGTATATAGCCTCCACATTGACTCTGTACCGGTACCCCTTGTATATAGCCTCCACATTGACTCTGTACCGGTACCCCTGTATATAGCCTCCATATTGACTCTGTACCAGTACCCCTATATATAGCCTCCACATTGACTCTGTACCGGTACCCCCTGTATATAGCCTCCACATTGACTCTGTACCGTAACACCCTGTATATAGCCTCCACATTGACTCTGTACCGTAACACCCTGTATATAGCCTCCACATTGACTCTGTACCGGTACCCCCTGTATATAGCCTCCACATTGACTCTGTACCGGTACCCCCTGTATATAGCCTCCACATTGACTCTGTACCGTTACACCCTGTATATAGCCTCCACATTGACTCTGTAACAGTAACCCCTGTATATAGCCTCCATATTGACTCTGTACCGGTACCCCCTGTATATAGACTCCACATTGACTCTGTACCGGTACCCCCTGTATATAGCCTCCACATTGACTCTGTACCGGTACCCCCTGTATATAGCCTCCACATTGACTCTGTACTGGTACCCCCTGTATATAGCCTCCACATTGACACTGTACTGGTACCTCCTGTATATAGCCTCCACATTGACTCTGTACTGGTACCCCCTGTATATAGCCTCCACATTGACTCTGTACTGGTACCTCTTGTATATAGCCTCCACATTGACTCTGTACCCCCTGTATATAGCCTCCATATTGACTCTGTACCGGTACCCCCTGTATATATACTCCACATTGAGTCTGTACCGGTACCCCCTGTATATAGCCTCCACATTGACTCTGTACCGGTACCCCCTGTATATAGCCTCCACATTGACTCTGTACTGGTTCCCCCTGTATATAGCCTCCACATTGACTCTGTACCGGTACCCCCTGTATATAGCCTCCACATTGACTCTGTACCGTAACACCCTGTATATAGCCTCCACATTGACTCTGTACCGGTACCCCTGTATATAGACTCCACATTGACTCTGTACCGGTACCCCTGTATATAGCCTCCACATTGACTCTGTACCGGTACACCCTGTATATAGCCTCCACATTGACTCTGTAACAGTAACCCCTGTATATAGCCTCCATATTGACTCTGTACCGGTACCCCTGTATATAGACTCCACATTGACTCTGTACCGGTACCCCTGTATATAGCCTCCACATTGACTCTGTACCGGTACCCCATGTATATAGCCTCCACATTGACTCTGTACTGGTACCCCCTGTATATAGCCTCCACATTGACACTGTACTGGTACCTCCTGTATATAGCCTCCACATTGACTCTGTACTGGTACCCCCTGTATATAGCCTCCACATTGACTCTGTACCGGTACACCCTGTATATAGCCTCCACATTGACTCTGTACCGGTACCCCCTGTATATAGACTCCACATTGACTCTGTACCGGTACCCCCTGTATATACCCTCCACATTGACTCTGTACCGGTACACCCTGTATATAGCCTCCAGATTGACTCTGTAACAGTAACCCCTGTATATAGCCTCCATATTGACTCTGTACCGGTACCCCCTGTATATAGACTCCACATTGACTCTGTACCGGTACCCCCTGTATATAGCCTCCACATTGACTCTGTACCGGTACCCCCTGTATATAGACTCCACATTGACTCTGTACCGGTACCCCCTGTATATAGCCTCCACATTGACTCTGTACCAGTACCCCCTGTATGTATATAGCCTCCACATTGACTCTGTACCGGTACCCCCTGTATATAGCCTCCACATTGACTCTGTACTGGTACCCCCTGTATATAGCCTCCACATTGACACTGTACTGGTACCTCCTGTATATAGCCTCCACATTAACTCTGTACTGGTACCCCCTGTATATAGCCTCCACATTGACTCTGTACTGGTACCCCTTGTATATAGCCTCCACATTGACTCTGTACCCCCTGTATATAGACTCCACATTGACTCTGTACCGTTACTCCCTGTATATAGCCTCGACATTGACACTGTACCCCTGTATATAGCCTCGACATTGACTCTGTACCCCCTGTATATAGCCTCCACATTGACTCTGTACCCCCTGTATATAGCCTCCACATTGACTCTGTACACCCTGTATATAGCCTCCACATTGACTCTGTACCCCCTGTATATAGCCTCCACATTGACTCTGTACCGGTACCCCCTGTATATAGCCTCCACATTGACTCTGTACCGGTACCCCCTGTATATAGCCTCCACATTGACTCTGTACCGGTACCCCCTGTATATAGCCTCCACATTGACTCTGTACCCCTGTATATAGCCTCCACATTGACTCTGTACCCCCTGTATATAGCCTCCACATTGACTCTGTACCGTACCCCCTGTATATAGCCTCCACATTGACTCTGTACTCCCTGTATATAGCCTCCACATTGACTCTGTACCGGTACTCCCTGTATATAGCCTCCACATTGACTCTGTACCGGTACCCCCTGTATATAGCCTCCACATTGACTCTGTACCGGTACCCCCTGTATATAGCCTCCACATTGACTCTGTACCAGTACCCCCTGTATATAGACTCCACATTGACTCTGTACCCCCTGTATATAGCCTCCACATTGACTCTGTACCGGTACCCCCTGTATATAGCCTCCACATTGACTCTGTACCGGTACCCCCTGTATATAGCCTCCACATTGACTCTGTACTGGTACCCCCTGTATATATTCTCCACATTGACTCTTTACCGGTACCCCCTGTATATAGCCTCCACATTGACTCTGTACCGGTACCCCCTGTATATAGCCTCCACATTCACTCTGTACCGTTACACACTGCATATAGACTCCACATTGACTCTGTACCGGTACCCCCTGTATATATCCTCCACATTGACTCTGTACCGGTACCCCCTGCATATAGCCTCCACATTGACTCTGTACTGTAGTACCCTGTATATAGCCTCCACATTGACTCTGTACCGTAATACCCTGTTTATAACCTCCACATTGACTCGGTACCGTAATACCCTGTATATAGTCTCCACATTGACTCTGTACCTTAATACCCTGTATATAGTCTCCACATTGACTCTTTACTGGTACCCCCTGTATATAGCCTCCACATTGTCTCTGTACCGTAATACCCTGTATATAGTCTCCACATTGACTCGGTACCTTAATACCCTGTATATATTCTCCACATTGACTCTTTACCGGTACCCCCTGTATATAGCCTCCACATTGACTCTGTACCGGTACCCCCTGTATATAGCCTCCACATTGACTCTGTACCGGTACCCACTGCATATAGACTCCACATTGACTCTGTACCGGTACCCCCTGTATATAGCCTCCACATTGACTCTGTACCGGTACCCCCTGTATATAGCCTCCACATTGACTCTGTACCGGTACCCCCTGTATATAGCCTCCACATTGACTCTGTACCCCCTGTATATAGCCTCCACATTTACTCTGTACCCCTGTATATAGCCTCCTCATTGACTCTGTACCGGTACCCCCTGTATATAGCCTCCACATTGACTCTGTACTCCCTGTATATAGCCTCCACATTGACTCTGTACCGGTACTCCCTGTATATAGCCTCCACATTGACTCTGTACCGGTACCCCCTGTATATAGCCTCCACATTGACTCTGTACCGGTACCCCTGTATATAGCCTCCACATTGACTCTGTACCGGTACCCCCTGTATATAGACTCCACATTGACTCTGTACCCCCTGTATATAGCCTCCACATTGACTCTGTACCGGTACCCCTGTATATAGCCTCCACATTGACTCTGTACCGGTACCCCCTGTATATAGCCTCCACATTGACTCTGTACTGGTACCCCCTGTATATATTCTCCACTTTGACTCTTTACCGGTACCCCCTGTATATAGCCTCCACATTGACTCTGTACCAGTACCCCCTGTATATAGCCTCCACATTGACTCTGTACCGGTACCCACTGCATATAGACTCCACATTGACTCTGTACCGGTACCCCCTGTATATATCCTCCACATTGACTCTGTACCGGTACCCCCTGCATATAGCCTCCACATTGACTCTGTACTGTAGTACCCTGTATATAGCCTCCACATTGACTCTGTACCGTAATACCCTGTATATAACCTCCACATTGACTCGGTACCGTAATACCCTGTATATAGTCTCCACATTGACTCTGTACCTTAATACCCTGTATATAGTCTCCACATTAACTCGCTACCTTAATACCCTGTATATAGCCTCCACATTGTCTCTGTACCGTAATACCCTGTATATAGTCTCCACATTGACTCGGTACCTTAATACCCTGTATATAGTCTCCACATTGACTCGGTACCTTAATACCCTGTATATAGCCTCCACATAAACTCGGTACCTTAATACCCTGTATATAGCCTCCACATAAACTCGGTACCGTAATTCCCTGTATATAGTCTCCACATTGACTCGGTACCGTAATACCCTGTATATAGTCTCCACATTGACTCGGTACCTTAATACCCTGTATATAGCCTCCACATAAACTCGGTACCTTAATACCCTGTATATAGCCTCCACATAAACTCGGTACCGTAATACCCTGTATATAGTCTCCACATTGACACTGTACCTTAATACCCTGTATATAGTCTCAAAATTAACTCGGTACCTTAATACCCTGTATATAGTCTCCACATTGACTCGGTACCTTAATACCCTGTATATAGTCTCCACATTGACTCGGTACCTTAATACCCTGTATATAGTCTCCACATTGGCTCGGTACCTTAATACCCTGTATATAGTCTCCAAATTAACTCGGTACCTTAATACCCTGTATATAGTGTCAACATTGACTCGGTACCTTAATACCCTGTATATAGCCTCCACATTGACTCGGTACCTTAATACCCTGTATATAGCCTCCACATAAACTCGGTACCTTAATACCCTGTATATAGCCTCCACATAAACTCGGTACCGTAATACCCTGTATATAGTCTCCACATTGACTCGGTACCGTAATACCCTGTATATAGTCTCCACATTGACTCGGTACCTTAATACCCTGTATATAGCCTCCACATAAACTCGGTACCGTAATACCCTGTATATAGTCTCCACATTGACACTGTACCTTAATACCCTGTATATAGTCTCCACATTGACTCGGTACCTTAATACCCTGTATATAGTGTCCACATTGACTCGGTACCTTAATACCCTGTATATAGTCTCCACATTGACTCGGTACCTTAATACCCTGTATATAGCCTCCACATAAACTCGGTACCGTAATACCCTGTATATAGTCTCCACATTGACACTGTACCTTAATACCCTGTATATAGTCTCCACATTGACTCGGTACCTTAATACCCTGTATATAGTGTCCACATTGACTCGGTACCTTAATACCCTGTATATAGTCTCCACATTGACTCGGTACCTTAATACCCTGTATATAGTCTCCAAATTAACTCGGTACCTTAATACCCTGTATATAGTGTCCACATTGACTCGGTACCTTAATACCCTGTATATAGCCTCCACAATGACTCTGTACCGTAATACCCTGTATATAGCCTCCACAATGACTCTGTACCGTAATACCCTGTATATAACCTCCACATTGACTCTGTACCTTAATACCCTGTATATAGCCTCCACATTGACTTGGTACCTTAATACCCTGTATATAGCCTCCACATTGACTCTGTACCCCCTGTATATAGACTCCACATTGACTCTGTACCCCCTGTATATAGCCTCGACATTGACACTGTACCCCTGTATATAGCCTCGACATTGACTCTGTACCCCCTGTATATAGCCTCCACATTGACTCTGTACCCCCTGTATATAGCCTCCACATTGACTCTGTACACCCTGTATATAGCCTCCACATTGACTCTGTACCCCTGTATATAGCCTCCACATTGACTCTGTACCTGTACCCCTGTATATAGCCTCCACATTGACTCTGTACCGGTACCCCTGTATATAGCCTCCACATTGACTCTGTACCGGTACCCCCTGTATATAGCCTCCACATTGACTCTGTACCCCTGTATATAGCCTCCACATTTACTTTGTACCCCCTGAATATAGCCTCCACATTGACTCTGTACCGGTACCCCCTGTATATAGCCTCCACATTGACTCTGTACTCCCTGTATATAGCCTCCACATTGACTCTGTACCGGTACCCCCTGTATATATCCTCCACATTGACTCTGTACCGGTACCCATTACATTACATTTACATTTAAGTCATTTAGCAGACGCTCTTATCCAGAGCGACTTACAAATTGGTGAATTCACCTTCTGACATCCAGTGGAACAGCCACTTTACAATAGTGCAT
This sequence comes from Oncorhynchus masou masou, assembly GCF_036934945.1. NCBI lineage: Eukaryota > Metazoa > Chordata > Actinopteri > Salmoniformes > Salmonidae > Oncorhynchus > Oncorhynchus masou. The sequence goes on along the minus strand of NC_088216.1, from coordinate 2,552,865 downwards.
CTAAATCATTAAGGGGGGGTCGTGAGAAGGATTACTTATCCTATCCTAGGTATTCCTTGAAGAGGTGGGGTTTCAGGTGTCTCCGGAAGGTGGTGATTGACTCCGCTGTCCTGGCGTCGTGAGGGAGTTTGTTCCACCATTGGGGGCCAGAGCAGCGAACAGTTTTGACTGGGCTGAGCGGGAACTGTACTTCCTCAATGGTAGGGAGGCGAGCAGGCCAGAGGTGGATGAACGCAGTGCCCTTGCTTGGGTGTAGAGCCTGATCAGAGCCTGGAGGTACTGCGGTGCCGTTCCCCTCACAGCTCCGTAGGCAAGCACCATGGTCTTGTAGCGGATGCGAGCTTCAACTGGAAGCCAGTGGAGAGAGCGGAGGAGCGGGGTGACGTGAGAGAACTTGGGAAGGTTGAACACCAGACGGGCTGCGGCGTTCTGGATGAGTTGTAGGGGTTTAATGGCACAGGCAGGGAGCCCAGCCAACAGCGAGTTGCAGTAATCCAGACGGGAGATGACAAGTGCCTGGATTAGGACCTGCGCCGCTTCCTGTGTGAGGCAGGGCCGTACTCTGCGGATGTTGTAGAGCATGAACCTACAGGAACGGGCCACCGCCATGATGTTGGTTGAGAACGACAGGGTGTTGTCCAGGATCACGCCAAGGTTCTTAGCGCTCTGGGAGGAGGACACAATGGAGTTGTCAACCGTGATGGCGAGATCATGGAACGGGCAGTCCTTCCCCGGGAGGAAGAGCAGCTCCGTCTTGCCGAGGTTCAGCTTGAGGTGGTGATCCGTCATCCACACTGATATGTCTGCCAGACATGCAGAGATGCGATTCGCCACCTGGTCATCAGAAGGGGGAAAGGAGAAGATTAATTGTGTGTCGTCTGCATAGCAATGATAGGAGAGACCATGTGAGGTTATGACAGAGCCAAGTGACTTGGTGTATAGCGAGAATAGGAGAGGGCCTAGAACAGAGCCCTGGGGGACACCAGTGGTGAGAGCGCGTGGCGAGGAGACAGATTCTCGCCACGCCACCTGGTAGGAGCGACCTGTCAGGTAGGACGCAATCCAAGCGTGGGCCGCGCCGGAGATGCCCAACTCGGAGAGGGTGGAGAGGAGGATCTGATGGTTCACAGTATCGAAGGCAGCCGATAGGTCTAGAAGGATGAGAGCAGAGGAGAGAGAGTTAGCTTTAGCAGTGCGGAGCGCCTCCGTGATACAGAGAAGAGCAGTCTCAGTTGAATGACTAGTCTTGAAACCTGACTGATTTGGATCAAGAAGGTCATTCTGAGAGAGATAGAGGGAGAGCTGGCCAAGGACGGCACGTTCAAGAGTTTTGGAGAGAAAAGAAAGAAGGGATACTGGTCTGTAGTTGTTGACATCGGAGGGATCGAGTGTAGGTTTTTTCAGAAGGGGTGCAACTCTCGCTCTCTTGAAGACGGAAGGGACGTAGCCAGCGGTCAGGGATGAGTTGATGAGCGAGGTGAGGTAAGGGAGAAGGTCTCTGGAAATGGTCTGGAGAAGAGAGGAGGGGATAGGGTCAAGCGGGCAGGTTGTTGGGCGGCCGGCCGTCACAAGAAGCGAGATTTCATCTGGAGAGAGAGGGAGAAAGAGGTCAGAGCACAGGGTAGGGCAGTGTGAGCAGAACCAGCAGTGTCGTTTGACTTAGCAAACGAGGATCGGATGTCGTCGACCTTCTTTTCAAAATGGTTGACGAAGTCATCTGCAGAGAGGGAGGAGGGGGAGGGGGAGGAGGATTCAGGAGGGAGGAGAAGGTGGCAAAGAGCTTCCTAGGGTTAGAGGCAGATGCTTGGAATTTAGAGTGGTAGAAAGTGGCTTTAGCAGCAGAGACAGAGGAGGAAAATGTAGAGAGGAGGGAGTGAAAGGATGCCAGGTCCGCAGGGAGGCGAGTTTTCCTCCATTTCCGCTCGGCTGCCCGGAGCTCTGTTCTGTGAGCTCGCAATGAGTCATCGAGCCACGGAGCGGGTACCCCCTGCATATAGCCTCCACATTGACTCTGTACTGTAGTACCCTGTATATAGCCTCCACATTGACTCTTTACCGTAATACCCTGTATATAACCTCCACATTGACTCGGTACCGTAATACCCTGTATATAGTCTCCACATTGACTCTGTACCTTAATACCCTGTATATAGTCTCCACATTAACTCGCTACCTTAATACCCTGTATATAGCCTCCACATTGTCTCTGTACCTTAATACCCTGTATATAGTCTCCACATTGACTCGGTACCTTAATACCCTGTATATAGTCTCCACATTGACTCGGTACCTTAATACCCTGTATATAGCCTCCACATTGACTCTGTACCCCCTGTATATAGACTCCACATTGACTCTGTACCGGTACTCCCTGTATATAGCCTCGACATTGACACTGTACCCCTGTATATAGCCTCCACATTGACTCTGTACCCCTGTATATAGCCTCCACATTGACTCTGTACACCCTGTATATAGCCTCCACATTGACTCTGTACCCCCTGTATATAGCCTCCACATTGACTCTGTACCTGTACCCCCTGTATATAGCCTCCACATTGACTCTGTACCGGTACCCCCTGTATATAGCCTCCACATTGACTCTGTACCGGTACCCCCTGTATATAGCCTCCACATTGACTCTGTACCCCCTGTATATAGCCTCCACATTTACTCTGTACCCCCTGAATATAGCCTCCACATTGACTCTGTACCGGTACCCCCTGTATATAGCCTCCACATTGACTCTGTACTCCCTGTATATAGCCTCCACATTGACTCTGTACCGGTACTCCCTGTATATAGCCTCCACATTGACTCTGTACCGGTACCCCCTGTATATAGCCTCCACATTGACTCTGTACCGGTACCCCCTGTATATAGCCTCCACATTGACTCTGTACCGGTACCCCCTGTATATAGACTCCACATTGACTCTGTACCCCCTGTATATAGCCTCCACATTGACTCTGTACCGGTACCCCCTGTATATAGCCTCCACATTGACTCTGTACCGGTACCCCCTGTATATAGCCTCCACATTGACTCTGTACCTGTACCCCCTGTATATATTCTCCACATTGACTCTTTACCGGTACCCCCTGTATATAGCCTCCACATTGACTCTGTACCGGTACCCCCTGTATATAGCCTCCACATTGACTCTGTACCTGTACCCACTGCATATAGACTCCACATTGACTCTGTACCGGTACCCCCTGTATATATCCTCCACATTGACTCTGTACCGGTACCCCCTGCATATAGCCTCCACATTGACTCTGTACTGTAGTACCCTGTATATAGCCTCCACATTGACTCTGTACCGTAATACCCTGTATATAACCTCCACATTGACTCGGTACCGTAATACCCTGTATATAGTCTCCACATTGACTCTGTACCTTAATACCCTGTATATAGTCTCCACATTAACTCGCTACCTTAATACCCTGTATATAGCCTCCACATTGTCTCTGTACCGTAATACCCTGTATATAGTCTCCACATTGACTCGGTACCTTAATACCCTGTATATAGTCTCCACATTGACTCGGTACCTTAATACCCTGTATATAGCCTCCACATAAACTCGGTACCTTAATACCCTGTATATAGCCTCCACATAAACTCGGTACCGTAATTCCCTGTATATAGTCTCCACATTGACTCGGTACCGTAATACCCTGTATATAGTCTCCACATTGACTCGGTACCTTAATACCCTGTATATAGCCTCCACATAAACTCGGTACCTTAATACCCTGTATATAGCCTCCACATAAACTCGGTACCGTAATACCCTGTATATAGTCTCCACATTGACACTGTACCTTAATACCCTGTATATAGTCTCCAAATTAACTCGGTACCTTAATACCCTGTATATAGTCTCCACATTGACTCGGTACCTTAATACCCTGTATATAGTCTCCACATTGACTCGGTACCTTAATACCCTGTATATAGTCTCCACATTGGCTCGGTACCTTAATACCCTGTATATAGTCTCCAAATTAACTTGGTACCTTAATACCCTGTATATAGTGTCCACATTGACTCGGTACCTTAATACCCTGTATATAGACTCCACATTGACTCGGTACCTTAATACCCTGTATATAGTCTCCACATTGACTTGGTACCTTAATACCCTGTATATAGCCTCCACATAAACTCGGTACCTTAATACCCTGTATATAGCCTCCACATAAACTCGGTACCGTAATACCCTGTATATAGTCTCCACATTGACACTGTACCTTAATACCCTGTATATAGTCTCCACATTGACTCGGTACCTGAATACCCTGTATATAGTGTCCACATTGACTTGGTACCTTAATACCCTGTATATAGTCTCCACATTGACTCGGTACCTTAATACCCTGTATATAGTCTCCAAATTAACTCGGTACCTTAATACCCTGTATATAGTGTCCACATTGACTCGGTACCTTAAAACCCTGTATATAGCCTCCACAATGACTCTGTACCGTAATACCCTGTATATAGCCTCCACAATGACTCTGTACCGTAATACCCTGTATATAACCTCCACATTGACTCTGTACCTTAATACCCTGTATATAGCCTCCACAATGACTCTGTACCGTAATACCCTGTATATAGTCTCCACATTGACTCGGTACCTTAATACCCTGTATATAGTCTCCACATTGACTTGGTACCTTAATACCCTGTATATAGCCTCCACATAAACTCGGTACCTTAATACCCTGTATATAGCCTCCACATAAACTCGGTACCGTAATACCCTGTATATAGTCTCCACATTGACACTGTACCTTAATACCCTGTATATAGTCTCCACATTGACTCGGTACCTGAATACCCTGTATATAGTGTCCACATTGACTCGGTACCTTAATACCCTGTATATAGTCTCCACATTGACTCGGTACCTTAATACCCTGTATATAGTCTCCAAATTAACTCGGTACCTTAATACCCTGTATATAGTGTCCACATTGACTCGGTACCTTAATACCCTGTATATAGCCTCCACAATGACTCTGTACCGTAATACCCTGTATATAGCCTCCACAATGACTCTGTACCGTAATACCCTGTATATAACCTCCACATTGACTCTGTACCTTAATACCCTGTATATAGCCTCCACAATGACTCTGTACCGTAATACCCTGTATATAGTCTCCACATTGACTTGGTACCTTAATACCCTGTATATAGTCTCCACATTGACTTGGTACCTTAATACCCTGTATATAGTGTCCACATTGACTTGGCACCTTAATACCCTGTATATAGCCTCCACATTGACTTGGTACCTTAATACCCTGTATATAGTCTCCACATTGACTTGGTACCCTTAATACCCTGTATATAGTCTCCACATTGACTTGGTACCTTAATACCCTGTATATAGTCTCCACATTGACTTGGTACCTTAATACCCTATATATAGTGTCCACATTGACTTGGCACCTTAATACCCTGTATATAGCCTCCACATTGACTTGGTACCTTAATACCCTGTATATAGCCTCCACATTGACTTGGTACCCTTAATACCCTGTATATAGCCTCCACATTGACTCTGTACCGCTACCCCCTGTATATATAAAAAGCCTCGTTATTGTTATTTTATTGTGCTGCTTTTGAATCTATGTTTTACTTTACTTTATTTATTAACTATTTTTCTTGAACTGCACTGTTGGTTAAGGTGAGGTCTACTACACCTGTTGGTTAAGGTGAGGTCGACTACACCTGTTGGTTAAGGTGAGGTCGACTACACCTGTTGGTTAAGGTAAGGTCTACTACACCTGTTGGTTAAGGTGAGGTCTACTACACCTGTTGGTTAAGGTAATGTCTACTACACCTGTTGGTTAAGGTAAGGTCTACTACACCTGTTGGTTAAGGTAAGGTCTACTACACCTGTTGGTTAAGGTGAGGTCTCCTACACCTGTTGGTTAAGGTGAGGTCTACTACACCTGTTGGTTAAGGTGAGGTCTACTACACCTGTTGGTTAAGGTAAGATCTACTACACCTGTTGGTTAAGGTAAGGTCTACTACACCTGTTGGTTAAGGTGAGGTCTCCTACACCTGTTGGTTAAGGTAAGGTCTACTACACCTGTTAGTTAAGGTGAGGTCTACTACACCTGTTGGTTAAGGTGAAGTCTACTACACCTGTTGGTTAAGGTAAGGTCTACTACACCTGTTGGTTAAGGTAAGGTCTACTACACCTGTTGGTTAAGGTAAGGTCTACTACACCTGTTGGTTAAGGTGAGGTCTACTACACCTGTTGGTTAAGGTGAGGTCTACTACACCTGTTGGTTAAGGTAAGGTCTACTACAGCTGTTGGTTAAGGTAAGGTCTACTACACCTGTTGGTTAAGGTGAGGTCTACTACACCTGTTGTATTCAGCATTTCACTTTGAGGTCTACTACACCTGTTGTATTCATCATTTCACTGTAAGGTCTACTACACCTGTTGTATTCAGCATTTCACTGTGAGGTCTACTACACCTGTTGTATTCATCATTTCACTGTGAGGTCTACTACACCTGTTGTATTCATCATTTCACTGTGAGGTCTACTACACCTGTTGTATTCAGAATTTCACTGTGAGGTCTACTACACCTGTTGTATTCATCATTTCACTGTGAGGTCTACTTCACCTGTTGTATTCAGCATTTCACTGTGAGGTCTACTACACCTGTTGTATTCAGCATTTCACTGTGAGGTCTACCACACCTGTTGTATTCATCATTTCACTGTGAGGTCTACTTCACCTGTTGTATTCAGCATTTCACTGTGAGGTCTACTACACATGTTGTATTCAGCATTTCACTGTGAGGTCTACTACACTAGTTGTACTTGGCTCATGTGACAAATAACATTTCATTTCATTCGATTTTATTGACACGTCAAGCCTTATATCAACATGGCCGAAGCAAAGAGAAATAGATAGTAAACAAAAAGTGAAATAAACAATACAAATAAATAAACAGTAAACATTAAACTCACAGAAGTTCCAAAAGGAATAGACACATTTCAAAAATGTCATATTAAGGTTCTGTAAAAAGGAGGGGGATAAAACCTCTCTCTCTTTCTCTCTCCTCGCTGCATTGCTCACACAGTTAGTCAGTTAGAACCTATGAGGTCTGTTCTCTTCTATGCCGAAGACTCCTTATAAGGAAGAAGATGCAGTACCATCAGAATGGATTCACTCCCCTTCCTCTGTTACCACATCTTGTTGATGTTACAGCCTGAATTTAAAATAGATTCAAATTGAGATGTTGTGCCACTGGTCCACACACAACATCCCATAATGTGCCACTGGTCTATACACAACATCCCATAATGTGCCACTGGTCTATACACAACATCCCATAATGTGCCACTGGTCTACACACAACATCCCATAATGTGCTACTGGTCTACACACAACATCCCATAATGTGCCAATGATTTACACACAACATCCCATAATGTGCTACTGGTCTACACACAACATCCCATAATGTGCCACTGGTCTACACACAACATCCCATAATGTGCTACTGGTCTACACACAACATCCCATAATGTGCTACTGGTCTACACACAACATCCCATAATGTGCCACTGGTCTAGACACAACATCCCATAATGTGCTACTGGTCCACACACAACATCCCATAATGTGCTACTGGTCTACACACAACATCCCATAATGTGCTACTGGTTTACACACAACATCCCATAATGTGCCACTGGTCTAGACACAACATCCCATAATGAGCTACTGGTCTATACACAACATCCCATAATGTGCTACTGGTCCACACACAACATCCCATAATGTGCTACTGGTCTACACATAACATCCCATAATGTCAAAGTGGAACGATGGTTTTTAGAATATTTTACAAATGAATAAATAATGAAAAAAGCTGAACTGTCTAGAGTCAATACTGTTTTGTTTTGTGCTGCTACCATGTAGTGTTGCTGCCATGTTGTTGTCATGTTGTGTTGCTGCCATGTTGTTATGGTGTGTTGCTACCATGTTGTTGTCATGTTGTGTTGCTGCCATGTTGTTATGGTGTGTTGCTACCATGTTGTTGTCATGTTGTGTTGCTGCCATGTTGTTGTCATGTTGTGCTGCTACCATGTTGTTGTCATGGTGTGTTGCTACCATGTTGTTGTCATGTTGTGTTGCTGACATGTTGTTGTCATGTTGTGTTGCTGCCATGTTGTTGTCCTGTTGTGTTGCTACCATGTTGTTGTCATGGTGTGTTGCTACCATGTTGTTGTCATGTTGTGTTGCTGACATGTTGTTGTCATGTTGTGTTGCTACCATGTTGTTGTCATGTTGTGTTGCTACCATGTTGTTGTCATGTTGTTATGCTACCATGTTGTTGTCATGTTGTGTTGCTACCATGTTGTTGTCATGGTGTGTTGCTGCCATGTTGTTGTCATGTTGTGTTGCTACCATGTTGTTGTCATGTTGTGTTGCTACCATGTTTTTGTCATGTTGTGTTGCTACCATGTTGTTGTCATGTTGTGTTGCTGCCATGTTTTTGTCATGTTGTTTTTCTGCCATGTTGTTGTCATGTTGTGTTGCTGCCATGTTGTTGTCATGGTGTGTCGTTGTCATGTTGTGTTGCTGCCATGTTGTTGTCATGGTGTGTTGCTGCCATGTTGTTGTCATGTTGTGTTGCTGCCATGTTGTTGTCATGATGTGTTGCTACCATGTTGTTGTCATGTTGTGTTGCTGCCATGTTGTTGTCCTGTTGTGTTGCTACCATGTTGTTGTCATGGTGTGTTGCTACCATGTTGTTGTCATGTTGTGTTGCTGACATGTTGTTGTCATGTTGTGTTGCTACCATGTTGTTGTCATGTTGTGTTGCTACCATGTTGTTGTCATGTTGTTATGCTACCATGTTGTTGTCATGTTGTTATGCTACCATGTTGTTGTCATGTTGTGTTGCGACCATGGTGTTGTCATGTTGTGTTGCTACCATTATGTTGTCATGTTGTGTTGCTACCATGTTGTTGTCATGTTGTGTTGCTACCATGTTGTTGTCATGGTGTGGTGCTACCATGTTTTTGTCATGTTGTGTTGCTACCATGTTGTTGTCATGTTGTGTTGCTGCCATGTTTTTGTCATGTTGTTTTTCTACCATGTTGTTGCCATGGTGTGTTGCTACCATGTTGTTGTTTTACGTCTCTCTTGTTATAATGTGTGTTTTGTCCTATATTTTTGATCCCCCCTTTCTCTCTCTCTCTGTCTCTCTGTCTCTCTCTCTCTCTCTCTCTCTCTCTCTCTGTCTCTCTCTCTCTCTCTCTCTCTCTCTCTCTCTCTCTCTCTCTCTCTCTCTCTCTCTCTCTCTCTCTCTCTCTCTCTCTCTCTCTCTCTCTCTCTCTCTCTCTCTCTCTGTCTCTCTCTCTCTCTCTCTCTCTCTCTCTCTCTCTCTCTCTCTCTCTCTCTCTCTCTATCTCTTTTTCTCCCCCTTTCTCTCCCTCTCTCTTTCCCTTTCTAAATAAAGATTGATTTGATTTACATAAAGAAATATTTAATCTCTCTCTTTCTCCTCTCTTCACACGGATGTGACTCTGCATTTTTAAAACATCGTCAATGTTCCCTTTAATAAACTGCACGTGTCCGCGGGCGTGCATCTCCCCTTCGGACTGAGCATGCGCAGAGAAGCACGATAATGAAGTAGAATTTTACCCCTCTTCAGTTAAAAACTATCAACGTGTTTGCTCTACTGTAGAGAATTTCGATCGAATTTAACACAATATTAGACACTTTCAATGTAACATATCGAAAGAAAAACGAACTATGCAAGACTTTAGTATGTAAAACTCACTTTTGTAAGACGAAACGTTATTGTCGGCAGAGCGAATTGAGGCTGGATTCCATTGACGGGCAAAGGCCAGTATTCTACACGGACCGGTGCGCCAGAACCAATCAGAGCTGCAGTAGGGCCTGTGTTTACAGCGGTGGGAAAGTAAACTTGTTTTCAGATCAAACCACATGTTGTCACATGGGAACATTTCTTCATATTCTTTGCTAGTCAATGAGTTATTAGCCCAGTTATAGCTCATTTCTAGTCATCAATGAGAGAGGGACTGGTTACTTCCTACAAAACGTGTACATTTCTAGCCATATTTAAAAAAACAGTCTGGCAAAGAGATTTTTATGGCTTAAAGGGGTGGTGTTGTACACTAATATCTTTCTATACAGCGGTATGTGGACACCCCTTCAAATGAGTGGATTCGGCTATTTCAGCCACACCCGTTACTGACAGGTGTAAAAAATTGAGCACACAGCCGTGCTCTCCAATCTTTCACCGTGGCACCGTCATAATGTAGGATGCCTCCTTTCCAACAAGTCAGTCCGTCATATTTCTGCGCTGCTAGAGCTTCCCTGCTAGAGCTGCCCTGCTAGAGCTTCCCTGCTAGAGCTGTCCTGCTAGAGCTTCCCTGCTAGAGCTGTCCTGCTAGAGCTGCCCTGCTGGAGCTGCCCTGCTGGAGCTGCCCTGCTAGAGCTGCCCTGCTAGAGCTTCCCTGCTAGAGCTGTCCTGCTAGAGCTGCCCTGCTAGAGCTGCCCTGCTAGAGCTGCCCTGCTGGAGCTGCCCTGCTAGAGCTGCCCTGCTGGAGCTGCCCTGCTGGAGCTGCCCTGCTAGAGCTGCCCTGCTGGAGCTGCCCTGCTAGAGCTGTCCTGCTAGAGCTGCCCTGCTAGAGCTGTCCTGCTAGAGCTGCCCTGCTAGAGCTGCCCTGCTAGAGCTGCCCTGCTGGAGCTGCCCTGCTAGAGCTGCCCTGCTGGAGCTGCCCTGCTGGAGCTGCCCTGCTAGAGCTGCCCTGCTGGAGCTGCCCTGCTAGACCTGTTTCAGCATGCCAATGCCTCTGTGCACAAAGCGAGGTCCATAAAGAAATGGTTTGTCGAGATTGGTGTGGAAGAACTTGACTGGCCTGCACAGAGCCCTGACCTCAACCCCAGCAAACACGTTTGGGATGAACTGGAACCCTGACTGCGAGCCAGGCCTAATCGCCCAACATCAGTGCCTGACCTCACTAATGCTCTTGTGGCTGAATGGAAGCAAGTCCCCTCAGCAATGTTCCTACATCTAGTGGAAAGCCTTTCCAGAAGAGCGGAGGCTGTTATAGCAGCAATGTTCCAACATCTAGTGGAAAGCCTTCCCAGAAGAGTGGAGGCTGTTATAGCAGCAATATTCCAACATCTAGTGGAAAGCCTTCCCAGAGGAGTGGAGGATGTTATAGCAGCAATGTTCCAACATCTAGTGGAAAGCCTTCCCAGAAGAGTGGAGGCTGTTATAGCAGCAATGTTCCTACATCTAGTGGAAAGCCTTCCCAGAAGAGTGGAGGCTGTTATAGCAGCAATGTTCCAACATCTAGTGGAAAGCCTTCCCAGAAGAGTGGAGGCTGTTATAGCAGCAATGTTCCAGCATCTAGTGGAAAGCCTTCCCAGAAGAGTGGAGGCTGTTATAGCAGCAATGTTCCAACATCTAGTGGAAAGCCTTCCCAGAAGAGTGGAGGTTGTTATAGCAGCAAAAGGGGGCGACCAACTCCACATTGATGCTCATGATTTTGGAATGAGATGTTTGAAGAGCAGGTGTCTACAAACTTTTGGTCATGTAGTCTATTTTGAGACATCTTGAATAATCTAACTTAAACCGGGTACAGCCTCACTGTTTATAGTAACTGTTCATAGTAACTGTTCATAGTAACTGTTTATAGTAAATGTTTATAGTAAATGTTTATAGTAAATGTTTATAGTAAATGTTTATTGTAACTAGTTCATAGTAAATGTTTATAGTAAATGTTTATAGTAACTAGTTCATAGTAAATGTTTATAGTAACTGTTCATATTAAATGTTTATAGTAAATGTTTATAGTAAATGTTTATAGTAACTAGTTCATAGTAAATGTTTATAGTAAATGTTTATAGTAACTAGTTCATAGTAAATGTTTATAGTAACTGTTCATAGTAAATGTTTATAGTAACTAGTTCATAGTAAATGTTTATAGTAAATGTTTATAGTAAATGTTTATAGTAAATTTTTATAGTAAATGTTTATAGTAAATTTTTATAGTAAATGTTTATAGTAAATGTTTATAGTAAATGTTAATAGTAACTAGTTCATAGTAAATGTTTATAGTAACTGTTCATAGTAAATGTTTATAGTAAATGTTTATAGTAAATGTTTATAGTAAATGTTTATAGTAAATGTTTATAGTAAATGTTTATAGTAAATGTTTATAGTAAATGTTTATAGTAAATGTTTATAGTAAATGTTTATAGTAAATGTTTATAGTAAATGTTTATAGTAAATGTTTATAGTAAATGTTTATAGTAAATGTTTATAGTAAATGTTTATAGTAAATGTTTATAGTAAATGTTTATAGTAAATGTTTATAGTAAATGTTTATAGTAAATAGTTCATAGTAAATGTTTATAGTAAATGTTTATAGTAAATGTTTATAGTAAATGTTTATAGTAAATGTTTATAGTAAATGTTTATAGTAAATGTTTATAGTAACTAGCGCAACGGAAGTTGCACAGAATTTCCACACACACGCGGTTAAGACATATGTTTAAGACCTTACGAGCGTTGGGCCACGAACCGAAAGGTTGCTGGTTCAAATCCCCAAGGAGGAAAACTCTGCCGTTCTGCAAGGCAGTTTGTGTTTATTCTGAATCCCCATGAGTTCCTGCCTAGGCAACATCTACTCTTCCTGGGGTTTATTATGGATCCCCATTAGTTCCTGCCAAGGCAGCAGCTACTCTTCCTGGGGTTTATTATGGATCCCCATTAGTTCCTGCCAAGGCAGCAGCTACTCTTCCTGGGGTTTATTATGGATCCCCATTAGTTCCTGCCAAGGCAGCAGCTCCTCTTCCTGGGGTTTATTATGGATCCCCATTAGTTCCTGCCAAGGCAGCAGCTACTCTTCCTGGGGTTTATTATGGATCCCCATTAGTTCCTGTCAAGGCAACAGCTACTCTTCCTGGGGTTTATTATGGATCCCCATTAGTTCCTGCCAAGGCAGCAGCTACTCTTCCTGGGGTTTATTATGGATCCCCATTAGTTCCTGTCAAGGCAACAGCTACTCTCCTGGGGTTTATTATGGATCCCCATTAGTTCCTAACAAGGCAGCGCTACTCTTCCTGGGGTTTATTATGGACCCCCATTAGTTCCTGCCAAGGCAGCAGCTACTCTTCCTGGGGTTTATTATGGATACCCATTAGTTCTTGCCAAGGCAGCAGCTACTCTTCCTGGGGTTTATTATGGATCCCCATTAGTTCTTGCCAAGGCAGCAGCTACTCTTCCTGGGGTTTATTATGGATCCCCATTAGTTCTTGCCAAGGCAGCAGCTACTCTTGCTGGTGTTTATTATGGATCCCCGTGAGTTCCTGCCAAGGCAGGACAGTTTATTATGGATCCTACAGACAGACAGAGAGGACAAACAGGTAAAGATGTCTCTCTCTACCCAGACCTAGAGAGAGACATGTGTGTGTGTGAGAGTGAGAGGGAGAGGGAGAGGGAGAGGGAGAGTAAATACCACTGTGTCAAAACATCCGCTGGGAGTTTCTCCTCTGGTCTTCACTTCCTCTCATCTTCTCCTCTGGTCTTCACTTCCTCTCCTCCTCTCCTCTGGTCTTCACTTCCTCCTCTCCTCCTCTCCTCCTCTGGTCTTCACTTCCTCTTCTCCTCTGGTCTTCACTTTCTCTCCTCCTCTGGTCTTCACTTCCTCTCCTCCTCTCCTCATCTGGTCTTCACTTCCTCTCCTCCTCTGGTCTTCACTTCCTCTCCTCTTCTTCTCTGGTCTTCACTTCCTCTCCTCTTCTTCTCTGGTCTTCACTTCCTCTCTTCCTCTCCTCCTCTCCTCCTCTGGTCTTCACTTCCTCTCCTCCTCTCCTCATCTGGTCTTCACTTCCTCCCCTCCTCTGGTCTTCACTTCCTCTCCTCTTCTTCTCTGGTCTTCACTTCCTCTCCTCCTCTCCTCATCTGGTCTTCACTTCCTTTCCTCCTCTCCTCCTCTGGTCTTCACTTCCTCTCCTCCTCTCCTCCTCTGGTCTTCACTTCCTCTCCTCCTCTCCTCATCTGGTCTTCACTTCCTCTCCTCCACTGGTCTTCACTTCCTCTCCTCTCCTCCTCTGGTCTTCACTTCCTCTCCTCCTCTCCTCCACTGGTCTTCACTTCCTCTCCTCCTCTCCTCTGGTCTTCACTTCCTCTCCTCCTCTGGTCTTCACTTCCTCTCCTCTTCTCCACTGGTCTTCACTTCCTCTCCTCCACTGGTCTTCACTTCCTCTCCTCATCTGGTCTTCACTTCCTCTCCTCCTCTCCTCCTCTGGTCTTCACTTCCTCTCCTCTTCTCCTCATCTGGTCTTCACTTCCTCTCCTCCTCTCCTCCTCTGGTCTTCACTTCCTCTCCTCCTCTCCTCCTCTGGTCTTCACTTCCTCTCCTCTTCTCCACTGGTCTTCACTTCCTCTCCTCCTCTCCTCCTCTGGTCTTCACTTCCTCTCCTCCTCTCCTCCTCTGGTCTTCACTTCCTCTCCTCCTCTCCTCCTGGTCTTCACTTCCTCTTCTCCTCTCCTCCTCTGGTCTTCACTTCCTCTCCTCCTCTCCTCCTCTGGTCTTCACTTCCTCTCCTCCTCTCCTCCTCTGGTCTTCACTTCCTCTCCTCCTCTTCTCCTCTGGTCTTCACTTCCTCTCCTCCTCTGTTCTTCACTTCCTCTCCTCCTCTCCTCCACTGGTCTTCACTTCCTCTCCTCCTCTGTTCTTCACTTCCTCTCCTCCTCTCCTCCACTGGTCTTCACTTCCTCTCCTCCTCTGGTCTTCACTTCCTCTCCTCCTCTCCTCCACTGGTCTTCACTTCCTCTCCTCCTCTGGTCTTCTCTTCCTCTCCTCCTCTCCTCCACTGGTCTTCACTTCCTCTCCTCCTCTGGTCTTCACTTCCTCTCCTCCTCTCCTCCACTGGTCTTCACTTCCTCTCCTCCTCTGGTCTTCACTTCCTCTCCTCCTCTTCTCCTCTGGAGAAGTTTTTGGTCCTCGAGGACTGGAGTTGCTGCCCGCCCCTTGATCTACTGCCCAAAAGTTTCAGTTTTAACATTGGCAGTGCCATTGAGGACTTTAACCATTTTGAAGTAGTCAACTAAATGGGGATTTTTTTTTATGGCTTGAGGAAGGATCACATTCCATTCAGGTCATCAGAAGGGATCAGCCAATGAATTGTACTTGTAGGTAAACATTCCATAATGATTTACACCAGTGTACTGTCTAATTTACAGCAGCTATTACAGTGACTCTCTGAGGAGAGTGCACAGTATTGAACGCGAAAAGATATTAATTAACAAATTAGGCCCATTTGGGCAGTCTTGATAAAAAAAATGAACAGAAATGCAATGGTTCATTGGATCAGTCTAAAACTCTGCACATACACTGCTGCCATCTAGTGGCCAAAATATAAATTGCACCTGGGCTGGGCTAATACGTGAAGGCCTTTTTCTTACATTTCAAAGATGATGGTACAAAACAATACAAAAGAACAGTTGTTTTTCTTTGTATTATCTTTTACCAGATCTATTGTGTTATATTCTACTACATTCATTTCACATTTACACAAACTTCAGTGTTTCCTTTCAGATGGTATTAAGAATATGCATATCCTGAGTTACAGGCAGGTACATGTGGGTATGTAATTCAGGGCCTGAGTTACAGGCAGGTACATGTGGGTATGTAATTCAGGGCCTGAGTTACAGGCAGGTACATGTGGGTATGTAATTCAGGGCCTGAGTTACAGGCAGGTACATGTGGGTATGTAATTCAGGGCCTGAGTTACAGGCAGGTACATGTGGGTATGTAATTCAGGGCCTGAGTTACAGGCAGGTACATGTGGGTATGTAATTCAGGGCCTGAGTTACAGGCAGGTACATGTGGGTATGTAATTCAGGGCCTGAGTTACAGGCAGGTACATGTGGGTATGTAATTCAGGGCCTGAGTTACAGGCAGGTACATGTGGGTATGTAATTCAGGGCCTGAGTTACAGGCAGGTACATGTGGGTATGTAATTCAGGGCCTGAGTTACAGGCAGGTACATGTGGGTATGTAATTCAGGGCCTGAGTTACAGGCAGGTACATGTGGGTATGTAATTCAGGGCCTGAGTTACAGGCAGGTACATGTGGGTATGTAATTCAGGGCCTGAGTTACAGGCAGGTACATGTGGGTATGTAATTCAGGGCCTGAGTTACAGGCAGGTACATGTGGGTATGTAATTCAGGGCTTGAGTTACAGGCAGGTACATGTGGGTATGTAATTCAGGGCCTGAGTTACAGGCAGGTACATGTGGGTATGTAATTCAGGGCCGGAGTTACAGGCAGGTGCATGTGGGTATGTAATTCAGGGCCTGAGTTACAGGCAGGTACATGTGGGTATGTAATTCAGGGCCTGAGTTACAGGCAGGTACATGTGGGTATGTAATTCAGGGCCTGAGTTACAGGCAGGTACATGTGGGTATGTAATTCAGGGCCTGAGTTACAGGCAGGTACATGTGGGTATGTAATTCAGGGCCTGAGTTACAGGCAGGTACATGTGGGTATGTAATTCAGGGCCTGAGTTACAGGCAGGTACATGTGGGTATGTAATTCAGGGCCTGAGTTACAGGCAGGTACATGTGGGTATGTAATTCAGGGCCTGAGTTACAGGCAGGTACATGTGGGTATGTAATTCAGGGCTTGAGTTACAGGCAGGTACATGTGGGTATGTAATTCAGGGCCTGAGTTACAGGCAGGTACATGTGGGTATGTAATTCAGGGCCTGAGTTACAGGCAGGTACATGTGGGTATGTAATTCAGGGCCGGAGTTACAGGCAGGTACATGTGGGTATGTAATTCAGGGCCTGAGTTACAGGCAGGTACATGTGGGTATGTAATTCAGGGCCTGAGTTACAGGCAGGTACATGTGGGTATGTAATTCAGGGCCTGAGTTACAGGCAGGTACATGTGGGTATGTAATTCAGGGCCTGAGTTACAGGCAGGTACATGTGGGTATGTAATTCAGGGCCTGAGTTACAGGCAGGTACATGTGGGTATGTAATTCAGGGCCTGAGTTACAGGCAGGTACATGTGGGTATGTAATTCAGGGCCTGAGTTACAGGCAGGTACATGTGGGTATGTAATTCAGGGCCTGAGTTACAGGCAGGTACATGTGGGTATGTAATTCAGGGCCTGAGTTACAGGCAGGTACATGTGGGTATGTAATTCAGGGCCTGAGTTACAGGCAGGTACATGTGGGTATGTAATTCAGGGCCGGAGTTACAGGCAGGTACATGTGGGTATGTAATTCAGGGCCTGAGTTACAGGCAGGTACATGTGGGTATGTAATTCAGGGCCTGAGTTACAGGCAGGTACATGTGGGTATGTAATTCAGGGCCTGAGTTACAGGCAGGTACATGTGGGTATGTAATTCAGGGCCTGAGTTACAGGCAGGTACATGTGGGTATGCAATTCAGGGCCTGAGTTACAGGCAGGTACATGTGGGTATGTAATTCAGGGCCTGAGTTACAGGCAGGTACATGTGGGTATGTAATTCAGGGCCTGAGTTACAGGCAGGTACATGTGGGTATGTAATTCAGGGCCTGAGTTACAGGCAGGTACATGTGGGTATGTAATTCAGGGCCTGAGTTACAGGCAGGTACATGTGGGTATGTAATTCAGGGCCTGAGTTACAGGTAGGTACATGTGGGTATGTAATTCAGGGCCTGAGTTACAGGCAGGTACATGTGGGTATGTAATTCAGGGCCTGAGTTACAGGCAGGTACATGTGGGTATGTAATTCAGGGCCTGAGTTACAGGCAGGTACATGTGGGTATGTAATTCAGGGCCTGAGTTACAGGCAGGTACATGTGGGTATGTAATTCAGGGCCTGAGTTACAGGCAGGTACATGTGGGTATGTAATTCAGGGCCTGAGTTACAGGCAGGTACATGTGGGTATGTAATTCAGGGCCTGAGTCAAAGGCAGGTACATGTGGGTATGTAATTCAGGGCCTGAGTTACAGGCAGGTACATGTGGGTATGTAATTTTAGGCGAAAATGGCATGTCCTTAAGAGGTTTTAACAACACAGTTAACCTTTAACCCTGATTAACCCTAACCTTGGCTTTATACGGGGAGGGAAGTTAACCTTTAACCCTAAACAACACACTCCAGGTGTAAATCACTAACCTTGGCTTTATACTTGGAGGGAAGTTAACCTTTAACCCTAAACAACACACTCCAGGTGTAAATCACTAACCTTGGCTTTATACGGGGAGGGAAGTTAACCTTTAACCCTAAACAACACACTCCAGGTGTAAATCACTAACCTTGGCTTTAAACCGGGAGGGAAGTTAACCTTTAACCCTGATCAACCCTAACCTTGGCTTTATACGGGGAGGAAAGTTAACCTTTAACCCTGATTAACCCTGTAAGGGGCTCTGGAAAAGGGCGTCTGCTAAATGACTCAAATGTAAAACAATTAAACACTCCAGGTGGCAGTTGGAACCATTAGGAAGAAGGACCACTTCAACATGGAGGTGGCCTCAGCCCATGTTCTCACAGATGGAGTAGAAGGACAGCATCAACATGGAGGTGGCCTCAGCCCATGTTCTCACAGATGGAGTAGAAGAAGGACAGCTTCAACATGGAGGTGGCCTCAGCCCATGTTCTCACAGATGGAGTAGAAGAAGGACCACTTCAACATGGAGGTGGCCTCAGCCCATGTTCTCACAGATGGAGTAGAAGAAGGACAGCTTCAACATGGAGATGGCCTCAGCCCATGTTCTCACAGATGGAGTAGAAGGACAGCATCAACATGGAGGTGGCCTCAGCCCATGTTCTCACAGATGGAGTAGAAGAAGGACAGCTTCAACATGGAGGTGGCCTCAGCCCATGTTCTCACAGATGGAGTAGAAGGACAGCATCAACATGGAGGTGGCCTCAGCCCATGTTCTCACAGATGGAGTAGAAGAAGGACAGCTTCAACATGGAGGTGGCCTCAGCCCATGTTCTCACAGACGGAGTAGAAGAAGGACAGCTTCAACATGGAGATGGCCTCAGCCCATGTTCTCACAGATGGAGTAGAAGAAGGACAGCATCAACATGGAGGTGGCCTCAGCCCATGTTCTCACAGACGGAGTAGAAGAAGGACAGCTTCAACATGGAGGTGGCCTCAGCCCATGTTCTCACAGATGGAGTAGAAGGACCACTTCAACATGGAGGTGGCCTCAGCCCATGTTCTCACAGATGGAGTAGAAGAAGGACAGCTTCAACATGGAGGTGGCCTCAGCCCATGTTCTCACAGATGGAGTAGAAGAAGGACAGCTTCAACATGGAGGTGGCCTCAGCCCATGTTCTCACAGATGGAGTAGAAGGACAGCTTCAACATGGAGGTGGCCTCAGCCCATGTTCTCACAGATGGAGTAGAAGAAGGACAGCTTCAACATGGAGGTGGCCTCAACCCATGTTCTCACAGATGGAGTAGAAGGACCACTTCAACATGGAGGTGGCCTCAGCCCATGTTCTCACAGATGGAGTAGAAGAAGGACAGCATCAACATGGAGGTGGCCTCAGCCCATGTTCTCACAGATGGAGTAGAAGAAGGACATTGACAACTTGAAGTCAGTTACTGTGTATCTGAGAACAACCTGTCCTTCCTGGCTGTCATTGTAAAATAAGAATTTTAGCCTAGTTGAATAAATGTTAAACATATTAAAGAAATGGGAGATGAGAAAGTCCTCACCACAAGAATCCAGTATATTGCAGTACCCGTTCTTACCAGCAGGAGGAGACAGAGAGCTACCTAATCCATCCACACTGCAGTACATTGTTCTCACCAACAGGAGGAGACAGAGAGCTACCTAATCCATCCACGCTGCAGTACAGTTTTCTCACCAGCAGGTGGAGACAGAGAGCTATCTAAAGGAGTCAACTCAACCCTTCTTTGAGAGTGAGGGCCACAGTGTGGAAGGATATTGATCCAGTCCAGCTGGAATGGATCAATCAATCAATCAATCAATCAATCAATCAATCAAATGTATTAAGACAGCCCTTCTTACATCAGCTGATATCTCAAAGTGCTGTACAGAAACCCAGCCTAAATCACCAAACAGCAAGCTATGCAGATGTAGAAGCACGGTGGCTAGGAAAAACTCCACCGAGAAAGGGCAGGTACCTAGGAAGAAACCTACAGAGGAACCAGGTTCTGAGGGGGTGTCCAGTCCTCTTCTGGCTGTACTGGGTAGAGAGGAACCAGGCTCTGAGGGGTGTCCAGTCCTCTTCTGGCTGTACTGGGTAGAGAAGAACCAGGCTCTGAGGAGGTGGCCAGTCCTCTTCTGGCTGTACTGGGTAGAGAGGAACCAGGCTCTGAGGAGGTGGCCAGTCCTCTTCTGGCTGTACTGGGTAGAGAGGAACCAGGCTCTGAGGGGTGTCCAGTCCTCTTCTGGCTGTACTGGGTAGAGAAGAACCAGGCTCTGAGGAGGTGGCCAGTCCTCTTCTGGCTGTACTGGGTAGAGAGGAACCAGGCTCTGAGGAGGTGGCCAGTCCTCTTCTGGCTGTGCCAGGTGGGTATTATAAGGCCAGATTGTTCGTCGTAGATGAGCAGAGCCGGAGAGTAGCACATTGTAGTCGAGAAGTGACCAAAACATGGATGAGCTTTTCTGCATCGTTTTTGGACAAAAAAGTTTATGATTTTTGTTCAACGTTACGAAGATGGGGGGAAAAAAAGACTCCCTTGAAATATTCGTATGTATATGTTCATCAAAGGGGAGATCAGGGTCCAGAGTAACACCGAGGTCCTTCACAGTTTTATTTGAGACGACTGTACAACCATCAAGATGAATTGTCAGATTCAACAGAAGATCTCTTTGTTTCCTGGGACATAGAGCATCTCTGAGTTTAAAAGTAAAACATTTGCCATCATCCAAATATTTATGTCTGAAACATCCTGGCTTCCAGGGAGGGCAATTTTAGGTCTTCACTATGTTTTAGATAAAAAAAAATCCTAATACAACAAGAAACCCACCGTTGCGTATCTATCTGTTCTGGCGCTATGTACTGTTGCATACCTATATGTTGTAGCTCTATGTGATGTTGCATATCTATCTGATGTAGGTCTATGTGATGTGGCATATCTATCTGTTGTGGCGTTATGTACTGTTGCACATCTATCTGTTGTAGCTCTATGTGACATTGCATATATATCTGTTGTAGCTCTATGTGCCGTTGCATATCTATCTGTTGTAGCTCTATGTACTGTTGCATATCTATCTGTTGTAGCTCTATGTGCGGTTGCATATCTATCTGTTGTAGCTCTATGTGCGGTTGCATATCTATCTGTTGTAGCGCTATGTACTGTTGCACATCTATCTGTTGTAGCTCTATGTGATGTTGCATATCTATCTGATGTAGGTCTATGTGATGTGGCATATATATCTGTTGTAGCTCAATGTACTGTTGCATACCTATATGTTGTAGCTCTATGTGACGTTGCACATCTATATGTTGTAGCTCTAGGTGACGTTGCATATCTATATGTTGTAGCTCTATGTGACGTTGCATATCTATCTGTTGTGGTGCTATGTACTGTTGCACATCTATCTGTTGTAGCTCTTTGTGATGTTGCATATCTATCTGATGTAGGTCTATGTGATGTGGCATATCTATCTGTTGTGGCGCTATGTACTGTTGCACATCTATCTGTTGTAGCTCTATGTGATGTTGCATATCTATCTGTTGTAGCTCTATGTGCAGTTGCATATCTATCTGTTGTAGCTCTCTGTGATGTTGCATATCTATCTGTTGTAGCTCTATGTGATGTTGCATATCTATCTGTTGTAGCTCTATGTGCAGTTGCATATCTATCTGTTGTAGCTCTCTGTGATGTTGCATATCTATCTGTTGTAGCTCTCTGTGATGTTGCATATCTATCTGTTGTAGCTCTATGTGCAGTTGCATATCTATCTGTTGTAGCTCTATGTGCAGTTGCACATCTATCTGTTGTAGCTCTATGTGACATTGCATATATATCTGTTGTAGCTCTATGTGCCGTTGCATATCTATCTGTTGTAGCTCTATGTACTGTTGCATATCTATCTGTTGTAGCTCTATGTGCGGTTGCATATCTATCTGTTGTAGCTCTATGTGCGGTTGCATATCTATCTGTTGTAGCGCTATGTACTGTTGCACATCTATCTGTTGTAGCTCTATGTGATGTTGCATATCTATCTGATGTAGGTCTATGTGATGTGGCATATATATCTGTTGTAGCTCAATGTACTGTTGCATACCTATATGTTGTAGCTCTATGTGACGTTGCACATCTATATGTTGTAGCTCTAGGTGACGTTGCATATCTATATGTTGTAGCTCTATGTGACGTTGCATATCTATCTGTTGTGGTGCTATGTACTGTTGCACATCTATCTGTTGTAGCTCTTTGTGATGTTGCATATCTATCTGATGTAGGTCTATGTGATGTGGCATATCTATCTGTTGTGGCGCTATGTACTGTTGCACATCTATCTGTTGTAGCTCTATGTGATGTTGCATATCTATCTGTTGTAGCTCTATGTGCAGTTGCATATCTATCTGTTGTAGCTCTCTGTGATGTTGCATATCTATCTGTTGTAGCTCTATGTGATGTTGCATATCTATCTGTTGTAGCTCTATGTGCAGTTGCATATCTATCTGTTGTAGCTCTCTGTGATGTTGCATATCTATCTGTTGTAGCTCTCTGTGATGTTGCATATCTATCTGTTGTAGCTCTATGTGCAGTTGCATATCTATCTGTTGTAGCTCTATGTGCAGTTGCATATCTATCTGTTGTAGCTCTATGTGCGGTTGCATATCTATCTGTTGTAGCTCTATGTGCAGTTGCATATCTATCTGTTGTAACTCTATGTGCCACACTAACTGGTTGAATTTCAACTGAAAATGTTGAATGTTTCCTCAATGAGGAAAATGTATTGGATTTGCATCCAGTCACGGTAGTGAGGAGTTAAGCAGAGGTGAAACACTGTTACCAGGATGTAGACCCCTGTCGGTCCTTCCCCCAAACAAACATTTCCATATAGCACATATCAGAGGTATTCAGTATTTTCTGCAGCTCAATGAACCTCAATGTGCTTCTCTTCACGTAGCTAATGATGTGGCCGACCTTACCTTACGGTCCAGACTAACACACCTACACACCTATTGACCGCTTGTGTGTTGTTTCTGTTGATTTGGATATTACCGTGACAACAGGAGGCTTTCAACCCCCCCCCCTTTAACCAAAGATGAACTCACACACACACACACACACACACACACACACACACACACACACACAAAAGCTGAACACATCAGGAGACAGACGCTCCTATCCAGGGGATCCATTCAGGAGACAGACGCTCCTATCCAGGGGATCCATTCAGGAGACAGACGCTCCTATCCAGGGATCCATTCAGGAGACAGACGCTCCTATCCAGGGGATCCATTCAGGAGACAGACGCTCCTATCCAGGGGATCCATTCAGGAGACAGACGCTCCTATCCAGGGGATCCATTCAGGAGACAGACGCTCCTATCCAGGGGATCCATTCAGGAGACAGACGCTCCTATCCAGGGGATCCATTCAGGAGACAGACGCTCCTATCCAGGGGATCCATTCAGGAGACAGACGCTCCTATCCAGGGGATCCATTCAGGAGACAGACGCTCCTATCCAGGGGATCCATTCAGGAGACAGACGCTCCTATCCAGGGGATCCATTCAGGAGACAGACGCTCCTATCCAGGGGATCCATTCAGGAGACAGACGCTCCTATCCAGGGGATCCATTCAGGAGACAGACGCTCCTATCCAGGGGATCCATTCAGGATCTATTCAGGAGACAGACGCTCCTATCCAGGGGATCCATTCAGGATCTATTCAGGAGACAGACGCTCCTATCCAGGGGATCCATTCAGGATCTATTCAGGAGACAGACGCTCCTATCCAGGGGATCCATTCAGGATCCATTCACGAGACAGACGCTCCTATCCAGGGGATCTATTCAGGAGACAGACGCTCCTATCCAGGGGATCCATTCAGGAGACAGACGCTCCTATCCAGGGGATCCATTCAGGAGACAGACGCTCCTATCCAGGGGATCCATTCAGGAGACAGACGCTCCTATCCAGGGGATCCATTCAGGAGACAGACGCTCCTATCCAGGGGATCCATTCAGGAGACAGACGCTCCTATCCAGGGGATCCATTCACCTATCATCAGGACTAATAGTGTTTGTTGACCAGAAGTTTCACACAGGGCCCTGGTCAACAGTAGTTCACTATATAGGGCCCTTGTCAACAGTAGTTCACTATATATGGCCCTGGTCAACAGTAGTTCACAATACAGGGCCCTGGTCAACAGTAGTTCACTATATAGGGCCCTGGTCAACAGTAGTTCACTATATAGGGCCCTTGTCAACAGTAGTTCACTATATAGGGCCCTGGTCAGCAGTAGTTCACTATACAGGGCCCTGGTCAACAGTAGTTCACTATATAGGGCCCTTGTCAACAGTAGTTCACTATATAGGGCCCTTGTCAACACTAGTTCACTATATAGGGCCCTGGTCAGCAGTAGTTCACTATATAGGGCCCTGGTCAACAGTAGTTCACTATATAGGGCCCTGATCAGCAGTAATTCACTATACAGGGCCCTGGTCAACAGTAGTTCACTATATAGGGCCCTTGTCAACAGTAGTTCACTATATAGGGCCCTGGTCAACAGTAGTTCACTATATAGGGCCCTGGTCAGCAGTAGTTCACTATACAGGGCCCTGGTCAACAGTAGTTCACTATACAGGGCCCTGGTCAACAGTAGTTCACTATATAGGGCCCTGGTCAACAGTAGTTCACTATATAGGGCCCTGGTCAGCAGTAGTTCACTATACAGGGCCCTGGTCAACAGTAGTTCACTATACAGGGCCCTGGTCAACAGTAGTTCACTATACAGGGCCCTGGTCAACAGTAGTTCACTATACAGGGCCCTGGTCAACAGTAGTTCACTATACAGGGCCCTGGTCAACAGTAGTTCACTATACAGGGCCCTTGTCAACAGTAGTTCACTATTATCAGGACCAGACAGGATCTAGTTGATTATTCTGATTATTCTACAGTATCAGGACCAGACAGGATCTAGTTGATTATTCTGATTATTCTACATTATCAGGACCAGACAGGATCTAGCTGATTATTCTACAGTACCAGGACCAGACAGGATCTAGTTGATTATTCTACAGTACCAGGACCAGACAGGATCTAGTTGATTATTCTACAGTACCAGGACCAGACAGGATCTAGTTGATTATTCAACAGTACCAGGACCAGACAGGATCTAGTTGATTATTCTACAGTACCAGGACCAGACAGGATCTAGTTGATTATTCTGATTATTCTACAGTACCAGGACCAGACAGGATCTAGTTGATTATTCTGATTATTCTACAGTACCAGGACCAGACAGGATCTATTTGATTGTTCTACAGTACCAGGACCAGACAGGATCTAGCTGATTATTCTACAGCATCAGGACCAGACAGGATCTAGTTGATTATTTTACAGTACCAGGACCAGACAGGATCTAGCTGATTATTCTACAGTTACAGGACCAGACAGGATCTAGTTGATTATTCTACAGTACCAGGCCCAGACAGGATCTAGTTGATTATTCAACAGTATCAGGACCAGACAGGATCTAGCTGATCATTCTACAGTACCAGGACCAGACAGGATCTAGTTGATTATTCAACAGTATCAGGACCAGACAGGATCTAGTTGATTATTCTACAGTACCAGGCCCAGACAGGATCTAGTTGATTATTCTACAGTATCAGGACCAGACAGGATCTAGCTGATCATTCTACAGTACCAGGACCAGACAGGATCTAGTTGATTATTCTACAGTACCAGGACCAGACAGGATCTAGGTGATTATTCTACAGTACCAGGACCAGACAGGATCTAGCTGATTATTCTACAGTACCAGGATCAGACAGGATCTAGCTGATTATTCTACAGTACCAGGACCAGACAGGATCTAGCTGATCATTCTACAGTACCAGGACCAGACAGGATCTAGTTGATTATTCTACAGTACCAGGACCAGACAGGATCTAGGTGATTATTCTACAGTACCAGGACCAGACAGGATCTAGCTGATTATTCTACAGTACCAGGACCAGACAGGATCTAGTTGATTATTCTACAGTATTAGTACCAGACAGGATCTAGTTGATTATTCTACAGTACCAGGACCAGACAGGATCTAGTTGATTATTCTACAGTACCAGGACCAGACAGGATCTAGTTGATTATTCTACAGTAGTAGGATCAGACAGAAGGACAGACAGCACACTGACTGAAGGTTTTATAGACACGGCCCTGACACGGTACTCGTCCTGGTAACCGTCCATCTGCTGTGGGGTGAAAGGTCAGGGTTCTGCCCGACTGTGAAACCGCTTGCCGTCCGCAGCCAACATACACAGAGACGGAGTGTGTGTGTGTGTGTGTGGGTACAGGGGTCCCAGAGGGGGGTTGTGCTGTGATGAAATCCCTGTTACATTCCTGGTTAGATAGTCAATATAGTACTAAGCTACAGGCTTCAGACTGGGTTAGAGCCAGATAGAGCTACAGGCTTCAGACTGGGTTAGAGCCAGATAGAGCTATAGGCTTCAGACTGGGTTAGAGCCAGATAGAGCTATAGGCTTCAGACTGGGTTAGAGCCAGATAGAGCTATAGGCTTCAGACTGGGTTAGAGCCAGATAGAGCTATAGGCTTCAGACTGGGTTAGAGCCAGATAGAGCTTCAGGCTTCAGACTGGGTTAGAGCCAGATAGAGGCTTCAGACTGGGTTAGAGCCAGATAGAGCTATAGGCTTCAGACTGGGTTAGAGCCAGATAGAGCTACAGGCTTCAGACTGGGTTAGAGCCAGATAGAGCTACAGGTTTCAGACTGGGTTAGACCCAGATAGACCTACAGGCTTCAGACTGGGTTAGAGCCAGATAGAGGCTTCAGACTGGGTTAGAGCCAGATAGAGCTACAGGTTTCAGACTGGGTTAGAGCCAGATAGAGCTACAGGCTTCAGACTGGGTTAGAGCCAGATAGAACTACAGGTTTCAGACTGGGTTAGAGCCAGATAGAGCTACAGGTTTCAGACTGGGTTAGAGCCAGATAGAACTACAGGTTTCAGACTGGGTTAGAGCCAGATAGAGGTACAGGTTTCAGACTGGGTTAGAGCCAGATAGAGCTACATTTTCAGACTGGGTTAGAGCCAGATAGAGTTACAGGTTTCAGACTGGGTTAGAGCCAGATAGAGCTACATGTTTCAGACTGGGCTAGAGCCAGATAGAGCTACAGGTTTCAGACTGGGTTAGAGCCAGATAGAGCTACAGGTTTCAGACTGGGTTAGAGCCAGATAGAGCTATATGCTTCAGATTGGGTTAGAGCCAGATAGAGGCTTCAGACTGGGTTAGAGCCAGATAGAGCTACAGGCTTCAGACTGGGTTAGAGCCAGATAGAGCTACAGGCTTCAGACTGGGTTAGAGCCAGATAGAGCTATAGGCTTCAGACTGGGCTAGAGCCAGATAGAACTACATTTTTCAGACTGGATTAGAGCCAGATAGAGCTACAGGTTTCAGACTGGGTTAGAGCCAGATAGAGCTACAGGTTTCAGACTGGGTTAGAGCCAGATAGAGCTACAGGTTTCAGACTGGGTTAGAGCCAGATAGAGCTACAGGTTTCAGACTGGGTTAGAGCCAGATAGAGCTATAGGCTTCAGACTGGGTTAGAGCCAGATAGAGCTACAGGTTTCAGACTGGGTTAGAGCCAGATAGAGCTATAGGCTTCAGACTGGGTTAGAGCCAGATAGAGCTACAGGCTTCAGACTGGGTTAGAGCCAGATAGAACTACATGTTTCAGACTGGGTTAGAGCCAGATAGAGGTACAGGATTCAGACTGGGTTAGAGCCAGATAGAGGCTTCAGACTGGGTTAGAGCCAGATAGAGCTATAGGCTTCAGACTGGGTTAGAGCCAGATAGAGCTACATGTTTCAGATGGGGTTCAATACAAAACTATATATTTTAATAAGGAGATCATGACTGGGGGTTAGTGTTCAATACAACACTATACAGTTGTATACAGGAATAACACGGTTAGGCAGAAGCTCTTCAAAATATATGTAGAGTTGGAGTGGCACAACAGGGTCATAGGAGAGAGGGTTAGGGAGGAGCTCTAGAAGGTTCTGTTAGGATTAGAGAGAGTGGTGGCACAACAGGGTCATAGGAGAGAGGGTTAGGGAGGAGCTCTAGAAGGTTCTGTTAGGATTAGAGAGAGGGGTGGCACAACAGGGTCATAGGAGAGAGGGTTAGGGAGAAGCTCTAGAAGGTTCTGTTAGGATTAGAGAGAGGGGTGGCACAACAGGGTCATAGGAGAGAGGGTTAGGGAGGAGCTCTAGAAGGTTATGGGCAGCGGGTTAGGGTTATGGACCAGGAGGAGGAAGAGGATGGGTGGGACAGGATGCTGTGTGATGTCTTGAGGAAGAACAGCATTATGGGTAATGAAGAGAGACACACATCACTTCCTGTTAGAGAGAGAGAGAGAGAGACTAGATTGTTCGGTACTGTAAATAGTTCGGCAGTAGACCAGAGTTCCGTCTCCCTGGCAACATACACTCTGCTGTCACGTGTCACCATCTAACAACCCCTAAACACTTTCCCATTGGTCAGTTCTTGACCCTCGATCCCTCTTCTACTGTTTCTCTCCCCCTACCTCCCTCTACCCATCTCTCTCTCTCTCTGGGGACAAACATTCGCCTGTCAGGCTGAATGGATCAACCCATGTGGACTAGAAGATGACCACAACTCAATTAGGACACAAACACGCACACACACACACACACACACACACACACACACACACACACACACACACACACACACACACACACACACACACACACACACACACACACACACACACACACACACACACACACACACACACACACACACACAGCATCCCGAACAAGTAGGCCAGCAGGTAGCCTAGCGTTGGGCCAGTTGGAAACCTGTAGCTCTATCTGGCTCTAACCCAGTCTGAAGCCTCTATCTGGCTCTAACCCAGTCTGAAGCCTATAGCTCTATCTGGCTCTAACCCAGTCTGAAACCTGTAGTTCTATCTGGCTCTAACCCAGTCTGAAACCTGTAGCTCTATCTGGCTCTAACCCAGTCTGAAACCTGTAGTTCTATCTGGCTCTAACCCAGTCTGAAGCCTGTAGTTCTATCTGGCTCTAACCCAGTCTGAAACCTGTAGTTCTATCTGGCTCTAACCCAGTCTGAAGCCTGTAGCTCAATCTGGCTCTAACCCAGTCTGAAGCCTCTATCTGGCTCTAACCCAGTCTGAAACCTGTAGTTCTATCTGGCTCGAACCCAGTCTGAAACCTGTAGTTCTTTCTGGCTCTAACCCAGTCTGAAGCCTATAGCTCTATCTGGCTCTAACCCAGTCTGAAGCCTGTAGCTCTATCTGGCTCTAACCCAGTCTGAAGCCTATAGCTCTATCTGGCTCTAACCCAGTCTGAAGCCTCTATCTGGCTCTAACCCAGTCTGAAGCCTATAGCTCTATCTGGCTCTAACCCAGTCTGAATCCTATAGCTCTATCTGGCTCTAACCCAGTCTGAAGCCTCTATCTGGCTCTAAC
Source organism: Oncorhynchus masou masou (assembly GCF_036934945.1). Classification (NCBI taxonomy): domain Eukaryota; kingdom Metazoa; phylum Chordata; class Actinopteri; order Salmoniformes; family Salmonidae; genus Oncorhynchus; species Oncorhynchus masou. The sequence continues at coordinate 2,523,120 of NC_088216.1, read as the reverse complement.
CCAGTCTGAAGCCTCGATCTGGCTCTAACCCAATCTGAAGCATATAGCTCTATCTGGCTCTAACCCAGTCTGAAACCTGTAGCTCTATCTGGCTCTAACCCAGTCTGAAGCCTATAGCTCTATCTGGCTCTAACCCAGTCTGAAACCTATAGCTCTATCTGGCTCTAACCCAGTCTGAAGCCTATAGCTCTATCTGGCTCTAACCCAGTCTGAAACCTGTGGTTCTATCTGGCTCTAACCCAGTCTGAAGCCTGTAGTTCTATCTGGCTCTAACCCAGTCTGAAGCCTGTAGTTCTATCTGGCTCTAACCCAGTCTGAAGCCTCTATCTGGCTCTAACCCAGTCTGAAGCCTCTATCTGGCTCTAACCCCATCTGAAACCTGTAGTTCTATCTGGCTCTAACCCAGTCTGAAGCCTGTAGTTCTATCTGGCTCTAACCCAGTCTGAAGCCTGTAGCTCAATCTGGCTCTAACCCAGTCTGAAGCCTCTATCTGGCTCTAACCCAGTCTGAAACCTGTAGTTCTATCTGGCTCGAACCCAGTCTGAAACCTGTAGTTCTTTCTGGCTCTAACCCAGTCTGAAGCCTCTTTCTGGCTCTAACCCAGTCTGAAACCTGTAGTTCTATCTGGCTCTAACCCAGTCTGAAGCCTGTAGTTCTATCTGGCTCTAACCCAGTCTGAAGCCTGTAGTTCTATCTGGCTCTAACCCAGTCTGAAGCCTGTAGCTCAATCTGGCTCTAACCCAGTCTGAAGCCTCTATCTGGCTCTAACCCAGTCTGAAACCTGTAGTTCTATCTGGCTCGAACCCAGTCTGAAACCTGTAGTTCTTTCTGGCTCTAACCCAGTCTGAAACCTATAGCTCTATCTGGCTCTAACCCAGTCTGAAGCCTATAGCTCTATCTGGCTCTAACCCAGTCTGAAACCTGTAGTTCTATCTGGCTCTAACCCAGTCTGAAGCCTGTAGTTCTATCTGGCTCTAACCCAGTCTGAAGCCTGTAGTTCTATCTGGCTCTAACCCAGTCTGAAGCCTGTAGCTCAATCTGGCTCTAACCCAGTCTGAAGCCTCTATCTGGCTCTAACCCAGTCTGAAACCTGTAGTTCTATCTGGCTCGAACCCAGTCTGAAGCCTGTAGTTCTATCTGGCTCTAACCCAGTCTGAAGCCTGTAGTTCTATCTGGCTCTAACCCAGTCTGAAGCCTCTATCTGGCTCTAACCCCATCTGAAACCTGTAGTTCTATCTGGCTCTAACCCAGTCTGAAGCCTGTAGTTCTATCTGGCTCTAACCCAGTCTGAAGCCTGTAGCTCAATCTGGCTCTAACCCAGTCTGAAGCCTCTATCTGGCTCTAACCCAGTCTGAAACCTGTAGTTCTATCTGGCTCGAACCCAGTCTGAAACCTGTAGTTCTTTCTGTCTCTAACCCAGTCTGAAGCCTATAGCTCTATCTGGCTCTAACCCAGTCTGAAACCTGTAGCTCTATCTGGCTCTAACCCAGTTTGAAGCCTATAGCTCTATCTGGCTCTAACCCAGTCTGAAACCTATAGCTCTATCTGGCTCTAACCCAGTCTGAAGCCTATAGCTCTATCTGGCTCTAACCCAGTCTGAAACCTGTAGTTCTATCTGGCTCTAACCCAGTCTGAAGCCTGTAGTTCTATCTGGCTCTAACCCAGTCTGAAGCCTGTAGTTCTATCTGGCTCTAACCCAGTCTGAAGCCTGTAGCTCAATCTGGCTCTAACCCAGTCTGAAGCCTCTATCTGGCTCTAACCCAGTCTGAAACCTGTAGTTCTATCTGGCTCGAACCCAGTCTGAAACCTGTAGTTCTTTCTGGCTCTAACCCAGTCTGAAGCCTATAGCTCTATCTGGCTCTAACCCAGTCTGAAACCTGTAGCTCTATCTGGCTCTAACCCAGTCTGAAGCCTATAGCTCTATCTGGCTCTAACCCAGTCTGAAACCTATAGCTCTATCTGGCTCTAACCCAGTCTGAAGCCTATAGCTCTATCTGGCTCTAACCCAGTCTGAAACCTGTAGTTCTATCTGGCTCTAACCCAGTCTGAAGCCTGTAGTTCTATCTGGCTCTAACCCAGTCTGAAGCCTGTAGTTCTATCTGGCTCTAACCCAGTCTGAAGCCTGTAGTTCTATCTGGCTCTAACCCAGTCTGAAGCCTCTATCTGGCTCTAACCCCATCTGAAACCTGTATTTCTATCTGGCTCTAACCCAGTCTGAAGCCTGTATTTCTATCTGGCTCTAACCCAGTCTGAAGCCTGTAGCTCTATCTGGCTCTAACCCAGTCTGAAGCCTGTAGCTCTATCTGGCTCTAACCCAGTCTGAAAACTGTAGTTCTATCTGGCTCTAACCCAGTCTGAAACCTGTAGTTCTATCTGGCTCTAACCCAGTCTGAAGCCTGTAGTTCTATCTGGCTCTAACCCAGTCTGAAGCCTGTAGTTCTATCTGGCTCTAACCCAGTCTGAAGCCTGTAGTTCTATCTGGCTCTAACCCAGTCTGAAGCCTCTATCTGGCTCTAACCCCATCTGAATCCTGTAGTTCTATCTGGCTCTAACCCAGTCTGAAACCTGTAGTTCTATCTGGCTCTAACCCAGTCTGAAGCCTGTATTTCTATCTGGCTCTAACCCAGTCTGAAGCCTGTAGCTCTATCTGGCTCTAACCCAGTCTGAAGCCTGTAGCTCTATCTGGCTCTAACCCAGTCTGAAAACTGTAGTTCTATCTGGCTCTAACCAAGCCTGAAGCCTGTAGCTCTATCTGGCTCTAACCCAGTCTGAAGCCTGTAGCTCTATCTGGCTCTAACCCAAAGGTCCGAATCACCTGGGCTGACAAGGTGAAAAATCTTGAGCAAGACTCCCACTCTGAGGGTGTACCAGGGGGAGTGGGGATAATGAATGACCCTGCCGTGACCCCACTCTCTGAGGGTGTGACAGGGGGAGTTGGGATAATGAATGAACCTGCCGTGACCCCACTCTCTGAGGTTGTGACAGGGGGAGATGGGATAATGAATGACCCTGCCGTGACCCCACTCTCTGAGGGTGTACCAGGGGGAGTTGGGATAATGACTGACCCTGCCGTGACCCCACTCTCTGAGGGTGTACCAGGGGGAGTTGGGATAATGAATGACCCTGCCGTGACCCCACTCTCTGAGGTTGTGACAGGGGAGTTGGGATAATGACTGACCCTGCCGTGACCCCACTCTCTGAGGGTGTACTAGGGGGAGTTGGGATAATGAATGACCCTGCCGTGACCCCCAGCTCTAACCCCCAGCTCTAACCACCAGCTCTAACAGTAACCCCCAGCACTAACGGTAACCCCCAGCACTAACGGTAACCTCTAGCTCTAACAGTAACCCCCAGCTCTAACCCCCAGCTCTAACAGCAACCCCCAGCTCTAACAGTAACCCCCAGCACTAACCCCCAGCTCTAATAGTAACCCCCAGCTCTAACCCCCAGCTCTAACAGTAACCCCCAGCTCTAACAGTAACCCCCAGCACTAACCCCCAGCTCTAATAGTAACCCCCAGCTCTAACCCCCAGCTCTAACAGTAACCCCCAGCTCTGACAGTAACCCCCAGCTCTAACAGTATCCCCCAGCTCTGACAGTAACCCCAGCTCTGACAGTAACCCCCAGCTCTGACAGTAACCCCCAGCTCTGACAGTAACCCCCAGCTCTGACAGTAACCCCCAGCTCTAACAGTAACCCCCAGCTCTGACAGTAACCCCCAGCTCTAACAGTAACCCCCAGCTCTGACAGTAACCCCCAGCTCTGACAGTAACCCCCAGCTCTGACAGTAACCCCCAGCTCTAACAGTAACCCCCAGCTCTAACAGTAACCCCAGCTCCAACAGTAACCCCCAGCTCTAACAGTAACCCCCAGCTCTAACAGTAACCCCCAGCTCTAACAGTAACCCCCAGCTCTAACAATAACCCCCAGCTCTATCCTCCAGCTCTAACAGTAACCCCCAGCTCTAACAGTAACCCCCAGCTCTAACAGTAACCACCAGCTCTAACAGTAACCCCCAGCTCTGACAGTAACCCCCAGCTCTAACAGTAACCCCCAGCTCTAACCCCCAGCTCTAACAGTAACCCCCAGCTCTAACAGTCATCCCCAGCTCTAACCCCCAGCTCTAACCCCCAGCTCTAACAGTAACCCCCAGCTCTAACAGTAACCCCCAGCTCTAACAGTAACCCCCAGCTCTAACAGTAACCCCCAGCTCTAACAGTAACCCCCAGCTCTAACAGTAACCCCCCAGCTCTAACAGTAACCCCCAGCTCTAACTCCCAGCTCTAACAGTAACCCCCAGCTCTAACTCCCAGCTCTGACAGTAACCTCCAGCTCTAACAGTAACCCCCAGCTCTAACAGTAACCCCCAGCTCTAACCCCCAGCTCTAACAGTAACCCCCAGCTCTGACAGTAACCCCCAGCTCTGACAGTAACCCCCAGCTCTAACAGTAACCCCCAGCTCTAACAGTAACCCCCAGCTCTAACAGTAACCCCAGCTCTAACAGTAACCCCCAGCTCTAACAGTAACCCCCAGCTCTAACCTCCTGCTCTAACAGTAACCCCCAGCTCTAACCCCCAGCTCTAACAGTAACCTCCAGCTCTAACAGTAACCCCCAGCTCTAACAGTAACCCCCAGCTCTAACCCCCAGCTCTAACAGTAACCCCCAGCTCTGACAGTAACCCCCAGCTCTGACAGTAACCCCCAGCTCTGACAGTAACCCCCAGCTCTAACAGTAACCCCCAGCTCTAACAGTAACCCCCAGCTCTAACAGTAACCCCCAGCTCTAACAGTAACCCCCAGCTCTAACAGTAACCCCCAGCTCTAACAGTAACTCCCAGCTCTAACAGTAACTCCCAGCTCTAACCCCCAGCTCTAACAGTAACCCCCAGCTCTAACAGTAACCCCCAGCTCTAACAGTAACCCCCAGCTCTAACAGTAACCCCCAGCTCTAACAGTAACCTCCAGCTCTAACAGTAACTCCCAGCTCTAACAGTAACCCCCAGCTCTAACTCCCAGCTCTAACAGTAACCCCCAGCTCTAACAGTAACCCCCAGCTCTAACCCCCAGCTCTAACAGTAACCCCCAGCTCTAACAGTAACCCCCAGCTCTAACAGTAACCCCCAGCTCTAACAGTAACCCCCAGCTCTAACCCCCAGCTCTAACAGTAACCCCCAGCTCTAACAGTAACCCCCAGCTCTAACCCCCAGCTCTAACAGTAACCCCCAGCTCTAACAGTAACCCCCAGCTCTGACAGTAACCCCCAGCTCTAACAGTAATCCCCAGCTCTAACAGTAACCCCCAGCTCTAACAGTAACCCCCAGCTCTAACCCCCAGCTCTAACAGTAACCCCAGCTCTAACAGTAACCCCAGCTCTAACCCCCAGCTCTAACAGTAACCCCAGCTCTAACAGTAACCCCAGCTCTTACAGTAACCCCAGCTCTAACAGTAACCTCCAGCTCTTACAGTAACCCCAGCTCTAACAGTAACCCCAGCTCTTACAGTAACCCCAGCTCTAACAGTAACCCCCAGCTCTAACAGTAACCCCAGCTCTAACAGTAACCCCAGCTCTTACAGTAACCCCAGCTCTAACAGTAACCCCAGCTCTAACAGTAACCCCAGCTCTTACAGTAACCCCAGCTCTTACAGTAACCCCAGCTCTAACAGTAACCCCAGCTCTAACAGTAACCCCAGCTCTTACAGTAACCCCCAGCTCTAACAGTAACCCCAGCTCTAACAGTAACCCCAGCTCTTACAGTAACCCCAGCTCTAACAGTAACCTCCAGCTATAACAGTAACCCCCAGCTCTAACAGTAACCCCAGCTCTAACAGTAACCTCCAGCTCTAACCCCCAGCTCTAACAGTAACCCCCAGCTCTAACAGTAACCCCAGCTCTAACAGTAACCCCCAGCTCTAACAGTAACCCCCAGCTCTAACAGTAACCTCCAGCTCTAACAGTAACCCCCAGCTCTAACAGTAACCCCCAGCTCTAACAGTAACCCCAGCTCTAACAGTAACCCCCAGCTATAACAGTAACCCCCAGCTCTAATAGTAACCACCAGCTCTAACAGTAACCCCCAGCTCTAACAGTAACCCCCAGCTCTAACAGTAACCCCCAGCTCTAACAGTAACCCCCAGCTCTAACAGTAACCTCCAGCTCTAACAGTAACCCCAGCTCTAACAGTAACCCCCAGCTCTAACAGTAACCTCCAGCTCTAACAGTAACCCCCAGCTCTAACAGTAACCCCAGCTCTAACCTCCAGCTCTAACAGTAACCCCAGCTCTAACCCCCAGCTCTAACAGTAACCCCCAGCTCTAACAGTAACCCCCAGCTCTAACCCCCAGCTCTAACAGTAACCCCAGCTCTAACAGTAACCCCAGCTCTAACAGTAACTCCCAGCTCTAACAGTAACCCCAGCACTAACAGTAACCCCAGCTCTAACAGTAACCCCCAGCTCTAACAGTAACCCCCAGCTCTAACCCCCAGCTCTAACAGTAACCCCAGCTCTAACCCCCAGCTCTAACAGTAACCCCAGCTCTAACAGTAACCCCAGCTCTAACAGTAACCCCAGCTCTAACAGTAACCCCAGCTCTAACAGTAACCCCCAGCTCTAACAGTAACCCCAGCTCTAACAGTAACCCCCAGCTCTAACAGTAACCCCAGCTCTAACAGTAACCTCCAGCTCTAACAGTAACCCCCAGCTCTAACAGTAACCCCCAGCTCTAACAGTAACCTCCAGCTCTAACAGTAACCCCCAGCTCTAACAGTAACCCCCAGCTCTAACCCCCAGCTCTAACAGTAACCCCCAGCTCTAACCCCCAGCTCTAACAGTAACCCCAGCTCTAACAGTAACCCCCAGCTCTAACAGTAACCCCAGCTCTAACAGTAACCCCAGCTCTAACAGTAACCCCCAGCTCTAACAGTAACCCCCAGCTCTAACAGTAACCCCCAGCTCTAACAGTAACCCCAGCTCTAACAGTAACCCCCAGCTCTAACAGTAACCCCAGCTCTAACAGTAACCTCCAGCTCTAACAGTAACCCCCAGCTCTAACAGTAACCCCCAGCTCTAACAGTAACCCCAGCTCTAACAGTAACCCCAGCTCTAACAGTAACTCCCAGCTCTAACAGTAACCCCCAGCTCTAACAGTAACCCCCAGCTCTAACAGTAACTCCCAGCTCTAACAGTAACCCCCAGCTCTAACAGTAACCCCCAGCTCTAACCCCCAGCTCTAACAGTAACTCCCAGCTCTAACCCCCAGCTCTAACCCCCAGCTCTAACAGTAACCCCCAGCTCTAACAGTAACTCCCAGCTCTAACCCCCAGCTCTAACCCCCAGCTCTAACAGTAACTCCCAGCTCTAACAGTAACCCCAGCTCTAACAGTAACCCCAGCTCTAACAGTAACCCCAGCTCTAACAGTAACCCCCAGCTCTAACAGTAACCCCCAGCTCTAACAGTAACCCCCAGCTCTAACAGTAACCTCCAGCTCTAACAGTAACTCCCAGCTCTAACAGTAACCCCAGCTCTAACAGTAACCCCAGCTCTAACAGTAACCTCCAGCTCTAACAGTAACCCCCAGCTCTAACAGTAACCCCCAGCTCTGACAGTAACCCCAGCTCTAACAGTAACCCCAGCTCTAACAGTAACCCCCAGCTCTAACAGTAACCCCCAGCTCTAACAGTAACCTCCAGCTCTAACAGTAACTCCCAGCTCTAACAGTAACCCCAGCTCTAACAGTAACCCCAGCTCTAACCCCCAGCTCTAACAGTAACCCCCAGCTCTAACAGTAACCCCCAGCTCTAACAGTAACCCCAGCTCTAACAGTAAACCCCAGCTCTAACAGTAACCCCAGCTCTAACAGTAACCCCAGCTCTAACAGTAACCCCAGCTCTAACCCCCAGCTCTAACAGTAACCCCCAGCTCTAACAGTAACCCCCAGCTCTAACAGTAACCCCCAGCTCTAACAGTAACCCCCAGCTCTGACAGTAACCCCAGCTCTAACAGTAACCCCAGCTCTAACAGTAACCCCAGCTCTAACAGTAACCCCCAGCTCTAACAGTAACCCCAGCTCTAACAGTAACCCCAGCTCTAACCCCCAGCTCTAACAGTAACCTCCAGCTCTAACAGTAACCCCCAGCTCTAACAGTAACCTCCAGCTCTAACAGTAACCCCCAGCTCTAACAGTAACCCCCAGCTCTAACAGTAACCCCCAGCTCTAACAGTAACCCCCAGCTCTAACAGTAACCCCCAGCTCTAACAGTAACCCCAGCTCTAACAGTAACCCCCAGCTCTAACAGTAACTCCCAGCTCTAACAGTAACCCCAGCTCTAACAGTAACCCCCAGCTCTAACAGTAACCCCAGCTCTAACAGTAACCCCCAGCTCTAACAGTAACCCCCAGCTCTAACAGTAACCCCCAGCTCTAACAGTAACCCCAGCTCTAACAGTAACCCCAGCTCTAACAGTAACCCCCAGCTCTAACAGTAACCCCCAGCTCTAACAGTAACCCCAGCTCTAACCTCCAGCTCTAACAGTAACTCCCAGCTCTAACAGTAACCCCAGCTCTAACAGTAACCCCCAGCTCTAAAAGTAACCCCAGCTCTAACCCCCAGCTCTAACAGTAACCCCAGCTCTAACCCCCAGCTCTAACAGTAAACCCCAGCTCTAACAGTAACCCCCAGCTCTAACAGTAACCCCCAGCTCTAACAGTAACCCCAGCTCTAACAGTAACCCCCAGCTCTAACAGTAACCCCAGCTCTAACCCCCAGCTCTAACAGTAACCCCAGCTCTAACCCCCAGCTCTAACAGTAACCCCCAGCTCTAACAGTAACCCCCAGCTCTAACAGTAACCTCCAGCTCTAACAGTAACTCCCAGCTCTAACAGTAACTCCCAGCTCTAACAGTAACCCCCAGCTCTAACCTCCAGCTCTAACAGTAACCTCCAGCTCTAACAGTAACTCCCAGCTCTAACAGTAACTCCCAGCTCTAACAGTAACCCCAGCTCTAACCTCCAGCTCTAACAGTAACCTCCAGCTCTAACAGTAACCCCCAGCTATAACCTCCAGCTCTAACAGTAACCTCCAGCTCTAACAGTAACTCCCAGCTCTAACAGTAACCCCAGCTCTAACAGTAACCCCAGCTCTAACCCCCAGCTCTAACAGTAACCCCCAGCTCTAACAGTAACCCCCAGCTCTAACAGTAACCCCAGCTCTAACAGTAACCCCCAGCTCTAACAGCAACCCCCAGCTCTAACAGTAACCCCCAGCTCTAACAGTAACCCCCAGCTCTAACAGTAACCCCAGCTCTAACAGTAACCCCAGCTCTAACCCCAGCTCTAACAGTAACCCCCAGCTCTAACAGTAACCCCCAGCTCTAACAGTAACCCCAGCTCTAACCCCAGCTCTAACAGTAACCCCCAGCTCTAACAGTAACCCCCAGCTCTAACAGTAACCCCCAGCTCTAACCTCCAGCTCTAACAGTAACTCCCAGCTCTAACAGTAACCCCAGCTCTAACAGTAACCCCAGCTCTAACAGTAACCCCAGCTCTAACAGTAACCTCCAGCTCTAACCCCCAGCTCTAACAGTAACCCCCAGCTCTAACCCCCAGCTCTAACAGTAACCCCCAGCTCTAACAGTAACCCCCAGCTCTAACAGTAACCCCCAGCTCTAACAGTAACCCCAGCTCTAACAGTAACCCCCAGCTCTAACAGTAACCTCCAGCTCTAACAGTAACCCCCAGCTCTAACAGTAACCCCCAGCTCTAACAGTAACCCCAGCTCTAACAGTAACTCCCAGCTCTAACAGTAACCCCCAGCTCTAACAGTAACCCCCAGCTCTAACCCCCAGCTCTAACAGTAACCCCCAGCTCTAACAGTAACCCCCAGCTCTAACTCCCAGCTCTAACAGTAACCTCCAGCTATAACAGTAACCCCCAGCTCTAACAGTAACCTCCAGCTCTAACAGTAACCCCAGCTCTAACAGTAACCCCCAGCTCTAACAGTAACCCCAGCTCTTACAGTAACCCCAGCTCTTACAGTAACCCCAGCTCTAACAGTAACCCTAGCTCTAACCCCCAGCTCTAACAGTAACCCCAGCTCTAACAGTAACCCCCAGCTCTAACAGTAACCCCAGCTCTAACAGTAACCCCAGCTCTAACAGTAACCCCAGCTCTAACCCCCAGCTCTAACAGTAACCCCCAGCTCTAACAGTAACCCCCAGCTCTAACAGTAACCCCAGCTCTAACAGTAACCCCAGCTCTAACAGTAACCCCAGCTCTAACCCCCAGCTCTAACAGTAACCCCAGCTCTAACCCCCAGCTCTAACAGTAACCCCAGCTCTAACAGTAACCCCAGCTCTAACCCCCAGCTCTAACAGTAACCCCAGCTCTAACAGTAACCCCAGCTCTAACCCCCAGCTCTAACAGTAACCCCAGCTCTAACCCCCAGCTCTAACAGTAACCCCAGCTCTAATAGTAACCCCAGCTCTAACCCCCAGCTCTAATAGTAACCCCCAGCTCTAACAGTAACTCCCAGCTCTAACAGTAACCCCAGCTCTAACAGTAACCCCAGCTCTAACCCCCAGCTCTAACAGTAACCCCAGCTCTAACCCCCAGCTCTAACAGTAACCCCAGCTCTAATAGTAACCCCCAGCTCTAATAGTAACCCCCAGCTCTAACAGTAACCCCAGCTCTAACAGTAACCCCCAGCTCTAACAGTAACCCCAGCTCTAACAGTAACCCCAGCTCTAACAGTAACCCCCAGCTCTAACAGTAACCCCCAGCTCTAACAGTAACTCCCAGCTCTAACAGTAACTCCCAGCTCTAACCCCCAGCTCTAACAGTAATCCCCAGCTCTAACAGTAACCCCAGCTCTAACAGTAACCCCCAGCTCTAACAGTAACCCCCAGCTCTGACAGTAACCCCCAGCTCTAACAGTAACCCCCAGCTCTAACAGTAACCCCCAGCTCTAACAGTAACCCCCAGCTCTAACAGTAACCTCCAGCTCTAACAGTAACCCCCAGCTCTAACAGTAACCCCCAGCTCTGACAGTAACCCCCAGCTCTAACAGTAACCCCCAGCTCTAACAGTAACCCCCAGCTCTAACAGTAACCCCCAGCTCTAACAGCAACCCCAGCTGTAACAGTAACCCCCAGCTCTAACAGTAACCCCCAGCTCTAACAGTAACTCCCAGCTCTAACAGTAACCCCAGCTCTAACAGTAACCCCCAGCTCTAACAGTAACCCCCAGCTCTAACAGTAACCCCCAGCTCTAACAGTAACCCCCAGCTCTAACAGTAACTCCCAGCTCTAACCATAACCCCCAGCTCTAACAGTAACCCCAGCTCTAACAGTAACCCCCAGCTCTAACAGTAACCCCCAGCTGTAACAGTAACCCCAGCTCTAACAGTAACCCCCAGCTGTAACAGTAACCCCCAGCTCTAACAGTAACCCCCAGCTCTAACAGTAACCGCAGCTCTAACAGTAACCCCCAGCTCTAACAGTAACTCCCAGCTCTAACAGTAACCCCCAGCTCTAACCCCCAGCTCTAACAGTAACCCCAGCTCTAACAGTAACCCCCAGCTCTAACCCCCAGCTCTAACAGCAACCCCCAGCTGTAACAGTAACCCCAGCTCTAACAGTAACCCCCAGCTCTAACAGTAACTCCCAGCTCTAACAGTAACCCCCAGCTCTAACCCCCAGCTCTAACAGTAACCCCAGCTCTAACAGTAACCCCCAGCTCTAACAGTAACCCCCAGCTGTAACAGTAACCCCAGCTCTAACAGCAACCCCCAGCTGTAACAGTAACCCCAGCTCTAACAGTAACCCCCAGCTCTAACAGTAACCCCCAGCTCTAACAGTAACCCCCAGCTCTAACCCCCAGCTCTAACAGTAACCCCAGCTCTAACAGTAACCCCCAGCTCTAACAGTAACCCCCAGCTGTAACAGTAACCCCAGCTCTTACAGTAACCCCAGCTCTAACAGTAACCCCCAGCTCTAACAGTAACCCCCAGCTGTAACAGTAACCCCAGCTCTTACAGTAACCCCAGCTCTAACAGTAACCCCCAGCTCTAACAGTAACCCCAGCTCTTACAGTAACCCCAGCTCTAACAGTAACCCCCAGCTGTAACAGTAACCCCAGCTCTAACAGTAACCCCAGCTCTAACAGTAACCCCCAGCTGTAACAGTAACCCCCAGCTCTAACAGTAACCCCCAGCTCTAACAGTAACCTCCAGCTCTAACAGTAACCCCCAGCTCTAACAGTAACCCCCAGCTCTAACCCCCAGCTCTAACAGTAACCTCCAGCTCTAACAGTAACCCCAGCTCTAACAGTAACCCCCAGCTCTAACAGTAACCCCCAGCTCTAACAGTAACCCCAGCTCTAACAGTAACCCCCAGCTCTAACAGTAACCCCAGCTCTAACAGTAACCCCAGCTCTAACAGTAACCCCCAGCTCTAACAGTAACCCCCAGCTCTAACAGTAACCCCCAGCTCTAACAGTAACCCCAGCTCTAACAGTAACCCCAGCTCTAACCCCCAGCTCTAACAGTAACCCCCAGCTCTAACAGTAACCCCCAGCTCCAACCCCCAGCTCTAACAGTAACCCCCAGCTCTAACAGTAACCCCCAGCTCTAACAGTAACCCCCAGCTCTAACAGTAACCTCCAGCTCTAACAGTAACCCCCAGCTCTAACAGTAACCCCCAGCTCTAACAGTAACCCCAGCTCTAACAGTAACCTCCAGCTCTAACAGTAACCCCCAGCTCTAACAGTAACCCCCAGCTCTAACAGTAACCCCCAGCTCTAACAGTAACCTCCAGCTCTAACAGTAACCCCCAGCTCTAACAGTAACCCCCAGCTGTAACAGTAACCCCAGCTCTAACAGTAACCCCCAGCTCTAACCCCCAGCTCTAACAGTAACCCCCAGCTCTAACAGTAACCCCCAGCTCCAACCCCCAGCTCTAACAGTAACCCCCAGCTCTAACAGTAACCCCAGCTCTAACAGTAACCCCCAGCTCTAACAGTAACCTCCAGCTCTAACAGTAACCCCCAGCTCTAACAGTAACCCCCAGCTCTAACAGTAACCCCCAGCTCTAACAGTAACCTCCAGCTCTAACAGTAACCCCAGCTCTAACAGTAACCCCCAGCTGTAACAGTAACCCCCAGCTCTAACAGTAACCCCCAGCTCTAACAGTAACCCCAGCTCTAACAGTAACCCCAGCTCTAACCCCCAGCTCTAACAGTAACCCCCAGCTCTAACAGTAACCCCCAGCTATAACAGTAACCCCAGCTCTAACAGTAACCCCAGCTCTAACCCCCAGCTCTAACAGTAACCCCCAGCTCTAACAGTAACCCCCAGCTCTAACAGTAACCCCCAGCTCTATCAGTAACCCCCAGCTCTAACAGTAACCCCCAGCTCTAACAGTAACCCCCAGCTCTAACAGTAACCCCCAGCTCTAACAGTAACCCCCAGCTCTAACAGTAACCCCAGCTCTAACAGTAACCCCCAGCTCTAACAGCAACCCCCAGCTCTAACAGTAACCCCAGCTCTAACCCCCAGCTCTAACAGTAACCCCCAGCTCTAACAGTAACCCCCAGCTCTAACAGTAACCCCCAGCTCTAACAGTAACCCCCAGCTCTAACAGTAACCCCCAGCTCTAACAGTAACCCCAGCTCTAACCCCCAGCTCTAACAGTAACCCCAGCTCTAACAGTAACCCCCAGCTCTAACAGTAACCCCCAGCTCTAACCCCCAGCTCTAACAGTAACTCCCAGCTCTAACAGTAACCCCCAGCTCTAACAGTAACCCCCAGCTCTAACAGTAACCCCAGGTCTAACAGTAACTCCCAGCTCTAACAGTAACCCCAGCTCTAACAGTAACCCCCAGCTCTAACAGTAACCCCAGCTCTAACCCCCAGCTATAACAGTAACCCCCAGCTCTAACAGTAACCCCAGCTCTAACCCCCAGCTCTAACAGTAACCTCCAGCTCTAACCCCCAGCTCTAACAGTAACCCCAGCTCTAACAGTAACCCCAGCTCTAACAGTAACCCCCAGCTCTAACAGTAACCCCAGCTCTAACAGTAACCCCAGCTCTAACAGTAACCCCCAGCTCTAACAGTAACCCCCAGCTCTAACAGTAACCCCCAGCTCTAACAGTAACCCCAGCTCTAACAGTAACCCCCAGCTCTAACAGTAACCTCCAGCTCTAACAGTAACCCCCAGCTCTAACAGTAACCCCAGCTCTAACAGTAACCCCCAGCTCTAACAGTAACCCCCAGCTCTAACAGTAACCTCCAGCTCTAACAGTAACCCCCAGCTCTAACAGTAACCCCAGCTCTAACAGTAACCTCCAGCTCTAACAGTAACCCCCAGCTCTAACAGTAACCCCCAGCTCTAACAGTAACCCCAGCTCTAACAGTAACCCCAGCTCTAACAGTAACTCCCAGCTCTAACAGTAACCCCCAGCTCTAACAGTAACCCCCAGCTCTAACAGTAACCCCCAGCTCTAACAGTAACCCCAGCTCTAACAGTAACCCCCAGCTCTAACAGTAACCCCAGCTCTAACAGTAACCCCCAGCTCTAACAGTAACCCCAGCTCTAACAGTAACCCCCAGCTCTAACAGTAACCCCCAGCTCTAACAGTAACCTCCAGCTCTAACAGTAACCCCCAGCTCTAACAGTAACCCCCAGCTCTAACAGTAACCCCCAGCTCTAACAGTAACCCCAGCTCTAACAGCAACCCCCAGCTCTAACAGTAACCCCCAGCTCTAACAGTAACTCCCAGCTCTAACAGTAACCCCCAGCTCTAACAGTAACCCCCAGCTCTAACCCCCAGCTCTAACAGTAACCCCCAGCTCTAACAGTAACCTCCAGCTCTAACAGTAACCCCCAGCTCTAACAGTAACCCCCAGCTCTAACAGTAACCTCCAGCTCTAACAGTAACCCCCAGCTCTAACAGTAACCCCAGCTCTAACAGTAATCCCCAGCTCTAACAGCAACCCCCAGCTCTAACAGTAACCCCCAGCTCTAACAGTAACCTCCAGCTCTAACAGTAACTCCCAGCTCTAACAGTAACCCCAGCTCTTACAGTAACCCCAGCTCTTACAGTAACCCCAGCTCTAACAGTAACCCCAGCTCTAACCCCCAGCTCTAACAGTAACCCCAGCTCTAATAGTAACCCCCAGCTCTAACAGTAACCCCCAGCTCTAACAGTAACCCCAGCTCTAACAGTAACCCCAGCTCTAACAGTAACCCCAGCTCTAACCCCCAGCTCTAACAGTAACCCCAGCTCTAACAGTAACCCCCAGCTCTAACAGTAACCCCAGCTCTAACAGTAACCCCAGCTCTAACAGTAACCCCAGCTCTAACCCCCAGCTCTAACAGTAACCCCCAGCTCTAACAGTAACCCCAGCTCTAACAGTAACCCCCAGCTCTAACAGTAACCCCAGCTCTAACAGTAACCCCAGCTCTAACCCCCAGCTCTAACAGTAACCCCAGCTCTAACCCCCAGCTCTAACAGTAACCCCAGCTCTAACAGTAACCCCAGCTCTAACCCCCAGCTCAAACAGTAACCCCAGCTCTAACAGTAACCCCATCTCTAACCCCCAGCTCTAACAGTAACCCCAGCTCTAACCCCCAGCTCTAACAGTAACCCCAGCTCTAACCCCCAGCTCTAACAGTAACCCCAGCTCTAACCCCCAGCTCTAACAGTAACCCCCAGCTCTAACAGTAACCCCCAGCTCTAACAGTAACTCCCAGCTCTAACAGTAACCCCCAGCTCTAACCCCCAGCTCTAACAGTAACCCCAGCTCTAACAGTAACCCCCAGCTCTAACAGTAACCCCCAGCTGTAACAGTAACCCCAGCTCTAACAGTAACCCCCAGCTGTAACAGTAACCCCCAGCTCTAACAGTAACCCCCAGCTCTAACAGTAACCCCAGCTCTAACAGTAACCCCCAGCTCTAACAGTAACTCCCAGCTCTAACAGTAACTCCCAGCTCTAACCCCCAGCTCTTACAGTAACCCCAGCTCTAACAGTAACCCCAGCTCTAACCCCCAGCTCTAACAGTAACCCCAGCTCTAACAGTAACCCCCAGCTCTAACAGTAACCCCAGCTCTAACAGTAACCCCAGCTCTAACAGTAACCCCAGCTCTAACCCCCAGCTCTAACAGTAACCCCCAGCTCTAACAGTAACCCCCAGCTCTAACAGTAACCCCAGCTCTAACAGTAACCCCAGCTCTAACAGTAACCCCAGCTCTAACCCCCAGCTCTAACAGTAACCCCCAGCTCTAACAGTAACCCCCAGCTCTAACAGTAACCCCCAGCTCTAACAGTAACCCCAGCTCTAACAGTAACCCCAGCTCTAACCCCCAGCTCTAACAGTAACCCCAGCTCTAACCCCCAGCTCTAACAGTAACCCCAGCTCTAACAGTAACCCCAGCTCTAACCCCCAGCTCTAACAGTAACCCCAGCTCTAACCCCCAGCTCTAACAGTAACCCCAGCTCTAACCCCCAGCTCTAACAGTAACCCCCAGCT
The DNA here is from genome assembly GCF_036934945.1 of Oncorhynchus masou masou. NCBI lineage: Eukaryota > Metazoa > Chordata > Actinopteri > Salmoniformes > Salmonidae > Oncorhynchus > Oncorhynchus masou. Next base: position 2,506,594 of record NC_088216.1, on the reverse strand, counting down.
CTAACAGTAACCCCCAGCTCTAACAGTAACTCCCAGCTCTAACAGTAACCCCCAGCTCTAACCCCCAGCTCTAACAGTAACCCCAGCTCTAACAGTAACCCCCAGCTCTAACAGTAACCCCCAGCTGTAACAGTAACCCCAGCTCTAACAGTAACCCCCAGCTGTAACAGTAACCCCCAGCTCTAACAGTAACCCCCAGCTCTAACAGTAACCCCAGCTCTAACAGTAACCCCCAGCTCTAACAGTAACTCCCAGCTCTAACAGTAACTCCCAGCTCTAACCCCAGCTCTAACAGTAACCCCAGCTCTAACAGTAACCCCCAGCTCTAACCCCCAGCTCTAACAGCAACCCCCAGCTGTAACAGTAACCCCAGCTCTAACAGTAACCCCAGCTCTAACAGTAACCCCAGCTCTAACAGTAACCCCCAGCTCTAACAGTAACCCCCAGCTCTAACAGTAACCCCCAGCTCTAACAGCAACCCCCAGCTCTAACAGTAACCCCAGCTCTAACAGTAACCCCAGCTCTAACAGTAACTCCCAGCTCTAACAGTAACCCCCAGCTCTAACAGTAACCCCAGCTCTAACAGTAACCCCCAGCTCTAACAGTAACCCCCAGCTCTAACAGTAACCCCCAGCTCTAACAGTAACTCCCAGCTCTAACAGTAACCCCCAGCTATAACAGTAACCCCCAGCTCTAACAGTAACCCCCAGCTCTAACAGTAACCCCCAGCTCTAACCCCAGCTCTAACAGTAACCCCCAGCTCTAACAGTAACCCCCAGCTCTAACAGTAACTCCCAGCTCTAACAGTAACCCCAGCTATAACAGTAACCCCCAGCTCTAACAGTAACCCCCAGCTATAACAGTAACCCCCAGCTCTAACAGTAACCCCAGCTCTAACAGTAACCTCCAGCTCTAACAGTAACCCCCAGCTCTAACAGTAACCTCCAGCTCTAACAGTAACCCCCAGCTCTAACAGTAACTCCCAGCTCTAACAGTAACCCCCAGCTCTAACAGTAACCCCAGCTCTAACAGTAACCTCCAGCTCTAACAGTAACCCCCAGCTCTAACAGTAACCCCCAGCTCTAACAGTAACCCCCAGCTCTAACAGTAATCTCCAGCTCTAACAGTAACCCCCAGCTCTAACAGTAACCCCCAGCTCTAACAGTAACCCCAGCTCTAACAGTAACCTCCAGCTCTAACAGTAACCCCCAGCTCTAACAGTAACCCCCAGCTCTAACAGTAACCCCCAGCTCTAACAGTAATCTCCAGCTCTAACAGTAACCCCCAGCTCTAACAGTAACCCCCAGCTCTAACCCCCAGCTCTAACAGTAACCCCAGCTCTAACAGTAACCCCCAGCTCTAACAGTAACCCCCAGCTGTAACAGTAACCCCAGCTCTAACAGTAACCCCCAGCTCTAACAGTAACCCCCAGCTCTAACAGTAACCCCCAGCTCTAACAGTAACCCCAGCTCTAACAGTAACCCCCAGCTGTAACAGTAACCCCAGCTCTAACAGTAACCCCAGCTCTAACAGTAACCCCCAGCTCTAACAGTAACCCCCAGCTCTAACAGTAACCCCCAGCTCTAACAGTAACCTCCAGCTCTAACAGTAACCCCCAGCTCTAACAGTAACCCTCAGCTCTAACCCCCAGCTCTAACAGTAACCTCCAGCTCTAACAGTAACCCCAGCTCTAACAGTAACCCCCAGCTCTAACAGTAACCCCCAGCTCTAACAGTAACCCCAGCTCTAACAGTAACCCCCAGCTCTAACAGTAACCCCAGCTCTAACAGTAACCCCAGCTCTAACAGTAACCCCCAGCTCTAACAGTAACCCCCAGCTCTAACAGTAACCCCCAGCTCTAACAGTAACCCCAGCTCTAACAGTAACCCCCAGCTCTAACCCCCAGCTCTAACAGTAACCCCCAGCTCTAACAGTAACCCCCAGCTCCAACCCCCAGCTCTAACAGTAACCCCCAGCTCTAACAGTAACCCCCAGCTCTAACAGTAACCTCCAGCTCTAACAGTAACCCCCAGCTCTAACAGTAACCCCCAGCTGTAACAGTAACCCCAGCTCTAACAGTAACCCCCAGCTCTAACCCCCAGCTCTAACAGTAACCCCCAGCTCTAACAGTAACCCCAGCTCCAACCCCCAGCTCTAACAGTAACCCCCAGCTCTAACAGTAACCCCCAGCTCTAACAGTAACCCCCAGCTCTAACAGTAACCTCCAGCTCTAACAGTAACCCCCAGCTCTAACAGTAACCCCCAGATCTAACAGTAACCCCCAGCTCTAACAGTAACCTCCAGCTCTAACAGTAACCCCCAGCTCTAACAGTAACCCCCAGCTGTAACAGTAACCCCCAGCTCTAACAGTAACCCCCAGCTCTAACAGTAACCCCAGCTCTAACAGTAACCCCAGCTCTAACCCCCAGCTCTAACAGTAACCCCCAGCTCTAACAGTAACCCCCAGCTCTAACAGTAACCCCAGCTCTAACAGTAACCCCAGCTGTAACCCCCAGCTCTAACAGTAACCCCCAGCTCTAACAGTAACCCCAGCTCTAACCCCCAGCTCTAACAGTAACCCCCAGCTCTAACAGTAACCCCCAGCTCTAACAGTAACCCCCAGCTCTAACAGTAACCCCCAGCTCTAACAGTAACCCCAGCTCTAACAGTAACCCCCAGCTCTAACAGCAACCCCCAGCTCTAACAGTAACCCCAGCTCTAACCCCCAGCTCTACCAGTAACCCCCAGCTCTAACAGTAACCCCCAGCTCTAACAGTAACCCCCAGCTCTAACAGTAACCCCCAGCTCTAACAGTAACCCCCAGCTCTAACAGTAACCCCAGCTCTAACCCCCAGCTCTAACAGTAACCCCAGCTCTAACAGTAACCCCCAGCTCTAACAGTAACCCCCAGCTCTAACAGTAACCCCCAGCTCTAACAGTAACCCCAGCTCTAACAGTAACTCCCAGCTCTAACAGTAACCCCAGCTCTAACAGTAACCCCCAGCTCTAACAGTAACCCCAGCTCTAACCCCCAGCTATAACAGTAACCCCCAGCTCTAACAGTAACCCCAGCTCTAACCCCCAGCTCTAACAGTAACCTCCAGCTCTAACCCCCAGCTCTAACAGTAACCCCAGCTCTAACAGTAACCCCCAGCTCTAACAGTAACCCCCAGCTCTAACAGTAACCCCAGCTCTAACCCCCAGCTCTAACAGTAACCCCCAGCTCTAACAGTAACCCCCAGCTCTAACAGTAACCCCAGCTCTAACAGTAACCCCCAGCTCTAACAGTAACCCCAGCTCTAACAGTAACCCCAGCTCTAACAGTAACCCCCAGCTCTAACAGTAACCCCAGCTCTAACAGTAACCCCCAGCTCTAACAGTAACCCCAGCTCTAACAGTAACCCCCAGCTCTAACAGTAACCCCCAGCTCTAACAGTAACCTCCAGCTCTAACAGTAACCCCCAGCTCTAACAGTAACCCCAGCTCTAACAGTAACCCCCAGCTCTAACAGTAACCCCCAGCTCTAACAGTAACCCCAGCTCTAACAGTAAGCCCCAGCTCTAACAGTAACCCCCAGCTCTAACAGTAACCCCCAGCTCTAACAGTAACCCCAGCTCTAACAGTAAACCCCAGCTCTAACAGTAACCCCCAGCTCTAACAGTAACCCCCAGCTCTAACAGTAACCCCAGCTCTAACAGTAACCCCAGCTCTAACCCCCAGCTCTAACAGTAACCCCAGCTCTAACCCCCAGCTCTAACAGTAACCCCCAGCTCTAACAGTAACTCCCAGCTCTAACAGTAACCCCCAGCTCTAACAGTAACCCCCAGCTCTAACAGCAACCCCCAGCTCTAACAGTAACCCCCAGCTCTAACAGTAACCCCCAGCTCTAACAGTAACCCCCAGCTCTAACAGTAACCCCCAGCTCTAACAGCAACCCCCAGCTCTAACAGTAACCCCCAGCTCTAACAGTAACCCCCAGCTCTAACAGTAACCCCAGCTCTAACAGCAACCCCCAGCTCTAACAGTAACCCCCAGCTCTAACAGTAACCCCCAGCTCTAACAGTAACCCCCAGCTCTAACAGTAACCCCAGCTCTAACAGTAACCCCCAGCTCTAACAGTAACCCCCAGCTCTGACAGTAACCCCCAGCTCTAACAGTAACCCCCAGCTCTAACAGTAACCCCCAGCTCTAACAGTAACCCCCAGCTCTAACAGTAACCCCCAGCTCTAACAGTAACCCCCAGCTCTAACAGTAACCCCCAGCTCTAACAGTAACCCCAGCTCTAACAGTAACCCCCAGCTCTAACAGTAACCCCCAGCTCTAACAGTAACCCCCAGCTCTAACAGTAACCCCCAGCTCTAACAGTAACTCCCAGCTCTAACAGTAACCCCCAGCTCTGACAGTAACCCCCAGCTCTGACAGTAACCCCCAGCTCTAACAGTAACCCCCAGCTCTAACAGTAACCCCAGCTCTAACAGTAACCCCAGCTCTAACAGTAACCCCCAGCTCTAACCCCCAGCTCTAACAGTAACCCCCAGCTCTAACAGTAACCCCCAGCTCTAACCCCCAGCTCTAACAGTAACCTCCAGCTCTAACAGTAACCCCCACCTCTAACAGTAACCCCAGCTCTAACAGTAACCCCCAGCTCTAACAGTAACCCCCAGCTCTAACAGTAACCCCAGCTCTAACAGTAACCCCCAGCTCTAACAGTAACCCCCAGCTCTAACAGTAACCCCCAGCTCTAACAGTAACTCCCAGCTCTAACAGTAACCCCCAGCTCTAACAGTAACCCCCAGCTCTAACAGTAACCCCCAGCTCTAACAGTAACCCCAGCTCTAACAGTAACCCCCAGCTCTAACAGTAACCCCCAGCTCTAACAGTAACCCCCAGCTCTAACAGTAACCCCCAGCTCTAACAGTAACCCCCAGCTCTAACAGTAACCCCCAGCTCTAACAGTAACCCCAGCTCTAACAGTAACCCCCAGCTCTAACAGTAACCCCCAGCTCTAACAGTAACCCCCAGCTCTAACAGTAACCCCCAGCTCTAACAGTAACTCCCAGCTCTAACAGTAACCCCAGCTCTAACAGTAACCCCCAGCTCTAACAGTAACCCCCAGCTCTAACAGTAACCCCCAGCTCTAACAGTAACCCCCAGCTCTAACAGTAACCCCCAGCTCTAACAGTAACCCCCAGCTCTAACAGTAACCCCCAGCTCTAACAGTAACCCCCAGCTCTAACAGTAACCCCCAGCTCTAACAGTAACCCCCAGCTCTAACAGTAACCCCCAGCTGTAACAGTAACCCCCAGCTCTAACAGTAACTCCCAGCTCTAACAGTAACCCCCAGCTCTAACCCCCAGCTCTAACAGTAACCCCCAGCTGTAACAGTAACCCCCAGCTCCCTTTCTATCTCTTTATCTACACTATCTATCTCTATGTCTACACTATCTCTATATCTACACAATCTATCTCTATATTCTGATGACTGCCTTGCCTGGTTCACCAACTACTTTGCAGACAGAGTTCAGTGTGTCAAATCGGAGGGCATGCTGTCCGGTCTCTGGCAGTCTCTATGGGGGTGCCACAGGGTTCAATTCTCGGGCTGACTCTTTTCTTTGTACATATCAATGATGTTGCTCTTGCTGCGGGCGATTCCTTGATCCACCTCTACGCAGACAACACCATTCTGTATACTTCTGTCCCGTCCTTGGACACTGTGCTATCTCACCTCCAAACGAGCTTCAATGCCATACAACACTCCTTCCGTGGCCTCCAACTGCTCTTAAACGCTAGTAAAACCAAATGCATGTTTTTCAACCATTCGCTGCCTGCACCCGCACGCCCCGACTAGCATCACCACCCTGGATGGTTCCGACCTAGAATATGTGGACATCTATAAGTACCTAGGTGTCTGGCTATACTGTAAACTCTCCTTCCAGACTCATATCAAACACCTACTATCTAAAATCAAATCTAGAGTCGGCTTTCTATTCCGCAACAAAGCCTCCTTCACTCACGCCGCCAAACTTACCCTAGTAAAACTGACTATCCTAACAATCCTCGACTTCGGCGATGTCATCTATAAAATGTCTTCCAACACTCTACTCAGCAAACTGGATGCAGTTTATCACAGTGCCATCCGTTTTGTTACCAAAGCAACTTATACCACCCACCACTGCGACCTGTATGCTCTAGTCGGCTGGCCCTTGCTACATATTCGTCGCCAGACCCACTAACTCCAGGTCATCTACAAGGCCATGCTAGGTAAAGCTCTGCCTTATCTCAGTTCACTGGTCACGATGGCAACACCCATCGGTAGCACGCGCTCCAGCAGGTGTATCTCACTGATCATCCCTAAAGCCAACACCTCATTTGGCCGCCTTTCGTTACAGTTCTCTGCTGCCTGTGACTGGAACGAATTGCAAAAATCGCTGAAGTTGGAGACTTTTATCTCCCTCACCAACTTCAAACATCTGCTATCTGAGCAGCTAACCGATCGCTGCAGCTGTACATAGTCTATCAGTAAATAGCCCACCCAATTGTACCTACCTCATCCCCATACTGTTTATATTTATTTACTTTTCTGCTCTTTTGCACACCAATATCTCTACCTGTACATGACCATCTGAGCATTTATCACTCCAGTGTTAATCTGCTAAATTGTAATTATTCGCCTACCTCCTCATGCCTTTTGCACACAATGTATATAGACTCTCTTTTTTTTCTACTGTGTTATTGACTTGTTTATTGTTTACTCCATGTGTAACTCTGTGTTGTCTGTTCACGCTGCTATGCTTTATCTTGGCCAGGTCGCAGTTGCAAATGAGAACTTGTTCTCAACTAGCCTCTGGGAGTTGTTCTCAACTATCGACACTATCACTACAGTGCCTTGCGAAAGTATTCGGCTCCCTTGAACTTTGCGACCTTTTGCCACATTTCAGGCTTCAAACATAAAGATATAAAACTGTATTTTTTGTGAAGAATCAACAACAAGTGGGACACAATCATGAAGTGGAACGACATTTATTGGATATTTCAAACTTTTTTAACAAATCAAAAACTGAAAAATTGGGCGTGCAAAATTATTCAGCCCCCTTAAGTTAATACTTTGTATTAATTAATTAATTTGCATTTATACACTATCTATATCCCTATCTACACTATCTATATCTATATATACACTATCTATATCACTATCTATATCACTATCTATATCGATCTATATCACTATCTATATCAATATATACACTATATATATCCCTATCTACACTATCTCTATATATACACTATCTATATCTATATATACACTATCTATATCATTATCTATATCTATATATACACTATCTACACTATCTATATCTATATATACACTATCTATATCCCTATCTACACTATATATATACACTATCTATATCCCTGTCTACACTATCTATATCTATATATACACTATCTATATCACTATCTACACTATCTCTATATATACACTATCTATATCTCTATCTACACTATCTCTATATATACACTATCTATATCTCGATCTATACTACCTCTATATATACACTATCTATCTCTATATATACACTATCCATCTCTATATATGTACACTATCTATCTCTCTATCTACACCATTTCTATATATACACTATCTATCTCTCTATCTACACTATCTCTATATATACACTATCTATATCTCTATCAACACTCTCTCTATATATACAATATCTATATCTATAATATCTCTATAAATACACTATATATCTCTATATGCACACTATCTATCTCTATATAGACATTATCTAAATCTGTATAAACACTATATCTCTATATACAGTGGGGAGAACAAGTATTTGATACAGTGCCGATTTTGCAGGTTTTCCTACTTACAAAGCATGTAGAGGTCTGTATTTTTTTTATCATAAGTACATTTCAACTGTGAGAGACGGAATATAAAACAAAAATCCAGAAAATCACATTGTATGATTTTTAAGTAATTAATTTGCATTTATACACTATCTATATCTCTATCTACACTATCTATATCTATATATACACTATCTATATCACTATCTATATCACTATCTATATCTATATATACACTATATATATCCCTATCTACACTATCTATATATCTATCTACACTATTAAATTCAATTCAAGGGGCTTTATTGGCATGGGTAACATGTGTTAACATTGCCAAAGCAAGTAAGGTAGATAATATATAAAGTGAAATAAACAATAAAAATTAACAGTAGACATCACACATACAGAAGTTTCAAAACAATGAAGACATTACAAATGTCATATTATATATATATATATACAGTGTTTTTACAATGTACAAATGGTTAAGGACACAAGATAAAATAAATAAGCATACACTATCTATATCTCTATCTACACTATCTATATCTATCACTATCTATATCTATACTATTTATATCTCTATCTAAGCTATCTATATCTCTATATATACACTATCTATCTCTCTCTATCTACACTATATTTATATATACACTATCTATATATCTATCTATATCTATATATACATCATCTATATCTCTATATATACACTATATCTCTATCTACCCTATCTATATCTCTATCTACACTATATTTATAAATACACTATCTATCTCTATATCTACACTATCTATCTCTCTATATGTCTATCTACAATATCTCTATATCTACACTATCTATCTCTCCATATCTACACTATCTCTCTCTCTCTCTATACACTATCTACACTATCTACACTATCTCTATATATACACTATCTATATCTCTATATCTACACTATCTATCTCTCTATATGTACACATCTCTCTCTCTACACCATCTCTGTATACTATCTATCTCTATATATACACTATCTATATCTCTATCTACACTATCTATATCTATACTATTTATATCTCTATCTAAGCTATCTATATCTCTATATATACACTATCTATCTCTCTCTATCTACACTATATCTATATATACACTATCTATATATCTATCTATATCTATATATACATGATCTATATCTCTATATATACACTATATCTCTATCTACCCTATCTATATCTCTATCTACACTATATTTATAAATACACTATCTATCTCTATATCTACACTATCTATCTCTCTATGTCTATCTACAATATCTCTATATCTACACTATCTATCTCTCCATATCTACACTATCTCTCTCTCTCTCTATACACTATCTATATCCCTATCTACACTATCTCTATATATACACTATCTATATCTCTATATCTACACTATCTATCTCTCTATATGTACACATCTCTCTCTCTACACCATCTCTGTATACTATCTATCTCTATATATACACTATCTATATCTCTATCTACACTGTCTATATCTCTAGCTACACTGTCCATATCTCTATCTACACTATCTATCTCTATATCTACACTATCTATCTCTCTATATGTACACATCTCTCCATCTACACCATCTCTATATACTATCTATCTCTATATCTACACTATCTATCTCTATATCTACACTATCTATCTCTATATCTACACTTTCTATCTCTATATCTACACTATCTATCTCTATATCTAAACTATCTATCTCTATATCTACACTATCTATCTCTATATATACACTATCTATCTATATATATATACACTATCTATCTCTCTCTATCTACACTATGTTTGTCTCTGTATCATCTATCTCTCTCTCTATCTCCACTGACTCTCTATATCTATATCTACACATCTATCTCAAGTCTATTCAATTCAAGGGGCTTTTATTGGCATGGGAAGCATATGTTAACATTGCAAAAGCAAGTGAGTTAGATAATATATAAAAGTGAAATAAACAATTAAATTTAACAGTAAACATTACACATACAGAAGTTTCAAAACAATAAAGACATTTCACATGTCATATTTTCTATATGTACAGTGTTGTAACGATGTACAATTGGTTAAAATACAAAAGATATCTCTATATCTACACAATATCTCTGTCTGGCTGCCTCCCCCCCTCTCTCTCTCTCTAGGCTACTGTATCTATAGTCTATCTACCCTATTTAGCCCCCCCACCTCTCTCTCTCTCTGTCTCTCTCTCTCAGATTTCTGTCTCTCTCTCTCTCGCTGTCTCTCTTTCTCTCTGTCTCTCTCTCTGTCTCTCTCTGTCTCTCTCTCTCTCTGTGTCTGTCTCTCTCTCTCTCTCTCTCTCTCTCTGTCTGTGTATGTCTCTCTCTCTCTCTCTCTCTCTCTGTGTGTCTCTCTCTCTGTCTGTGTGTGTCTGTCTCTCTCTCGGTCTATCTGTCTCTCTGTCCATCCATATCTGTAACCTGAGAGATGTAATAATGATTACCAGATAAACGACTTGTAACTGTCTATTCATAGTGATGGGCCAGGTTGATATTTGCATGCAAGTGGTGTGTGTGTGACGTGTGTGTGTGTGTGTGTGTGTGTGTGTGTGTGTGTGTGTGTGTGTGTGTGTGTGTGTGTGTGTGTGTGTGTGTGTGTGTGTGTGTGTGTGTGTGTGCTGCAGTTCCCTCGCCCATCCTCCTCGCCTGTATCCCATCCCCTGCAGCACGGAGTCTGTCTGTAGTCAGGGGACAGAGCCAGCGGCGCGCCAACTCTACAGCCCCGTCACACAGCACAAAGAACCTCCTTTATTTCAATCCACGCACTACATTTACCGGAGCCTCCTCACACACACGCACACAGCAACTCTCTCTCTCTGGTCCCCGGTCAGAACGGACGGTTCGGTAAGGATCATGTCTTCTAATGGCTGTTGTACCGGCGGCGGCGACGTGCTGCAGATCCAACTCGGGCTGATTAACGCGGGGAATAAATATCTAACGGCTGAAACCTTCGGTTTTAAAATCAACGCCTCCGCGCCGAGTCTGAAGAAGAAACAGATGTGGACGTTGGAGCAGAACACCGGTGACACGGCGGGAGACTCGAGCGGCAGCGTGGTGTTCCTCCGGTCACACCTCGGACGGTATCTGGGTACGGATAAAGACGGGAACGTTACCGGGGAGAGCGAGTGTCGAGGTAAAGACTGCAGGTTCGTGTTAACAGCGCATGATGACGGCCGCTGGTCGCTGCTCTCTGAGCCCTTCGGGAGGTACCTGGGAGGCAGCGAAGACCGGATCAGCTGCTTCGCTCAGGTATTGGGGGTTGATGTCGGAGTTGTGTGTCCGCATCCTGGCATCATAGACTAGACGTAACATTGTAAACGTAAATCGAGGACATTTTATATTATGTTACAAGACAGAAAGGGGTTGGTTGTTCGACGTGTATGTGTGGTCGGGGTGAATGTGTGGTCGGGGTGTATGTGTGGTCAGGGTGTATGTGTGGTCGGGGTGTATGTGTGGTCGGGGTGTATGTGTGGTCAGGGTGTATGTGTGGTCAGGGTGTATGTGTGGTCGGGGTGAATGTGTGTTCAGGGTGTATGTGTGGTCAGGGTGTATGTGTGGTCGGGGTGTATGTGTGGTCGGGGTGTATGTGTGGTCGGGGTGTATGTGTGGTCGGGGTGTATGTGTGGTCGGGGTGTATGTGTGGTCGGGGTGTATGTGTGGTCAGGGTGTATGTGTGGTCAGGGTGTATGTGTGGTCGGGGTATTTGGTCTGGGTGTATGTGTGGTCAGGGTGTATGTGTGGTCAGGTGTATGTGTTGTCGGGGTGAATGTGTGGTCGGCGTGTATGTGTGGTCAGGGTGTATGTGTGGTCAGGGTGTATGTGTGGTCCGGGTGTATGTGTGGTCAGGATGAATGTGTGGTCGGGGTGTATGTGTGGTCAGGGTGTATGTGTGGTCAGGGTATATGTGTGGTCAGGGTGTATGTGTGGTCAGGATGAATGTGTGGTCGGGGTGTATGTGTGGTCAGGGTATATGTGTGGTCAGGGTGTATGTGTCAGGGTGTATGCGTGGTCGGGGTGTATGCGTGGTCGGGTTGTATGTGTGGTCGGGGTGAATGTGTGGTCGGGGTGTATGTGTGGTCAGGGTGTATGTGTGGTCGGGGTGTATGTGTGGTCGGGGGTGTATGTGTGGTCGGGGTGTATGTGTGGTCGGGGTGTATGTGTGGTCAGGGTGTATGTGTGGTCAGGGTGTATGTGTGGTCGGGGTGAATGTGTGTTCAGGGTGTATGTGTGGTCAGGGTGTATGTGTGGTCAGGGTGTATGTGTGGTCGGGGTGTATGTGTGGTCGGGGTGTATGTGTGGTCGGGGTGTATGTGTGGTCGGGGTGTATGTGTGGTCGGGGTGTATGTGTGGTCGGGGTGTATGTGTGGTCGGGGTGTATGTGTGGTCAGGGTGTATGTGTGGTCGGGGTATTTGGTCTGGGTGTATGTGTGGTCAGGGTGTATGTGTGGTCAGGTGTATGTGTTGTCGGGGTGAATGTGTGGTCGGGGTGTATGTGTGGTCGGCGTGTATGTGTGGTCAGGGTGTATGTGTGGTCAGGGTGTATGTGTGGTCCGGGTGTATGTGTGGTCAGGATGAATGTGTGGTCGGGGTGTATGTGTGGTCAGGGTGTATGTGTGGTCAGGGTATATGTGTGGTCAGGGTGTATGTGTGGTCAGGATGAATGTGTGGTCGGGGTGTATGTGTGGTCAGGGTATATGTGTGGTCAGGGTGTATGTGTGGTCAGGGTGTATGTGTGGTCGGGGGTGTATGTGTGGTCAGGGTGTATGTGTGGTCAGGGTGTATGTGTGGTCGGGGTGTATGTGTGGTTGGGGTGTTTGGTCTGGGTGTATGTGTGATCAGGGTGAATGTGTGGTCAGGGTGTATGTGTGGTCAGGGTGTATGTGTGGTCAGGGTGTATGTGTGGTCGGGGTGTTTGGTCTGGGTGTATGTGTGGTCAGGGTGTATGTGTGTTCAGGGTGTATGTGTGGTCAGGGTGTATGTGTGGTCAGGGTGTATGTGTGGTCAGGGTGTTATGTGTGGTTGGGGTGTATGTGTGGTGGGGGTGTATGTGTGGTCGGGGTGTATGTGTGGTCAGGGTGTATGTGTGGTGGGGGTGTATGTGTGGTCGGGGTGTATGTGTGGTCAGGGTGTTATGTGTGGTTGGGGTGTATGTGTGGTCGGGGTGTATGTGTGGTCGCGGTGTATGTGTGGTCGGGGTGTATGTGTGGTCGGGGTGTATGTGTGGTCGGGGTGTATGTGTGGTCAGGGTGTATGTGTGGTCGGGGTGTTTGGTCTGGGTGTATGTGTGGTCAGGGTGTATGTGTGGTCAGGTGTATGTGTTGTCGGGGTGAATGTGTGGTCGGGGTGTATGTGTGGTCGGCGTGTATGTGTGGTCAGGGTGTATGTGTGGTCAGGGTGTATGTGTGGTCGGGGTGTTTGGTCTGGGTGTATGTGTGGTCAGGGTGTATGTGTGGTCAGGTGTATGTGTTGTCGGGGTGAATGTGTGGTCGGGGTGTATGTGTGGTCGGCGTGTATGTGTGGTCAGGGTGTATGTGTGGTCAGGGTGTATGTGTGGTCCGGGTGTATGTGTGGTCAGGATGAATGTGTGGTCGGGGTGTATGTGTGGTCAGGGTGTATGTGTGGTCAGGGTATATGTGTGGTCAGGGTGTATGTGTGGTCAGGATGAATGTGTGGTCGGGGTGTATGTGTGGTCAGGGTGTATGTGTGGTCAGGGTGTATGTGTGGTCAGGGTGTATGTGTGGTTGGGGTGTTTGGTCTGGGTGTATGTGTGATCAGGGTGAATGTGTGGTCAGGGTGTATGTGTGGTCAGGGTGTATGTGTGGTCAGGGTGTATGTGTGGTCGGGGTGTTTGGTCTGGGTGTATGTGTGGTCAGGTTGTATGTGTGTTCAGGGTGTATGTGTGGTCAGGGTGTATGTGTGGTCAGGGTGTTATGTGTGGTTGGGGTGTATGTGTGGTGGGGGTGTATGTGTGGTCGGGGTGTATGTGTGGTCAGGGTGTATGTGTGGTCAGGGTGTTATGTGTGGTTGGGGTGTATGTGTGGTGGGGGTGTATGTGTGGTCGGGGTGTATGTGTGGTCATGGTGTATGTGTGGTCAGGGTGTATGTGTGGTCGGGGTGTATGTGTGGTCAGGGTGTATGTGTGGTCGGGGTGTATGTGTGGTCAGGGTGTATGTGTGGTCGGGTGTTATGTGTGGTCAGGGTGTATGTGTGGTCAGGGTGTATGTGTGGTCAGGGGGTATGTGTGGTCGGGGTGTATGTGTGGTCGGGGTGTTATGTGTGGTGGTGTATGTGTGGGTGTATAAACATCTAGCAAGAAACCCAAAGGTTATGTGTTGGAATCTCATCATGGACAACTTGGGAATTTTTACCTTATGAACCCTAACCTTAACCTTAACCCTAACCCTATCCTTAACCCTACCCCTAACCTTAACCCTAACCCTAACCCGAACCCCTAACCCCTAACCCTAACCCTAACCCTAACCCTAACCCTGACCTTAACTTTGCAACTGCTTAGCATGTTAAACCTTCCCCTAACCTTAAAACCATTTAACCTAACTCCTAACCTTAACCATAATCCCTAACCTCTAGCCTAGCTAAAGTTAGCCACCTAGCTAACGTTAGACACAACAAATTTAATTTGTAACATATTGTACGACTTGCAATTGAAAACATATCATGTGAATAATAATTCGTAACGTACAGTATCATATGAAGCCCTAGGACTACCTGACATGATGACTCTTTGCTGTCCCCAGTCCACCTGGCCGTGCTGCTGCTCCAGTTTCAACTGTTCTGCCTTATTATTATTCGACCATGCTGGTCATTTATGAACATTTGAACATCTTGGCCATGTTCTGTTATAATCTCCACCCAACACAGCCAGAACAGGACTGGCCACCCCACATAGCCTGGTTCCTCTCTAGGTTTCTTCCTAGGTTCTGGCCTTTCTAGGGAGTTTATCCTAGCCACCATGCTTCTACACCTGCATTGCTTGCTGTTTGGGGTTTTAGACTGGGTTTCTGTACAGCACTTTGAGATATCAGCTGATGTACGAAGGGCTTTATAAATAAATTTGATTTGATATGAGTTGTAATTCGTAACATACAGTATCATAGGCGTTGTATTTCGTAACATACAGTATCATATGAAATGGATAATGGACACAAATGAATTCCATACCAATACGAAACTGTAACATACTAAATGAAGTGTCTTGGATGAGTGTATAAACAGAATGTGTGTATAAACAGGATGTGTGTGTGTGTGTTCCAGACAGTATCAGCAGCAGAGAAGTGGTGTGTCCACCTGGCCATGCATCCCCAGGTAACTAATGCACACACACACACACACACACACACACACACACACACACACACACACACACACACACACACACACACACACACACACACACACACACACATACATCATCCTGCCTCCAAACCTCCCCCCAGGTGAACCTGTTCAGCCTGGCCAGGAAGCGTTATGCCCACCTGACCTCTAACCCCTCCCCCCAGGTGAACCTGTTCAGCCTGGCCAGGAAGCGTTATGCCCACCTGACCTCTAACCCCTCCCCCCAGGTGAACCTGTTCAGCCTGGCCAGGAAGCGTTATGCCCACCTGACCTCTAACCCCTCCCCCCCAGGTGAACCTGTTCAGCCTGGCCAGGAAGCGTTATGCCCACCTGACCTCTAACCCCTCCCCCCCAGGTGAACCTGTTCAGCCTGGCCAGGAAGCGTTATGCCCACCTGACCTCTAACCCCTCCCCCCCAGGTGAACCTGTTCAGCCTGGCCAGGAAGCGTTATGCCCACCTGACCTCTAACCCCTCCCCCCCAGGTGAACCTGTTCAGCCTGGCCAGGAAGCGTTATGCCCACCTGACCTCTAACCCCTCCCCCCAGGTGAACCTGTTCAGCCTGGCCAGGAAGCGTTATGCCCACCTGACCTCTAACCCCTCCCCCCAGGTGAACCTGTTCAGCCTGGCCAGGAAGCGTTATGCCCACCTGACCTCTAACCCCTCCCCCCCAGGTGAACCTGTTCAGCCTGGCCAGGAAGCGTTATGCCCACCTGACCTCTAACCCCTCCCCCCCAGGTGAACCTGTTCAGCCTGGCCAGGAAGCGTTATGCCCACCTGACCTCTAACCCCTCCCCCCAGGTGAACCTGTTCAGCCTGGCCAGGAAGCGTTATGCCCACCTGACCTCTAACCCCTCCCCCCAGGTGAACCTGTTCAGCCTGGCCAGGAAGCGTTATGCCCACCTGACCTCTAACCCCTCCCCCCAGGTGAACCTGTTCAGCCTGGCCAGGAAGCGTTATGCCCACCTGACCTCTAACCCCTCCCCCCCAGGTGAACCTGTTCAGCCTGGCCAGGAAGCGTTATGCCCACCTGACCTCTAACCCC
The DNA here is from genome assembly GCF_036934945.1 of Oncorhynchus masou masou. Classification (NCBI taxonomy): domain Eukaryota; kingdom Metazoa; phylum Chordata; class Actinopteri; order Salmoniformes; family Salmonidae; genus Oncorhynchus; species Oncorhynchus masou. Next base: position 2,490,294 of record NC_088216.1, on the reverse strand, counting down.
TCCCCCCCAGGTGAACCTGTTCAGCCTGGCCAGGAAGCGTTATGCCCACCTGACCTCTAACCCCTCCCCCCCCAGGTGAACCTGTTCAGCCTGGCCAGGAAGCGTTATGCCCACCTGACCTCTAACCCCGACCACTCTGAGGTCTCTATAGACCGTGACTTCCCGTGGGGGGTGGACTCCCTGGTCACCCTGGTGTTCCTGGACCAACGCTACCACCTGCAGACGTCTGACAACCGCTTCCTGAAGAACGACGGCAGCCTGGAGGCCGCGCCCGACAAGACCACCGGATACACGCTGGAGTTCCGCTCCGGCAAGGTGGCGTTCAGGGATTGTTCCGGGCGCTACCTGGCGCCGTCGGGGCCGAGCGGGACCATGAAGAGCGGGAAGAACAGCCGCTTGGGGAAGGATGAGATGTTCTCTCTTGAGCAGAGTCACCCTCAGGTGGTTCTCACCGCCGGCAACGAGAGGAACGTCTCCACCAGGCAAGGTAGGACCAACACAACCTTACTAGAACCTTACCAGGCAATTAGGAGGCCTGAGTCTTGTGACCGTAGCGTACGTGTAGGTATATACGGCAGGACATACTAGAACCTTACCAGGCAAGATAGGACCAACACAACCTTATTAGTTTAACCTTACTAGAACCTTACCAGGCAAGATAGGACCAACACAACCTTAGTGGAACCTTACTAGAACCTTACCAGGGAAGATAGGACCAACACAACCTTATTGGAACCTTACTAGAACCATACCAGGGAAAATAGGAGTAACACAACCTTACTAATCAAATCAAATCAAAATCAAATGTGTTTATATAGCCCTTCGTACATCAGCTGATATTTCAAAGTGCTGTACAGAAACCCAGCCTAAAACCCCAAACAGCAAGCAATGCAGGTGTAGAAGCACGGTGGCTAGGAAAAGCTCCCTAGAAAGGCCAGAACCTAGGAAGAAACCTGGAGAGGAACCAGGCTATGTGGGGTGGCCAGTCCTCTTCTGGCTGTGCCGGGCGGAGATTATAACAGAACATGGCCAAGATGTTCAAATGTTCAGAAATGACCAGCATGGTCGAATAATAATAAGGCAGAACAGTTGAAACTGGAGCAGCAGCATGGCCAGGTGGACTGGGGACAGCAAGGAGTCATCATGTCAGGTAGTCCTGGGGCATGGTCCTAGGGCTCAGGTCCTCCGAGAGAGAGAAAGAAAGATAATTAGAGAGAGCTTATGGGGGGGGCAGTCCTCTTCTTGCTGTGCCGGGTGGAGATTATAACAGAACATGGCCAAGATGTTCAAATGTTCATAAATGACCAGCATGGTCGAATCATAATAAGGCAGAACAGTTGAAACTGGAGCAGCAGCACGGCCAGGTGGACTGGGGACAGCAAGGAGTCATCAAGTCAGGTAGTCCTGGGGCATGGTCCTAGGGCTCAGGTCCTCCGAGAGAGAGAAAGAGAGAGAGAAGGAGAGAATTAGGGAACGCACACTTAGATTCACAAAGGACACCGAATTGGACAGGAGAAGTACTCCAGATATAACAAACTGACACATAAACTAACCCCGACACATAAACTACTGCAGCATAAATACTGGAGGCTGAGACAGGAGGGGTCAGGAGACACTATGGCCCCATCCGAGGACACTCCCGGACAGGGCCAAACAGGAAGGATATAACCCCACCCACTTTGCCAATGCACAGCCCCCACACCACTAGAGGGATATCTTCAACCACTAACTTACCATCCTGAGACAAGGTTGAGTATAGCCCACAAAGATCTCCGCCATGGCACAACCCAAGGGGGGGCGTCAACCCAGACAGGATGACCACATCAGTGAATAAACCCACTCAGGTGACGCACCCCTTCAAGGGACGGCATGAGAGAGCCCCAGTAAGCCAGTGACTCAGCCCCTGTAATAGGGTTAGAGGCAGAGAATCCCAGTGGAAAGAGGGGAACCGGCCAGGCAGAGACAGCAAGGGCAGTTCGTTGCTCCAGAGCCTTTCCGTTCACCTTCCCACTCCTGGGCCAGACTACACTCAATCACATGACCCACTGAAGAGATGAGTCTTCAGTAAAGACTTAAAGGTTGAGACCGAGTTTGCGTCTCTGACATGGGTAGGCAGACCGTTCCATAAAAATGGAGAAAACCCTGCCTCCAGCAGTTTGCTTAGAAATTCTAGGGACAATTAGGAGGCTTGCGTCTTGTGACCGTAGCGTACGTGTAGGTATGTACGGCAGGACATACTAGAACCTTACCAGGCAAGATAGGACCAACACGACCTTAGTGTAACCTTACTAGAACCTTACCAGGCAAGATAGGACAACACAACCTTAGTGGAACCTTACTAGAACCTTACCAGGCAAGATAGGACAACACAACCTCAGTGGAACCTTACTAGAACCTTACCAGGCAAGATAGGATGAGCACAACCTTAGTGGAACCTTACTAGAACCATACCAGGGAAGATAGGACCAACACAACCTTACTAGAACCTTACCAGGAAAGATAGGACCAACACAACCTTAGTGGAACCTTACTAGAACCATACCAGGGAAGATAGGAGCTACACAACCTTAGTGGAACCTTACAAGAACCTTACTAGGGATGATAGGACCAACACAACCTAACTAGTTTAACCGTACTAGAACCTTACCAGACAAGATAGGACCAACACAACCTAACTAGTTTAACCGTACTAGAACCTTACCAGGAAAGATAGGACCAACACAACCTAACTAGTTTAACCGTACTAGAACCTTACCAGACAAGATAGGACCAACACAACCTTAGTGGAACCTTACTAGAACCATACCAGGGATGATAGGAGCAAAACACAACCTTACTAGGACCTTACCAGGAAAGATAGGACCAACACAACCTTAGTGGAACCTTACTAGAACCATACAAGGGAAGATAGGACCACCACAACCTTACTAGGACCTTACCAGGAAAGATAGGACCAACACAACCTTAGTGGAACCTTACTAGAACCATATAAGGGAAGATAGGACCAACACAACCTTACTAGAACCTTACCAGGAAAGATAGGACCAACACAACCTTAGTGGAACCTTACTAGAACCTTACTAGGGATGATAGGATCAACACAACCTTACTAGTTTAACCTTACTAGAAACTTATCAGGGAAGAACAACAACAACCTAGAACTAGAGACCTGTAGAACCTTTCTAGAACATCCACCAGGCAAAGTAGGACACGCAGAACTAGAATGAGGTGATATCTATAATGGTTGACCTAAACAGAATTGACCTCATCTCTTCAAACAGCTCATAACTTTTAAAGGAACAAGAACATCCAAACAAACACAATACCGGAATTTCCAGTAGTGTTTCTTATTTCAACTTCTATGAGCACCTAAATGACACAGCTACCAACCTCTAGCGGTGTCTGTAACTTCTATGAGCACCTAAATGACACAGCTACCAACCTCTAGCGGTGTCTGTAACTTCTATGAGCACCTAAATGACACAGCTACCAACCTCTAGCGGTGTCTGTAACTTCTATGAGCACCTAAATGACACAGCTACCAACCTCTAGCAGTGTCTGTAACTTCTATGAGCACCTAAATGACGCAGCTACCAACCTCTAGCGGTGTCTGTAACTTCTATGAGCACCTAAATGACACAGCTACCAACCTCAAGCGGTGTCTGTCCTGTGACCTTATGACCTCTAGCAGTTTCTGTCCTGTGACCTTATGACCTCTAGCGGTGTCTGGGGTGTGATCTTATGACCTCTAGCGGTGTCTGTCCTGTGACCTTATGACCTCTAGCGGTGTCTGGGGTGTGATGCTTCCTCTGGAACAGGACAGGAAAGAGGAGAGGAATGTTTTCATTTAGAGAAACCCATTTCACGTTCCTCCGGTGACATCACTGTCTCTCACAGCTGGGAGGGGTGGGAGTATTAGGGGCTCAGACAGGGTCAGATTAGAGTCTCCTCTCTTATCTTCTTCTACAGATTGAAGACCTCTTCCTCCCTCCTCTTGTCATCCTCCTCCTCCCCTTCCCTTCCTCCTCTTCCTTATCCCTTCCTCTCCTTCTCCCTCTCTTCCCCTCCCCCTCTTGTCTTCATCCCCTTCCCCTCCTCCTCCTCCCCTTCCCCTCCTCCTCCTCTTCTCCTCCTCCCCTTCTCCTCCTCTTCCTCTTCTCCTCCTCCTCTTCCTTCCTCCCTTCCTCTCCTTCTCCCTGTCTTCCCCTCTTCCTCTTGTCATGCTCCCCTTCCCTTCCTCCCCTTCCCCACCTCCTCTTTCCCCTCCTCCTCTTGGTCCTCCCCTCCTCCTCTTGGTCCTCCCCTCCTCCTCTTTGTTCTCCCCTCCTACTCTTCATCTCCCCCTCTTCCTCCCCTCCACCTCTTTCATCCCCTCTTCCTCCCGTCCTCCTTTTCTCCTCTTCCCTCCTCCTCTTTCCTCCTCCTTCTCTTCCTCTTTCCTCCTCCTCCCCTTCCCAGCTCCCCTTTCCTCCTCCTCCTCCTCTTCCCCAGCTCCTCTTTCCGCCTCTTCCTCCTTATCTTCCCCTCCTCCTCCTCCCCAGCTCCTCTTTCCTCCTCCTCCTCCTCTTCCCCAGCTCCTTTGTCCTCCTCCTCCTCTTCCCCAGCTCCTCTTTCCTCCTCCTCCTCCCCTTCCCCTCCTCCTTTTTCCTCCTCCTCCTCTTCCCCTCCTCCTCTTTCCTCCTCCTCCTCCTCCTCCTCCTCCACTTTCCTCCTCCTCCTCCTCCTCCTCTTCCCCTCCTCCTCTTTCCTCCTCCTCCTATTCCCCTCCTCCTCTTTCCTCCCCTCCTCCTCCTCCTTCTCCTCCTCTTTCCTCCTTCTCCTCCTCTTCCCCTCCTCCTCTTTCCTCCCCTCCTCCACCCTGCATCATGTGTTTTCCATCTGCTCTCCCTTGCCCCCGTTTCTCTTCCTCCCTCTCTCCCCTTTTCTCTGTTTGTGTCTCTCTGCCCTTTTCTCTGTCCCCACCACTGAACACATTTTTCCGCAGAAATTCTATCCGACCTTTGTGGTCGGTCCCAGTTTAGAAACTGTGTGTGTGTGTGTGTGTGTGTGTGTGTGTGTGTGTGTGTGTGTGTGTGTGTGTGTGTGTGTGTGTGTGTGTGTGTGTGTGTGTGTGTGTGTGTGTGTGTGTGTGTGTGTGTGTGAGGGGGGAGGGGATAGAACAGCATAAGTCAGCAATTACTTTGAGAAAACTAAACGAGGGAGGAGAGGAGAAAAGAGCTCTGTAGACAGAGAAAGATGGAGGAAGTTGAAAAGGGAGAGATGATGACGCTCTTGCTGCGGGCGATTCTCTGATCCACCTCTACGCAAACGACATCCTTCTCTATACTTCTGGCCCCTCTTTGGATACTGTGTTAACTAACCTCCAGACGAGCTTCACTGCCATACAACACTCCTTCCGTGGCCTCCAACTGCTGTTAAATGCTAGTAAAACTAAATACATGCTCTTCAAACGATCACTGCCCGTACCTGACGAGCATCACTACTCTGGACGGTTCTGACCTAGAATATGTGGACAATTATAAGTACCTAGGTGTCTGGCTAGACTTTAAACTCTCCTTCCAGACTCATATTAAACATCTCCAATCCAAAATTAAATCTAGAAACGGGCTTCCTATTTCGCTATAAAGCCTCCTTCACTCATGCTGCCAAACATACCCTCGTAAAACTGACTATCCTACCTATCCTTGACTTCGGCGATGTCATTTACAAAATAGCCTCCAACACTCAGAAAATTGGATGCTGTCTATCACAGTGCCATCCGTTTTGTCACCAAAGCCCCATATACTACCCACTGCCGCAACCTGTATGCTCTAGTCGGCTGGCCCTCGCTTCTTACTCGTGTGAGGGGAAGGTTTCTCTCAAAAAAGTATTTAGTCATCCACCAATTGTGCAAGTTCTCCCACTTAAAAAGGTGGGAGAGGCCTGTAATTTTCATCATAGGTACACTTCAACTACGACAGACAAAATGAGAAAAAGAAATCCAGAAAATCACATTGAAGGATTTTTAATGAATGTAATTTGCAAATTATGGTGGAAAATAAGTATTTGGTCAATAACAAAAGTTTATCTCAATACTTTGTTATATACCCTTTGTTGGCAATGACAGAGGTCAAACAGTTTCTGTAAGTCTTCACAAGGTTTTCACACACTGTTGCTGGTATTTTGGCCCATTCCTCCATGCAGATCTCCTCTAGAGCAGTGATGTTTTGGGGCTGTTGCTGGGCAACACGGACTTTCAACTCCCTCCAAAGATTTTCTATGGGGTTTGAGATCTGGAGACTGGCTAGGCCACTCAAGGACCTTGAAATGCTTCTTACAAAGCCACTCCTTCGTTGCAGGGGCGGGGTGTTTGGGATCATTGTCATGCTGAAAGACCCAGCCACGTTTCATCTTCAATGCCCTTGCTGATGGAAGGAAGTTTTCACTCAAAATCTCACGATACATGGCCCCATTCATTCTTTCCTTTACACGGATCAGTCGTCCGAGTCCCTTTGCAGAAAAACAGCCCCAAAGCATGATGTTTCCACCCCCATGCTTCACAGTAGGTATGGTGTTCTTTGGGTGCAACTAAGCATTCTTTGTCCTCCAAACACGACGAGTTGAGTTTTAACCACAAAGTTCTATTTTGGTTTCATCTGACCATATGACATTCTCCCAATCTTCTTCTGGATCATCCAAATGCTCTCTAGCAAACTTCAGACGGGCCTGGACATGTACTGGTTTAAGCAGGGGGACATGTCTGGCACTGCAGGATTTGAGTCCCTGGTGGCGTAGTGTGTTACTGATGGTAGGCTTTGTTACTTTGGTCCCAGCTCTCTGCAGGTCATTCACTAGGTCCCCCTGTGTGGTTCTGGGATTTTTGCTCACCGTTCTTGTGATCATTTTGACCCCACGGGGTGAGATCTTGCGTGGAGCCCCAGATCGAGAGAGATTATCAATGGTCTTGTATGTCTTCCATTTCCTAATAATTGCTCCCACAGTTGATTTCTTCAAACCAAGCTGCTTACCCATTGCAGATTCAGTCTTCGCAGCCTGGTGCAGGTCTACAATTTTGTTACTGGTGTCCTTTGACAGCTCTTTGGTCTTGGCCATAGTGGAGTTTGGAGTGTGACTGTTTGAGGTTGTGGACAGGTGTCTTTTATACTGATAACAAGTTCAAACAGGTGCCATAAATACAGGTAACGAGTGAAGGACAGAGGAGCCTCTTAAAGAAGAAGTTACAGGTCTGTGAGAGCCAGAAATCTTGCTTGTTTGTAGGTGACCAAATATTTATTTTCCACCATAATTTGCAAATAAATTAATTTAAAATCCTACAATGTGATTTTCTGGATTTTTTCCCCCTAATGTTGTGTGTCATAGTTGAAGTGTACCTATGATGAAAATTGCAGGCCTCTCTCATATTTTTAAGTGGGAGAACTTGCACAATTGGTGGCTGACTAAATACTGTATATGTTGGGCATTAGTGAGTGATCTACTAGACTGGTACTGTATATAATATATTTTGGGTATTAGTGAGTGATCTACTCGACTGGTACTGTATATAATATATGTTGGGTATTAGGGATCTACTAGTATAGACTGGTACTGTATATAATATATTTTGGGTATTAGTGAGTGATCTACTAGACTGGTACTTATATAATATATATTGGGTTTTAGTGATCTACTAGTATAGACTGGTACTGTATATCTAAAATATGTTGGGTATTAGTGAGTGATCTACTAGACTGGTACTGTATATAATATATATTGTGTATTAGTGATCTAGTAGTATAGACTGGTACTGTATATATAATATATGTTGGGTATTAGTGAGTGATCTACTAGACTGGTACTGTATATCTAATATATGTTCGGTATTAGTGAGTGATCAACTCGACTGGTACTGTATATCTAATATATGTTGGGTATTAGTGATCTACTAGACTGGTACTGTATATAATATATGTTGGGTATTAGTGATCTACTAGTATAGACTGGTACTGTATATATAATATATGTTGGGTATTAGTGAGTGATCTACTAGTAGAGACTGGTACTGTTTATATAATAAATGCTGGGTATTAGTGAGTGATCTATTAGTATAGACTGGTATTGTATATCTAATATATGTTGGGTATTTGTGAGTGATCTACTAGTATAGACTGGTACTGTATATAATATATGTTGGTTATTAGTGAGTGATCTACTAGACTGGTACTGAAGATAATATATATTGGGTTTTAGTGATCTACTAGTATAGACTGGTACTGTATATATAATATATGTTGGGTATTAGTGAGTGATCTACTAGTATAGACTGGTACTGTATATATAATAAATGCTGGGTATTAGTGAGTGATCTATTAGTATAGACTGGTATAGTATATCTAATATATGTTGGGTATTAGTGAGTGATCTACTAGTATAGACTGGTACTGTATATATAATATATTTGGGTATTAGTGATCTACTAGTATAGACTGGTACGGTATATAATATATGTTGGGTATTAGTGAGTGATCTACTAGTATAGACTGGTACTGTATATATAATATATTTGGGTTTTAGTGATCTACTAGACTGGTACTGTATATAATATATGTTGGGTATTAGTGATCTACTAGTATAGACTGGTACTGTATATATCAAATCAAATCAAATGTATTTATATAGCCCTTCGTACATCAGCTGATATCTTAAAGTGCTGTACAGAAACCCAGCCTAAAACCCCAAACAGCAAGCAATGCAGGTGTAGAAGCACTGTGGTTAGGAAAAACTCCCAAGAAAGGCCAAAACCTAGGAAGAAACCTAGAGAGGAACCAGGCTATCTGGGGTGGCCAGTCCTCTTCTGGCTGTGCCGGGTGGAGATTATAACAGAACATGGCTAAGATGTTCAAATGTTCATAAATGACCAGCATGGTCGAATAATAATAAGGCAGAACAGTTGAAACTGGAGCAGCAGCACGGCCAGGTGGACTGGGGACAGCAAGGAGTCATCATGTCAGGTAGTCCTGGGGCATGGTCCTAGGGCTCAGCTCCTCCGAGAGAGAGAAAGAAAGAGAATTAGAGAGAGCATATGTGGGGTGGCCAGTCCTCTTCCGGCTGTGCCGGGTGGAGATTATAACAGAACATGTATTTAATATATGTTGGGTATTAGTGAGTGATCTACTAGACTGGTACTGTATATAATATATATTGGGATTTAGTGATCTGCTAGTATAGACTGGTACTGTATATCTAATATATGTTGGCTATTAGTGAGTGATCTACTAGACTGGTACTGTATATAATATATATTGGGTATTAGTGATCTACTAGTATAGACTGGTACTGTATATATAATATATGTTGGGTATTAGTGAGTGATCTTCTAGTATAGACTGGTACTGTATATATAATAAATGCTGGGTATTAGTGAGTGATCTATTAGTATAGACTGGATTAGTATATCTAATATATGTTGGGTATTAGTGAGTGATCTACTAGTATAGACTGGTACTGTATATATAATATATTTGGGTATTTGTGATCTACTAGTATAGACTGGTACTGTATATAATATATGTTGGGTATTAGAGAGTGATCTACTAGACTGGTACTCTATATAATATATATTGGGTTTTAGTGATCTACTAGTATAGACTGGTACTGTATATATAATATATGTTGGGTATTAGTGAGTGATCTACTAGTATAGACTGGTACTGTTTATATAATAAATGTTGGGTATTAGTGAGTGATCTACTAGTATAGACTGGTACTGTATATAATATATGTTGGTTATTAGTGAGTGATCTACTAGACTGGTACTGTAGATAATATATATTGGGTTTTAGTGATCTACTAGTATAGACTGGTACTTTATATCTAATATATGTTGGGTATTAGTGAGTGATCTACTAGACTGGTACTGTATATCTAATATATGTTGGGTAATAGTGAGTGATCTACTAGACTGGTACTGTATATAATATATGTTGGGTATTAGTGATCTACTAGTATAGACTGGTACTGTATATATAATATATGTTGGGTATTAGTGATCTACTAGTATAGACTGGTACTGTATATCTAATATATGTTGGGTAATAGTGAGTGATCTACTAGACTGGTACTGTATATAATATATATTGGGTATTAGTGATCTACTAGTATAGCCTGGTACTGTATATATAATATGTTGGGTATTAGTGAGTGATCTACTCGACTGGTACTGTATATCTAATATATGTTGGGTATTAGTGATCTACTATACCGGTACTGTATGTAATATATGTTGGGTATTAGTGATCTAGTAGTATAGACTGGTACTGTATATATAATATATGTTGGGTTATAGGGATCTACTAGTATAGACTGGTACTGTATTTAATATATGTTGGGTATTAGTGAGTGATCTACTAGACTGGTACTGTATATAATATATGTTGGGTTTTAGTGATCTGCTAGTATAGACTGGTACTGTATATCTAATATATGTTGGCTATTAGTGAGTGATCTACTAGACTGGTACTGTATATAATATATATTGGGTATTAGTGATCTACTAGTATAGACTGGTACTGTATATATAATATATGTTGGGTATTAGTGAGTGATCTTCTAGTATAGACTGGTACTGTATATATAATAAATGCTGGGTATTAGTGAGTGATCTATTAGTATAGACTGGATTAGTATATCTAATATATGTTGGGTATTAGTGAGTGATCTACTAGTATAGACTGGTACTGTATATATAATATATTTGGGTATTAGTGATCTACTAGTATAGACTGGTACTGTATATAATATATGTTGGGTATTAGAGAGTGATCTACTAGACTGGTACTCTATATAATATATATTGGGTTTTAGTGATCTACTAGTATAGACTGGTACTGTATATATAATATATGTTGGGTATTAGTGAGTGATCTACTAGTATAGACTGGTACTGTTTATATAATAAATGTTGGGTATTAGTGAGTGATCTACTAGACTGGTACTGTAGATAATATATGTTGGGTATTAGAGAGTGATCTACTAGACTGGTACTCTATATAATATATATTGGGTTTTAGTGATCTACTAGTATAGACTGGTACTGTATATATAATATATGTTGGGTATTAGTGAGTGATCTACTAGTATAGACTGGTACTGTATATATAATAAATGCTGGGTATTAGTGAGTGATCTATTAGTATAGACTGGATTAGTATATATAATATATGTTGTGTATTAGTGAGTGATCTACTAGTATAGACTGGTACTGTTTATATAATAAATGTTGGGTATTAGTGAGTGATCTACTAGACTGGTACTGTAGATAATATATATTGGGTTTTAGTGATCTATTAGTATAGACTGGTACTGTATATCTAATATATGTTGGGTATTAGTGAGTGATATACTCGACTGGAACTGTATATCTAATATATGTTGGGTATTAGTGATCTACTAGACTGGTACTGTATATAATATATGTTGGGTATTAGTGATCTACTAATATAGACCCGTACTGTATATATCAAATCAAATCAAATCAAAAAACATTATATAGCCCTTCGTACATCAGCTGATATCTTAAAGTGCTGTACAGAAACCCAGCCTAAAACCCCAAACATCAAGCAATGCAGGTGTAGAAGCACGGTGGTTAGGAAAAACTCCCAAGAGAGGCCAAAACCTAGGATGAAACCTAGAGAGGAACCAGGCTATCTGGGGTGGCCAGTCCTCTTCTGGCTGTGCCAGGTGGAGATTATAACAGAACATGGCTAAGATGTTCAAATGTTCATAAATGACCAGCATGGTCGAATAATAATAAGGCAGAACAGTTGAAACTGGAGCAGCAGCACGGCCAGGTGGACTGGGGACAGCAAGGAGTCATCATGTCAGGTAGTCCTGGGGCATGGTCCTAGGGCTCAGGTCCTCCGAGAGAGAGAAGGAGAGAATTAGAGAACGCACACTTAGATTCACCCTGGACACAGAATTGGACAGGAGAAGTACTCCAGATATAACAAACTGACCCCAGCCCCCCGACACATAAACTACTGCAGCATAAATACTGGAGGCTGAGACGGGAGGGGTCAGGAGACACTGTGGCCCCATCCGAGGACACCCCCGGACAGGGCCAAACAGGAAGGATATAACCCCACCCACTTTGCCAAAGCACAGCCCCCACACCACTAGAGGGATATCTTCAACCACCAACGTACCATCCTGAGACAAAGCTGAGTATAGCCCGCAAAGATCTCCGCCATGGCACAACCCAAGGGGGGGCACCAACCCAGACAGGATGACCACATCAGTGAATCAACCCACTCAGGTGACGCACCCCTTCCAGGGACGGCATGAGAGAGCCCCAGTAAGCCAGTTACTCAGCCCCTGTAATAGGGTTAGAGGCAGAGATTCCCAGTGGAAAGAGTGGAACCGGCCAGGCAGAGACAGCAAGGGTGGTTCGTTGCTCCAGCCTTTCCGTTCACCTTCCCACTCCTGGGCCAGACTATACTCAATCATATGACCCACTGAAGAGATGAGTCTTCAGTAAAGACCTAAAGGTTGAGACCGAGTTTGCGTCTCTGACATGGGTAGGCAGACCGTTCCATAAAAATGGAGCTCTACAGGAGAAAGCCCTGCCTCCAGCTGTTTGCTTAGAAATTCTAGGGACAATTAGGAGGCCTGCGTCTTGTGACCGTAGCGTACGTTTAGGTATGTACGGCAGGACCAAATCAGAGAGATAGGTGACAAAAGCATGGATTAATTTTTCTGCATCATTTTTGGACAGAAAGTTTCTGATTTTTGCAATGTTACGTAGATGGAAAAAGCTGTCCTTGAAATGGTCTTGATATGTTCTTCAAAAGAGAGATCAGGGTCCAGAGTAACGCCGAGGTCCTTCACAGTTTTATTTGAGACGACTGTACAACCATTAAGATTAATTTTCAGGTTCAACAGAAGATCTCTTTGTTTCTTGGGACCTAGAACATATATATAATATATTTAGGGTATTAGTGATCTACGAGTATAGACTGGTACTGTATATCTAATATATGTTGGGTAATAGTGAGTGATCTACTAGTATAGACTGGTACTGTATATAAAATATATGTTGGGTATTAGTGAGTGATCTACTAGTATAGACTGGTACTGTATATCTAATAAATGTTGGGTATTAGTGAGTGATCTACTAGCATAGACTGTTTCTGTATGTATAATTTCTGTATATATAATATATGTTGGGTATTAGGGATCTACTGGTATAGACTGGTACTGTATATCTAATATATGTTGGGTATTAGGGATCTACTAGTATAGACTGGTACTGTATATATAATATATGTTGGTTATTAGTGATCTACTAGTATAGACTGGTACTGTATATATAATATATGTTGGGTATTAGTGAGTGATCTACTTGTATAAACTGGTACTGTATATATAATATATGCTGGTTATTAGTGAGTGATCTATTAGTATAGACAGGTACTGTATATATGATATATGTTGGGTATTAGTGATGTACTAATATAGACAAGTACTGAATATATAATATATGTTGGGTATTAGTGAGTGATCTACTTGTATAGACTGGTACTGTATATATAATATATGTTGGGTATTAGTGAGTGATCTACTAGACTGGTACTGCATATCGAATATATGTTGGGTATTAGTGAGTGATCTACTCGACTGGTACTGTATATAATATATGTTGGGTATTAGTGATCTACTAGTATAGACGGGTACTGTATATCTAATATATGTTGGGTAATAGTGAGTGATCTACTAGTATAGACTGGTACTGTATATATAATATATGTTGGGTATTAGTGATCTACTAGTATAGACTGGTACTGTCTATAATATATGTTGGTTATTAGTGATCTACTAGTATAGACTGGTACTGTATATCTAATATATGTTGGGTAATAGTGAGTGCTCAACTAGTATAGACTGGTACTGTATATATAATATATGTTGGGTATTAGGGATCTACTGGTATAGACTGGTACTGTATATCTAACATATGTTGGGTAATAGTGAGTGCTCAACTAGTATAGACTGGTACTGTATATCTAATATATGTTGGGTATTAGGGATCTACTAGTATAGACTGGTACTGTATATATAATATATGTTGGTTATTAGTGATCTACTAGTATAGACTGGTACTGTATATATAATATATGCTGGTTATTAGTGAGTGATCTACTGGTATAGACAGGTACTGTATATATAATATATGTTGGGTATTAGTGATGTACTAGTATAGACTGGTACTGAATATATAATATATGTTGGGTATTAGTGAGTGATCTACTTGTTTAGACTGGTACTGTATATATAATATATGTTGGGTATTAGTGATCTACTAGTATAGACTGGTACTGTATATCTAAAATATGTTGGGTATTAGGGATCTACTAGTATAGACTGGTACTGTATATCTAATATATGTTGAGTATTAGGGATCTACTAGTATAGACTGGTACTGTATGTTTTATATATGTTGGGTATTAGGGATCTACTAATATAGACTGGTACTGTATATATAATATATGTTGGGTATTAGGGATCTACTGGTATAGACTGGTACTGTATATCTAATATATGCTGGGTATTAGGGATCTACTAGTATAGACTGGTACTGTATATATAATATATGTTGGTTATTAGTGATCTACTAGTATAGACTGGTACTGTATATATAATATATGCTGGTTATTAGTGAGTGATCTACTGGTATAGACAAGTACTGTATATATAATATATGTTGGGTATTAGTGATGTACTAGTATAGACTGGTACTGAATATATAATATATGTTGGGTATTAGTGAGTGATCTACTTGTTTAGACTGGTACTGTCTATAATATATGTTTTGTATTAGTGATCTTCTAGTATAGACTGGTACTGTATATAATATATGTTGGGTATTAGTGAGTGATCTATTAGACTATTACTGTATATATAATATATGTTGGGTATTACGGATCTACTGGTATAGACTGGTACTGTATATCTAATATATGTTGGGTATTAGGGATCTACTAGTATAGACTGGTACTGTATATATAATATATGTTGGTTATTAGTGATCTACTAGTACAGACTGGCACTGTGTATATAATATATGCTGGTTTTTAGAGAGCGATCTACTAGTATAGACTGGTACTGTATATAATATATGTTGGGTATTAGTGATCTACTAGTATGGACTGGTACTGTATATATAATATATGTTCGGTATTAGTGAGTGATCTACTAGTATAGACTGGTACCGTATATATAATATATGTTGGGTGTTTGTGATCTACTAGTATGGACTGGTACTGTATATATAATATAAGTTCGGTATTTGTGTGTGATCTACTACTATAGACTGGTACTGTATATAATATTTGTTGGGTATTGGTGATCTACTAGTATAGACTAGTACTGCATATCTAATATATGTTGGGTATTAGTGAGTCATCTATTAGACTGGTACTGTATATCTAATATATGTTGGGTATTAGAGAGTGATCGACTAGTATAGACGGCATGTAGATTGAAACTCAAGCCTAAATAATTCCTAGTTTCACAACACATTGTTCACAATTAACCCTGTGTGATCTCTGTGACCCCTACCACTGACCCCAGGCATGGACCTTTCGGCCAATCAGGACGAGGAAGGTGACCAGGAAGTGTTCCAGGTGGAGATGAGTCGTGAGACAGGAAACAGGAAGTGTGCGTTCCGCACCGCTGCAGGGAAGTACTGGACCCTCACCTCCACCGGAGGACTGCAGTGTACCGCCTCTACTAAGTAATACACTACACACTATACACTATAGACTATACATTACACACTATACACTATACACTATACACACTACACACTACACACTATACACACTACACACTATACACACTACACACTACACACTATACACACTACACATTATACACACTACACACTATACACTATACACACTATACACACTATACACACTATACACACTACACACTATACACACTACACACTATACACTATACACACTATACACACTATACACTATACACACTATACACTATACACTATACACTACACACTATACACTATACACACTATACACTACACACTATACACTATACACACTATACACTATACACACTATACACTACACACTATACACTATACACTATACACACTATACTCTATACACTATACACTACACACTATACACACTATACACTATACACACTATACACTACACACTATACACTATACAGACTATACACTACATACTATACACTACACACTATACACTATACACTATACACACTATACACTATACACACTATACACTATACACACTATACACTACACACACTATACACTACACACACTATACACTACACACTATACACTACACACACTATACACACTATACACACTATACACACTACACACTATACACACTATACACTACACACTTAACACTATACACACTATACACTATACACACTATACACTATACACACTATACACACTATACACTATACACACTATACACTACACACACTATACACACTACACTATACACTATACACACTATACACACTACACACTATACACACTATACACTATACACACTATACACACTACACACTATACACTATACACACTACACACTATACACACTATACACTATACACTATACACACTACACACTATACACTATACACACTACACACTATACACACTACACACTATACACTATACACTATACACTATTCACACTACACACTATACACTATACACACTACACACTATACACACTACACACTATACACTATACACTATACACTATACACACTATACACACTATACACTATACACACTATACACACTATACACACTATACACACTATACACTATACACTATACACACTATACACACTATACACACTATACACTATACACACTACACACTATACACACTATACACACTATACACTATACACTATACACTATACACTATGCACTATACACACTATACACTACACACTCTACACTATACACACTATACACTATACACACTATACACTACACACACTATACACACTATACACTATACACACTATACACACTACACACCATACACACTATACACTATACACTATACACACTATACACACTATACACACTACACACTATACACTATACACACTACACACTATACACACTATACACTATACACTATACACACTACACACTATTCACACTACACACTATACACTATACACTATACACTATACACTATACACACTACACACTATACAACCTATACACTATACACTATACACAATATACACACTATACACACTATACACACTATACACTATACACACTACACACTATACACTACACACACTACACACTACACACTCTACACTATACACACTACACACTATACACACTATACACTATACACTATACACACTATACACTACACACTCTACACTATACACACTACACACCATACACACTATACACTATACACTATACACACTATACACACTATACACACTACACATTATACACTATACACACTACACACTATACACACTATACACTATACACTATACACACTACACACTATTCACACTACACACTATACACTATACACTATACACTATACACTATACACACTACACACTATACACACTACACACTATACACTATACACTATACACTATACACACTATACACTATACACACTATACACACTATACACACTATACACACTATACACACTATACACTATACACACTATACACTATACACTATACACACTATACATACTATACACACTATACACACTATACACTATACACACTACACACTATACACACTACACATAATACACTACACACACTACACACTACACACTCTACACTATACACACTACACACTATACACACTATACACTACACACTTAACACTATACACACTATACACTATACACACTATACACTATACACACTATACACAATATACACTATACACACTATACACTACACACACTATACACACTACACTATACACTATACACACTATACACACTACACACTATACACACTATACACTATACACACTATACACACTACACACTATACACTATACACACTACACACTATACACACTATACACTATACACTATACACACTACACACTATACACTATACACACTACACACTATACACACTACACACTATACACTATACACTATACACTATTCACACTACACACTATACACTATACACACTACACACTATACACACTACACACTATACACTATACACTATACACTATACACACTATACACACTATACACTATACACACTATACACACTATACACACTATACACACTATACACTATACACTATACACACTATACACACTATACACACTATACACTATACACACTACACACTATACACACTATACACACTATACACTATACACTATACACTATACACTATGCACTATACACACTATACACTACACACTCTACACTATACACACTATACACTATACACACTATACACTACACACACTATACACACTATACACTATACACACTATACACACTACACACCATACACACTATACACTATACACTATACACACTATACACACTATACACACTACACACTACACACTATACACACTACACACTATACACACTATACACTATACACTATACACACTACACACTATTCACACTACACACTATACACTATACACTATACACTATACACTATACACACTACACACTATACACACTATACACTATACACTATACACACTATACACACTATACACACTATACACACTATACACTATACACACTACACACTATACACTACACACACTACACACTACACACTCTACACTATACACACTACACACTATACACACTATACACTATACACTATACACTATACACACTATACACTACACACTCTACACTATACACACTACACACCATACACACTATACACTATACACTATACACACTATACACACTATACACACTACACATTATACACTATACACACTACACACTATACACACTATACACTATACACTATACACACTACACACTATTCACACTACACACTATACACTATACACACTACACACTATACACACTACACACTATACACTATACACTATACACTATACACACTATACACTATACACTATACACACTATACACACTATACACACTATACACACTATACACTATACACACTATACACTATACACTATACACACTATACATACTATACACACTATACACACTATACACTATACACACTACACACTATACACACTACACATAATACACTACACACACTACACACTACACACTCTACACTATACACACTACACACTATACACACTATACACTATACACTATACACTATACACTATACACTATGCACTATACACACTATACACTACACACTCTACACTATACACACTACACACTACACACTATACACACTACACACTATACACACTATACACTATACACTATACACTATACACTATACACACTATACACACTATACACTATACACACTATACACACTACACACTACACACTATACACTACACACTATACACACTATACACTACACACTATACACTACACACTATACACTATACACTACACACTACACACTATACACAACACACTACACACTATACACTACACACTACACACTATACACTACACACTATACACTACACACTATACACTACACACTATACACTACACACTATACACTACACACTACACACTATACACTACACACTATACACTACACACTACACACTATACACTACACACTACACACTACACACTACACACTACACACTATACACTACACACTACACACTTTACACTACACACTATACACACTATACACACTATACACACTATACACTATACACACTATACACACTACACACTATACACACTATACACACTACACACTACACACTATACACTACACACTATACACACTATACACACTACACACTACACACTATACACTATACACTATACACTATATACACTATACACACTATACACACTATACACACTATACACACTATTCACACTATACACTATACACTATACACACTATACACTATACACTATACACACTACACACTATACACACTATACACACTATACACACTATACACACTATACACTATACACTATACACTATAGACACTACACACACTACACACTACACACTATACACACTATACACTATATACACTACACACTACACACTATACACTACACACACTACACACTACACACTCTACACTCTACACACTACACACTATACACACTATACACTATACACTATACACTATACACTATACACTATGCACTATACACACTATACACTACACACTCTACACTATACACACTACACACTACACACTATACACTATACACACTACACACATTTACATTACATTACATTTAAGTCATTTAGCAGACGCTCTTATCCAGAGCGACTTACAAATTGGTGAATTCACCTTCTGACATCCAGTGGAACAGCCACTTTACAATAGTGCATCTAAATCATTAAGGGGGGGGGTGGTGAGAAGGATTACTTATCCTATCCTAGGTATTCCTTGAAGAGGTGGGGTTTCAGGTGTCTCCGGAAGGTGGTGATTGACTCCGCTGTCCTGGCGTCGTGAGGGAGTTTGTTCCACCATTGGGGGGCCAGAGCAGCGAACAGTTTTGACTGGGCTGAGCGGGAACTGTACTTCCTCAATGGTAGGGAGGCGAGCAGGCCAGAGGTGGATGAACGCAGTGCCCTTGCTTGGGTGTAGGGCCTGATCAGAGCCTGGAGGTACTGCGGTGCCGTTCCCCTCACAGCTCCGTAGGCAAGCACCATGGTCTTGTAGCGGATGCGAGCTTCAACTGGAAGCCAGTGGAGAGAGCGGAGGAGCGGGGTGACGTGAGAGAACTTGGGAAGGTTGAACACCAGACGGGCTGCGGCGTTCTGGATGAGTTGTAGGGGTTTAATGGCACAGGCAGGGAGCCCAGCCAACAGCGAGTTGCAGTAATCCAGACGGGAGATGACAAGTGCCTGGATTAGGACCTGCGCCGCTTCCTGTGTGAGGCAGGGTCGTACTCTGCGGATGTTGTAGAGCATGAACCTACAGGAACGGGCCACCGCCATGATGTTGGTTGAGAACGACAGGGTGTTGTCCAGGATCACGCCAAGGTTCTTAGCGCTATGGGAGGAGGACACAATGGAGTTGTCAACCGTGATGGCGAGATCATGGAACGGGCAGTCCTTCCCCGGGAGGAAGAGCAGCTCCGTCTTGCCGAGGTTCAGCTTGAGGTGGTGATCCGTCATCCACACTGATATGTCTGCCAGACATGCAGAGATGCGATTCGCCACCTGGTCATCAGAAGGGGGAAAGGAGAAGATTAATTGTGTGTCGTCTGCATAGCAATGATAGGAGAGACCATGTGAGGTTATGACAGAGCCAAGTGACTTGGTGTATAGCGAGAATAGGAGAGGGCCTAGAACAGAGCCCTGGGGGACACCAGTGGTGAGAGCGCGTGGCGAGGAGACAGATTCTCGCCACGCCACCTGGTAGGAGCGACCTGTCAGGTAGGACGCAATCCAAGCGTGGGCCGCGCCGGAGATGCCCAACTCGGAGAGGGTGGAGAGGAGGATCTGATGGTTCACAGTATCGAAGGCAGCCGATAGGTCTAGAAGGATGAGAGCAGAGGAGAGAGAGTTAGCTTTAGCAGTGCGGAGCGCCTCCGTGATACAGAGAAGAGCAGTCTCAGTTGAATGACTAGTCTTGAAACCTGACTGATTTGGATCAAGAAGGTCATTCTGAGAGAGATAGCGGGAGAGCTGGCCAAGGACGGCACGTTCAAGAGTTTTGGAGAGAAAAGAAAGAAGGGATACTGGTCTGTAGTTGTTGACATCGGAAGGATCGAGTGTAGGTTTTTTCAGAAGGGGTGCAACTCTCGCTCTCTTGAAGACGGAAGGGACGTAGCCAGCAGTCAGGGATGAGTTGATGAGCGAGGTGAGGTAAGGGAGAAGGTCTCCGGAAATGGTCTGGAGAAGAGAGGAGGGGATAGGGTCAAGCGGGCAGGTTGTTGGGCGGCCGGCCGTCACAAGAAGCGAGATTTCATCTGGAGAGAGAGGGGAGAAAGAGGTCAGAGCACAGGGTAGGGCAGTGTGAGCAGAACCAGCGGTGTCGTTTGACTTAGCAAACGAGGATCGGATGTCGTCGACCTTCTTTTCAAAATGGTTGACGAAGTCATCTGCAGAGAGGGAGGGGGGGGAGGGGGAGGAGGATTCAGGAGGGAGGAGAAGGTGGCAAAGAGCTTCCTAGGGTTAGAGGCAGATGCTTGGCATTTAGAGTGGTAGAAAGTGGCTTTAGCAGCAGAGACAGAGGAGGAAAATGTAGAGAGGAGGGAGTGAAAGGATGCCAGGTCCGCAGGGAGGCGAGTTTTCCTCCATTTCCGCTCGGCTGCCCGGAGCTCTGTTCTGTGAGCTCGCAATGAGTCATCGAGCCACGGAGCGGGAGGGGAGGACCGAGCCGGCCTGGAGGATAGGGGACATAGAGAGTCAAAGGATGCAGAAAGGGAAGAGAGGAGGGTTGAGGAGGCAGAATCAGGAGAAAGGTTGGAGAAGGTATGAGCAGAGGGAAGAGATGATAGGATGGAAGAGGAGAGAGTAGCGGGGGAGAGAGAGCGAAGGTTGGGACGGCGCGATACCATCCGAGTAGGGGCAGTGTGGGAAGTGTTGGATGAGAGCGAGAGGGAAAAGGATACAAGGTAGTGGTCGGAGACTTGGAGGGGAGTTGCAATGAGGTTAGTGGAAGAACAGCATCTAGTAAAGATGAGGTCGAGCGTATTGCCTGCCTTGTGAGTAGGGGGGAAGGTGAGAGGGTGAGGTCAAAAGAGGAGAGGAGTGGAAAGAAGGAGGCAGAGAGGAATGAGTCAAAGGTAGACGTGGGGAGGTTAAAGTCGCCCAGGACTGTGAGAGGTGAGCCGTCCTCAGGAAAGGAGCTTATCAAGGCATCAAGCTCATTGATGAACTCTCCGAGGGAACCTGGAGGGCGATAAATGATAAGGATGTTAAGCTTGAAAGGGCTGGTAACTGTGACAGCATGGAATTCAAAGGAGGCGATAGATAGATGGGTAAGGGGAGAGAGAGAGAATGACCACTTGGGAGAGATGAGGATCCCGGTGCCACCACCCCGCTGACCAGAAGCTCTCGGGGTGTGCGAGAACACGTGGGCGGACGAAGAGAGAGCAGTAGGAGTAGCAGTGTTATCTGTGGTGATCCATGTTTCCGTCAGTGCCAGGAAGTCGAGGGACTGGAGGGAGGCATAGGCTGAGATGAACTCTGCCTTGTTGGCCGCAGATCGGCAGTTCCAGAGGCTACCGGAGACCAGGAACTCCACGTGGGTCGTGCGCGCTGGGACCACCAGATTAGGGTGGCCGCGGCCACACGGTGTGGAGCGTTTGTATGGTCTGTGCAGAGAGGAGAGAACAGGGATAGATAGACACATAGTTGACAGGCTACAGAAGAGGCTACGCTAATGCAAAGGAGATTGGAATGACAAGTGGACTACACGTCTCGAATGTTCAGAAAGTTAAGCTTACGTAGCAAGAATCTTATTGACTAAAATGATTGAAATGATACAGTACTGCTGGAGTAGGCTAGCTGGTAGTGGCTGCGATGTTGACACTACACTAATCAAGTCGTTCCGTCGAGTGTAATAGTTTCTACAGTGCTGCTATTCGGGGCTAGCTGGCTAGCTAGCAGGTTGATTGCGTTACGTTACCTTAATAGAACGACAATAGCTGGCTAGCTAACCTAGAAAATCGCTCTAGGCTACACAATTGTCTTAGATACAAAGACGGCTATGTAGCTAGCTAGCTACGATCAAACAAAACAAACCGTTGTACTGTAATAGTTACTACAGTGCTGCTATTCGGGGGCTAGCTGGCTAGCTACGTTAAAAGAACGACAATAGCTGGCCAGCTAACCTAGAAAATCGCTCTAGACTACACAATTGTCTTAGATACAAAGACGGCTATGTAGCTGGCTAGCTACGATCAAACAAATCAAACCGTTGTACTGTAATGAAGTGAAATGAAAATGTGATACTACCTGTGGAGCGACGCGGAATGTTGACCGGGTAGTTGGAGTTCAATTCGGTAGAGGTTGGCTAGCTGTTGGCTAGCTAGCTAGCAGCATCTCCTACGTTAAGGACGACAAATAGCTGGCTAGCTAACCTCGGTAAATTAAGATAATCACTCTAAGTCTACACACTCTAAACTGCACACAATTATCTTGGATACGAAGACAGCGAAGACAACTATGTAGCTAGCTGACACTACGCTAATCGAGTCGTTCAGTTGAGTGTAATAGTTTCTACAGTGCTGGTGGATGTTAGCTAGCTGCTTAGCTAGCTGCTGGGCAGATACGTTAGGACGACGAAATACGATAATTATGCAATTATCTTTGATACAAAGACGGCTATGTAGCTAGCTAAGAAGAAATTGCTAAGATTAGACAAATCAAACCGTTGTACTATAACGAAATGTAATGAAAAGATATACTACCTGCGGACCGAAGTGTAGATGCGACCGCTCGCTCCAACCGGAACCGGGAAAAACACTATACACACTACACACACTACACACTATACACACTATACACTATACACTATACACTATACACACTATACACACTATACACTATACACACTATACACACTACACACTACACACTATACACTACACACTATACACACTATACACTACACACTATACACTACACACTATACACTACACACTATACACTACACACTATACACTACACACTACACACTACACACTACACACTATACACTACACACTATACACTACACACTATACACTACACACTACACACTATACACTACACACTATACACTACACACTACACACTATACACTACACACGATACACTACACACTACACACTATACACTACACACTACACACTATACACTACACACTACACACTATACACTACACACTAAACACTTTACACTACACACTATACACACTATACACACTATACACACTATACACTATACACACTATACACACTATACACTATACACACTATACACACTATACACACTATACACTACACACTACACACTATACACTACACACTATACACTATATACACTATACACTATACACACTATACACATTATACACACTATACACACTATACACACTATATACACTATACACACTATACACTATACACACTACACACTATACACACTATACACACTATACACACTATACACTATACACACTATACACTATACACTATACACTATACACACTACACACACTACACACTACACACTATACACACTATACACTATATACACTACACACTACACACTATACACTATACACACTACACACTACACACACTACACACTATACACACTACACACTATACACTACACACACTATACACACTATGCACTATACACTATACACACTATACACTATACACTATACACACTATACACACTATACACTATACACACTACACACACTATACACTATACACACTCTACACACTATACACACTACACACACTAAACACTATACACTATACACACTATACACTATACACTACACACTATACACACTATACACACTATACACTATGCACTATGCACTATACACACTATACACACTATACACTATACACACTATACACACTACACACACTACACACAGCAAGTAATCCACTACACACACACACACACACACTCTCTACTTGCGACTCAGAACCTCTTAACGAAATATGTTATTTTAACTGTGTGTGTGTGTGTGTGTGTGTGTGTGTGTGTGTGTGTGTGTGTGTGTGTGTGTGTGTGTGTGTGTGTGTGTGTGTGTGTGTGTGTGTGTGTGTGTGTGTTTAGGTCATCTAACAGTCATTTTGATCTGGAGTGGTGTGAGGGGAAGGTTTCTCTCAAAGCCTCTAATGGGAAATACGTTGCCGCCAAGAGGAACGGACAGCTAGCTGCTACCGTCGACAACGCAGGTTAGTCTGTCACCGTGGATACCGTTACCGTAACCGTGACGATACGTGCTGTAACTATGGCCGCAGCGGCCAGTGAATCTTATCGTTGGCAGAGTTGCGTCAGTTTTCCTTATTATTGAAAAATCTGTCAATTAAACAATCAATCAACTAACTGATCGAGACAGAAACCTATTCATTAACTTATCAAATGATCAACTCATCAATCCGTGTTTGATCCGTTTCCTTGTTTCGTCTCTAGGGGAGGCGGAGCAGTTCCTGATGAAGCTGATCAATCGGCCAATCATAGTCCTCCGTGGAGAACACGGTTTCATTGGCTGTCGTAAGGTTGGCACGGGAACGCTGGATGCTAACCGCTCCTCCTACGACGTCTTCCAGCTGGAGTTTAAAGACGGAGCCTACAGCCTCCGAGGTACACAGACACACCTACACAGGGCCCGACGGAGCCTACAGGGCCCCAGGAAAATATATTTTATTTGTTGCCTGAGTCCGTTTTAGTTTTTTTTCTCCCAAATTCCGTTTTCTTCTCTTTGTTTTTCCAGGTTTCCGTTTTCTCCTTTTCTCCTTTTCTGGTTTTCGTTCTCAAAATCCCACTTTTTTGTACAGGAAAAAAAACAAAATGAATTTGATGTTCTAAGTCCACAACAATGCTTAAATCACATCAGTAGCCCACTTTCAAGGTCTGGATTTGTTTTTGATAAATATTTTATTTTTGCGGGTGTAGTAACCTTATAATTCCAGTGCCAAGGCAGATCATGTGACCTCATTGCTCATAAACCGCTCCATCGCTCCATGTCCCTTCCTACTGCTCGGGCTAAAAACCACTCCGCGCTCACAGAGGGAATGATCTGCCGCTCCAAATTGAGGCTGTTCTGAGAACAAAAAGGGGATGCAACTCAATATTATCATGTTCCTCATGTTTTGGTATAATCTACAATAAATCTCTGTTCTCCCTCCTCTCTAGATTCACAGGGGAAGTTCTGGTGCGTGGGGGAGGAGTCCGCAGTGGTGTGCAGCGGGGACACGCCCACCTACTTCCTGTTTGAGCTGTGTGACTACAACAAGATGGCGGTGCGAGCGCCGGGGGGGCGGTACCTTAAAGGAGACCACGCTGGGGTTCTAAAAGCCAACGCTGAGGGGTTGGACAATGCAACACTGTGGGAGTACTGACCACCCTATAAAGTTAACATACATCATTCTGGGTAACATCAATTACCCCACTGTAGAAATCCTTTAAATAAGTATCTCTGTCTGTTATGACTTCACATGGGCAAATAGAATGTATAGAATAAAAAGGAACGTTTCAACCTGCCTGAGTCTGAGGGTGGAGTTAACCTTCCAGACATGGACTCGTATCAGCTCACCACCCAGGGTTTTTACTTGTGACATGTAGTTAAATGCACTAAAGAGGAACCATGGGTCCATAATGAAGATGCACATCTTTTAACCTGTCTGTTTTCAGAGGATAAAGATACGAACATTAACAACGTCATAGTTTAGAACAATATAAACAATATGGAAGAAAGTGAAAAGGAATCTACAAGAACCAAATATCAGTTCCTAGAAACACAACACTATGGAACAGTCCTTTCACAATTCACTTGTTGGTCCACATGGAAAACTAAAGGCATTTTCATGACAGAAGCAATTACAATTTAAACATGCAACTTTAAAAAAGTTTATATCACCAAATGTCGATTTTAAATATTTTCAAATGAGAGAATCTTATTTGAGTCAGAAAATGATGTTAGGTAAGATATACACTACCGGTCAAAAGTTTGGAAACATCTACTCATTCAAGAGTTTTTCTTATATTATTTTTCATTATTTTCTACATTGTAGAAAAGTAGTGAACACAACACAACTATGAAATAACACATATGGAATCATGTAGTAACCAAAAAAGTGTTAAACAAATCAAAATATATTTTATACTTGAGATTCTTCAAAGTAGCCACCCTTTTGCCTTTGCACACTCTTGGCATTCTCTCAACCAGCTTCACCTGGAATACCTTTCAACATATGCTGAGCACTTGTTGGCTGCTTTTCCTTCACTCTGCTGTCCGACTCATCCCAAATCATCTCAATTTGGTTGAGGTAGTGGGATTGTGGAGGACAGGTCATCTGATGCAGGACTCCATCACTCTCCTTGGTAAATTAGCCTTCACACAGCCTGGAGGTGTGTTGGGTCATTGTCCTGTTGAAAAACAAATGATAGTCCCACTAATTCCTAACCAGATGGGATGGTGTATCACTGCAGAATGCTGTGGTAGCCATACTGGTTAAGTGTGTATTGAATT
The DNA here is from genome assembly GCF_036934945.1 of Oncorhynchus masou masou. Lineage (NCBI taxonomy): Eukaryota > Metazoa > Chordata > Actinopteri > Salmoniformes > Salmonidae > Oncorhynchus > Oncorhynchus masou. The sequence continues at coordinate 2,461,843 of NC_088216.1, read as the reverse complement.
CTAAATAAATCACAGACAGTGTTACCAGCAAAGCATCCCCACACCATCAACACTTCCTCCTCCATGCTTCACGGTGGGAACCACACATGCGAAGATTATCAGTTCACCCACACAGTGTCTCACAAAGACATGGCGGCTGGAACCAAAAATCTCCAATTTGGACTCCAGGCCAAAGGACAAATTTCCACCAGTTGAATGTCCATTGCTTGTGTTTGTTTCCCCAAGAACGTCTCTTCTTCTATTAGTGTCCTTTAGTAGTGGTTTCTTTGCAGCAATTTGACCATGAAGGCCTGATTCAGGCAGTCTCCTCCGAACAGTTGATGTTGAGATGTGTCTGTTACTTGAACTCTGTGAAGCATTTATTTGGGCTGTAATTTCTGAGGCTGGTAACGAATTAAGTTATCGACTGCAGCATGGGTAACTCTTAGTCTTCCTTTCCTGTGCCGGTCCTCATGAGAGCCAGTTTAATCATAGCGCTTGATGGTTTTTGCGACTGCACTTGAAGAAACTTTCAAAGTTCTTGAAATGTTCTGTATTGACTGACCTTCATGTCTTAAAGTAATGATGGACTGTTTTTTCTCTTTGCTTATTTGAGCTGTTCTTGCCATAATATGGACTTGGTCTTTTACCAAATAGGGATATCTTCTGTATACCACCCCTAACTTGTCACTACACAACTGATTGGCTCAAACACATTAAGAAGGAAAGAAATTCCACAAATTAACTTTTAACAAGGCACACCTGTTAATTGAAATTAATTCCAGGTGACTACCTCATGAAGCTGGTTGAGAGAATGCCAAGAGTGTGCAAAGCTGTCATCAAGGCAAAGGGGGGTGGGGGGGGGGGTTATTTTAAGAATCTGTGAATTTGTTTAACACTTTTTTGGTTGCTATATGATTCCATATGTGTTATTTCATAGTTTTGATGTCTCCACTATTATTCAACAATGTAGAAAATAGTAAAAATAAAGAAAATGAATGAGTAGGTGTTAAACCTTTGACCGGTAGTGTACTAAACCTTGCAGAGAGCCAATACATTCTATACATTAGTTTATACTGGATTACGTTTATATTTTCTTTAACTTTCATTTAGTTATGTTCCAACTTTCCCTCCATCATGTGCCAACATCAGTTCTTTTTAAGTCTTGGTTCCAATAGTTTATAGTTGTTTTTCTAAGAGATACAAGAGACAAAATTCACAACTTCTACAGCACAAACGGCAGAGTCATGTCTTCAGTGTAAAACTAACAATGACTCAATAATCCATGCATTCTGGGAATGTTATGATGTCATAAAGATACGGGCGGAGTTGGAACGTTGGCTGTCAGAAGTATTACAATGTAAAGTTCCTTTTAAATCCGTCTGTCTGCATATTTCAAGACATGACATATGAGGGGTGTAATGAGGGACCCAATTGGGGGGGGATACTTTACTCGTCAATGATTTAGAAGAAAACGTTGACCTAAAAAAAACTGGAAATCACATGATCATACATCATTACAACAGTGGATGAATGAAATATTGAAAACGTGTGGGCTACGGAGAAACATTCAACAGTGGATGAATCCAAATGTTTATTTAAATATTGAAAACGTGCGGGCTACGGAGAAACATTCAACAGTGGATGAATCCAAATGTTTATTTAAATATTGAAAACATGTGCGCTACGGAGAAACATTCTACAGTGCCATTTGAGGCCATAGAGTTCTACAAGCACTGGAACCTTCCAGGGGAGGACAGATGAGGGGGGGACATATGTGATGTGTACAGTAGCAGTGGGAACATGTGGGTCTGAGCAGGTGTGATGTCATTGATGTTTTGGTAACATCTGTTTATGGTCTTTGTTTACGCATGTTGTTATTGTAAAATTCTATTTCAACATGAAAACACTCACACTTTACAGTTATAATTATACACTTTACAGGTATACACTTTACAGTTAACACTCACACTTTACAGTTATATACTTTACAGTCAACACTCACACTTTACAGTTATATACTTTACAGTCAACACTCACACTTTACAGCTATATACTTTACAGTCAACACTCACACTTTACAGTTATATACTTTACAGTCAACACTCACACTTTACAGTCAACACTCACACTTTACAGTTATATACTTTACAGTCAACACTCACACTTTACAGTTATATACTTTACAGTCAACACTCACACTTTACAGTTATACACTTTGCAGTCAACACTCACACTTTACAGTTATACACTTTACAGTTATACACTCACACTTTACAGTTATACACTTTGCAGTCAACACTCACACTTTACAGTCAACACTCACACTTTACAGTTATACACTTTACAGTCAACACTCACACTTTACAGCTATACACTTTACAGTTAACACTCACACTTTACAGTTATACACTTTGCAGTCAACACTCACACTTTACAGTCAACACTCACACTTTACAGTTATACACTTAACATTTAACACTCACACTTTACAGTTATATACTTTACAGTCAACACTCACACTTTACAGTTATACAATTTACAGTTATACACTCACACTTTACAGTTAAATGCTCTACAGTCAACACTCACACTTTACAGTTATATACTTTATAGTCAACACTCACACTTTACAGTTATATACTTTACAGTCAACACTCACACTTTACAGTTATATACTTTACAGTCAACACTCACACTTTACAGTTATATACTTTACAGTTATACACTCACACTTTACAGTTAACACTCACACTTTACAGTTATATACTTTACAGTCAACACTCACACTTTACAGTTATATACTTTACAGTTATACACTCACACTTTACAGTTAACACTCACACTTTACAGTTAACACTCACACTTTACAGTCAACACTCACACTTACAGTCAACACTCACACTTACAGTCAACACTCACACTTTACAGTTATACACTTTACAGGTATATACTTTACAGTTATACACTTTACAGTTATACACTTTACAGTTCACACTCATAGTTAACACTCAAACATCAAAACATCAATATACACACATAGTGCCACATTATATTTGGCTCTGTTGTATCAAGGGCACTATAGTTTCCTAATGTCCCTGGGCCGATACGGCTGTATATGGGGCTACATATAGGGGACGGCTGTATATGGGGCTACATATAGGGGCTATACCCCAAACTGGAAATGATCACATCTGGAATGCTATAGGTTCACTCTCTGCCTTAACTGAGTCAGCTGGGATCTGAAAACAGAGACAGAACGTTACTCATCTGTCTGCACTATTAACCATCTCAGAGACAAGACGTTTCTCATCTGTCTGAACTATTAACCATCTCAGAGACTGAACGTTCCTCATCTGTCTGAACTCTTAACCATCTCAGAGACTGAACGTTCCTCATCTGTCTGAACTCTTAACCATCTCAGAGACTGAGCGTTCCTCATCTGAACTCTTAACCATCTCAGAGACTGAACGTTCCTCATCTGAACTCTTAAACCATCTCAGAGACTGAACGTTCCTCATCTGAACTCTTAACCATCTCAGAGACTGAACGTTCCTCATCTGAACTCTTAAACCATCTCAGAGACTGAACGTTCCTCATCTGAACTCTTAACCATCTCAGAGACTGAACGTTCCTCATCTGAACTCTTAACCATCTCAGAGACAGAACGTTCCTCATCTGTCTGCACTATTAACCATCTCAGAGACAAGACGTTTCTCATCTGTCTGCACTATTAACCATCTCAGAGACTGAACGTTCCTCATCTGAACTATTAACCATCTCAGAGACTGAACGTTTCTCATCTGTCTGAACTATTAACCCTCTCAGAGACTGAACGTTTCTCATCTGAACTATTAACCCTCTCAGAGACTGAACGTTCCTCATCTGTCTGAACTATTAACCATCTCAGAGACTGAACGTTTCTCATCTGTCTGAACTATTAACCCTCTCAGAGACTGAACGTTCCTCATCTGAACTATTAACCATCTCAGAGACTGAACGTTCCTCATCTGTCTGAACTATTAACCATCTCAGAGACTGAACGTTCCTCATCTGTCTGAACTCTTAACCATCTCAGAGACAAGACGTTCCTCATCTGAACTCTTAAACCATCTCAGAGACAAGACGTTCCTCATCTGTCTGAACTCTTAAACCATCTCAGAGACAAGACGTTCCTCATCTGTCTGAACTCTTAACCATCTCAGAGACTGAGCGTTTCTCATCTGAACTATTAACCATCTCAGAGACTGAACGTTCCTCATCTGTCTGAACTCTTAACCATCTCAGAGACTGAACGTTACTCATCTGAACTCTTAAACCATCTCAGAGACTGAACGTTCCTCATCTGAACTCTTAACCATCTCAGAGACTGAACGTTCCTCATCTGAACTCTTAACCATCTCAGAGACAGAACGTTCCTCATCTGTCTGCACTATTAACCATCTCAGAGGCAAGACGTTTCTCATCTGAACTCTTAACCATCTCAGAGACAAGACGTTTCTCGTCTGAACTCTTAAACCATCTCAGAGACTGAACGTTCCTCATCTGAACTCTTAACCATCTCAGAGACTGAACGTTCCTCATCTGAACTCTTAACCATCTCAGAGACAAGACGTTTCTCATCTGTCTGAACTCTTAAACCATCTCAGAGACTGAACGTTCCTCATCTGAACTCTTAACCATCTCAGAGACAAGACGTTTCTCATCTGTCTGAACTCTTAAACCATCTCAGAGACTGAACGTTCCTCATCTGAACTCTTAACCATCTCAGAGACAAGACGTTTCTCATCTGTCTGAACTCTTAAACCATCTCAGAGACTGAATGTTCCTCATCTGAACTCTTAACCATCTCAGAGACAGAACGTTACTCAACTGTCTGAACTCTTAAACCATCTCAGAGACAAGGCGTTTCTCATCTGTCTGAACTCTTAACCCTCTCAGAGACAAGGCGTTTCTCATCTGTCTGAACTCTTAACCCTCTCAGAGACAAAGGCTGGGGATCCATGATTAGAGGGGAATCACCCACGTGTTGTCCCAGGTTTAAATCAAGCCCTTATTAGAGAGGAATCACCCACGTGTTGTCCCAGGTCTAAATCAGGCCCTGATTAGAGGGGAATCACCCATGTGTTGTCCCAGGTTTAAATCAAGCCCTTATTAGAGAGGAATCACCCACGTGTTGTCCCAGGTCTAAATCAGGCCCTGATTAGAGGGGAATCACCCGCGTTTTGTCCCAGGTCTAAATCAGGCCCATATTAGAGGGGAATCACCCACGTGTTGTCCCAGGTCTAAATCAGGCCCTGATTATAGGGGAATCACCCACGTGTTGTCCCAGGTCTAAATCAGGCCCTGATTATAGGGAAATCGCCCACGTTTTGTCCCAGGTCTAAATCAGGCCCATATTAGAGGGGAATCACCCACGTGTTGTCCCAGGTCTAAATCAGGCCCTGATTATAGGGGAATCACCCACGTGTTGTCCCAGGTCTAAATCAGGCCCAGATTAGAGGGGAATCACCCACGTGTTGTCCCAGGTCTAAATCAGGCCCTGATTATAGGGGAATCACCCACGTGTTGTCCCAGGTCTAAATCAGGCCCTGATTATAGGGGAATCGCCCACATGTTGTCCCAGGTCTAAATCAGGCCCTGATTGTAGGGAAATCGCCCACGTGTTGTCCCAGGTCTAAATCAGGCCCTGATTATAGTGGAATCGCCCACGTGTTGTCCCAGGTCTAAATCAGGCCCTGGTTATAGGGGAATCGCACACGTGCTGTCCCAGGTCTAACTCAGTCCCTGATTATAGGGGAATCGCCCACGTGTTGTCTCAGGTCTAAATCAGGCCCTGATTATAGGGGAATCGCACACGTGCTGTCCCAGGTCTAAATCAGGCCCTGATTATAGGGGAATCACCCACGTGTTGTCCCAGGTCTAAATCAGGCCCTGATTATAGGGGAATCGCCCACGTGTTGTCCCAGGTCTAACTCAGGCCCTGATTATAGGGGAACAATGATAAAAGCAGCAGAACTGTCTTCCCAGGGCCAGAGTTGAATTTGAGGATTACAGGGAAAAGGATGCCATTTCGAACACACCCATAATATTTCTAAACCATCTCTTCCTCTGGCTGCTAACCTGGGGAGTCCAACAGCGTCTAACTGAGTCACACTAACTGGCTATAATGATTATTATAATAACTGGCTAGAACCATGGAACCAGAGTTTAGAACTGGTTAGAACCATAGAACCATCATTGAGAACTGGTTAGTACTGGCTAGAACCATGGAACCATAGTTGAGAACTGGCTAGAACCATGGAACCATAGTTGAGAACTGGTTAGAACTGGCTAGAACCATAGTTTAGAACTGGTTAAAACCATAGAACCATGCCTGTCTGTCTGTCTGGCCTAGGTTCTAATACGCTACAGGGATCTCTATGCACCCTGACAAGAACACACAGCTGTGATGCGATTCGGAGGTTGACATTAATAAGGATTCTAGAGAAAACATGATGATCTGAACCATGTGTGTCTGTGATGTAATACACGTCTTTGTGATGACGAAGAGCACAACTCTTTATTGATGAAACACTCGCCTGTCTGAACCTCTGCGTAGTCTAATATCGGGGCGCTGCTATTGGCCCGTGAGCACAAAGGGGGAAATCCGATTGGTTGTGGCGGTGCTTTGCTTGGTTTTCTATGTAACTCTGTTTCTTTTCATAATGTGGCATTTGTATTTCAACTTAAAGCCCAATAAAACTTCACAGTGTAAAAAGTTCCCTGAGAAACTCCTGTATTTTCTTCTTTTTAACTTCCTGACTATATGATTGACAGGAGCACATGATTAATACTCCCGCCTCTCTGGAATGTTGGGAAGCCTCCATCATCGTCTTGACAACCTCGCCACAGCTCAACTCCCAGCTGTTGGTCTGTGGAAAAGCTGAGACAAACACTACACACACACACACACACATCCTTATCTCGCTAATCCGCTAGTCATTAGTATCACAGCTGGGAGGATTAGCATAGCCTCCGTTAGCTTAGCTTCAACCTATAACACAGTTTGGAGGATTAGCATAGCCTCCGTTAGCTTAGCTTCAACCTATGACACAGTTTGGAGGATTAGCATAGCGTTCGTTAGCTTAGCGTTGCATAGCTTAGTTTCACCCCAGATGACAGCATAGCTAATAGGGCAGGAATCTTTAGTCTTAACCACCCACTCAGTTCACACAGCTCTATAGACAGACAGATCTCTGTAGACACACAGCTCTATAGACAGACAGATCTCTGTAGACACACAGCTCTATAGACAGACAGATCTCTGTAGACACACAGCTCTATAGACAGACAGATCTCTGTAGACACACAGCTCTATAGACAGACAGATCTCTGTAGACACACAGCTCTCTACTCAACCTAAACACAGAGGTTCCTTGCACAATGTTGACTTGACTTTCTCCTATTCTCTCTTTTTTCTCTCTCCTCTCTGTCTCCAACAGAACAATGTTGACTTGACTTTCTCCTTTTCTCTCTCTCTCTCTCTCTCTCTCTCTCTCTCTCTCTCTCTCTCTCTCTCTCTCTCTCTCTCTCTCTCTCTCTCTCTCTCTCTCTCTCTCTCTCAACCCTAGGTAGTGTCCAGATGAGCTTGTTTTAAACCCTAGGTAGTGTCCAGATGAGCTTGTTTTAAACCCTAGGTAGTGTCCAGTTGAGCTTGTTTTTAACCCAAGGTAACTGTAGTGTGTGCTGTCTAATTCTCTGAGATCTGGTTCTTCTCTGGAAAAATCATTATTTAAGTATTCTTGTGGTTTTACTGCCAGGGCCCTGCCAGGGTTTTACTGCCAGGGCCTGCTCTAGACGTTCCAGACTCTACCATAGGTTATGTGCTGTGGGTGACAGCAGGCATAGGTCATCTGAGAAGAGCAGGCATATAACCTCTGAATTGTGGAGACTAACACCAGGGGCTGAGGATTTTTCTAGAATAGTGGCCCATTCTTTGATGTAAATATTGTAGAGTGCAGGGCTCAGATTACAACCCTGACGAAGGCCCCGCCTCTGGTTAAAGAATTATGTTCTTTTCCTACCAATTTTGATGCTGCACATATTGCCAGTGATTTAATGATGTCATATGTTTTCTCTCTCTACAACAGAACAATGTTGACTTTACTTTCTCCTCTCCTCTCCTCTCGTCTCCTCTGTCTCTCCTCTCCTCTGTCTCTCCTCTCTTCTGTCTCTCCACTCCTCTGTCTCTCCTCTCCTCTCTTCTCCTCTCTTCTCTCTCCTCTTCTCTTTCTCTCACTCTCAGCAGAACAATGAGTTACAGAATGAAGGAATGCAGCAGTCAGCCCAGAACGCTGCCTATTCTCTGTTTCACAATGAGAGGATATAGGAGGTTCACAATGCTCTCAGTCTCTTCACCGGTGTACACTTAAAAACAGAGGATATAGGAGGTTCACAGTAACCTGGTTTAGTTTCTACTGAGAGGACAGAGACAGAGACAGAGGATATAGGAGGTTCACAATAACCTGGTTTAGTTTCTACTGAGAGGACAGAGACAGAGGATATAGGAGGTTCACAGTAACATGGTTTAGTTTATACTGAGAGGAGGACAGAGACAGAGGAGGTTCACAGTAACCTGGTTTAGTTTCTACGGAGAGGACAGAGACAGAGGAGGTTCACAGTAACCTGGTTTAGTTTATACTGAGAGGAGGACAGAGACAGAGGAGGTTCATAGTAACCTGGTTTAGTTTCTACTGAGAGGACAGTGACAGAGGATATAGGAGGTTCACAGTAACCTGGTTTAGTTTCTACTGAGAGGAGGACAGAGACAGAGGAGGTTCATAGTAACCTGGTTTAGTTTCTACTGAGAGGACAGAGACAGAGGAGGTTCACAGTAACCTGGTTTAGTTTCTACTGAGAGGAGGACAGAGACAGAGGAGGTTCATAGTAACCTGGCTTAGTTTCTACTGAGAGGAGGACAGAGACAGAGGAGGTTCACAGTAACCTGGTTTAGTTTCTACTGAGAGGACAGAGACAGAGGATATAGGAGGTTCACAGTAACCTGGCTTAGTTTCTACTGAGAGGACAGAGACAGAGGATATAGGAGGTTCACAGTAACCTGGCTTAGTTTCTACAGAGAGGAGGACAGAGACAGAGGAGGTTCACAGTAACCTGGTTTAGTTTATACTGAGAGGAGGACAGTGACAGAGGATATAGGAGGTTCACAGTAACCTGGCTTAGTTTCTACAGAGAGGAGGACAGTGACAGAGGAGGTTCACAGTAACCTGGTTTAGTTTATACTGAGAGGACAGAGACAGAGGATATAGGAGGTTCACAGTAATCTGGCTTAGTTTATACAGAGAGGAGGACAGAGACAGAGGATATAGGAGGTTCACAGTAACCTGGCTTAGTTTCTCCCTTATATCCTAACAATGGAACAATGATACCATCTTCTATCCTAACAATGGAACAATGATACCACCTTCTATCCTAACAATGGAACAATGATACCACCTTCTATCCTAACAATGGAACAATGATACCACCTTCTATCCTAACAATGGAACAATGATACCATCTTCTATCCTAACAATGGAACAATGATACCACCTTCTATCCTAACAATGGAACAATGATAACACCTT
>NC_088216.1:2442238-2449738 GCF_036934945.1 Oncorhynchus masou masou | reverse complement strand
GAGAGGAGAATAGGAGAGGAGAGGAGAATAGGAGAGGAGAGGAGAATAGGAGAGGAGAATAGGAGAGGAGAGGAGAATAGGAGAGGAGAATAGGAGAGGAGAATAGGAGAGGAGAATAGGAGAGGAGAATAGGAGAGGATAATAGGAGAGGAGAGGAGAATAGGAGAGGAGAATAGGAGAGGAGAATAGGAGAGGAGAATAGGAGAGGAGAATAGGAGAGGAGAGGAGAATAGGAGAGGAGAATAGGAGAGGAGAATAGGAGAGGATAATAGGAGAGGAGAGGAGAATAGGAGAGGAGAATAGGAGAGGAGAATAGGAGAGGAGAGGAGAATAGGAGAGGAGAGGAGAATAGGAGAGGAGAGGAGAATAGGAGAGGAGAGGAGAATAGGAGAGGAGAGGAGAATAGGAGAGGAGAGGAGAATAGGAGAGGAGAATAGGAGAGGAGAGGAGAATAGGAGAGGAGAGGAGAATAGGAGAGGAGAATAGGAGAGGAGAGGAGAATAGGAGAGGAGAGGAGAATAGGAGAGGAGAGGAGAATAGGAGAGGAGAATAGGAGAGGAGAATAGGAGAGGAGAGGAGAGGAGAATAGGAGAGGAGAATAGGAGAGGAGAGGAGAATAGGAGAGGAGAATAGGAGAGGAGAGGAGAATAGGAGAGGAGAGGAGAATAGGAGAGGAGAATAGGAGAGGAGAGGAGAATAGGAGAGGAGAGGAGAATAGGAGAGGAGAGGAGAATAGGAGAGGAGAATAGGAGAGGAGAATAGGAGAGGAGAGGAGAATAGGAGAGGAGAGGAGAATAGGAGAGGAGAATAGGAGAGGAGAATAGGAGAGGAGAATAGGAGAGGAGAATAGGAGAGGAGAATAGGAGAGGAGAATAGGAGAGGAGAGGAGAATAGGAGAGGAGAATAGGAGAGGAGAGGAGAATAGGAGAGGAGAGGAGAATAGGAGAGGAGAGGAGAATAGGAGAGGAAACAAGAGGAGGGAGGAGAAGAGGCAAGAAGGGAGGAGGAGGGAGGAGAAGAGGAAAAGTGAGGAGAATACGAGAAGAAGAGGAGGGGGGAGAAGAAGAAGAGAGGAGAGGAGAATAGGAGAGGAAAGGAGAATAGGAGAGGAGAGGAGAAGAGAAGAGAAGCGAAGAGAAGCGAAGAGAAGAGAAGCGAAGCGAAGAGAAGCGAAGAGAAGCGAAGAGAAGAGAAGAGAAGAGAAGAAGAGGGAGAAGAAGAGGAGGGGGAGAAGAAGAGGAGAGGAGAATAGGAGAGGAAAGGAGAAGAGGAGAGGAGGGAAGAGAGGAGAAACTAAGAGGGGAGGATAGTAGAGGAGAGGAGGGAGGAGAATAGAAAAAGGGAGGAGAAGAGGGGAGATGGGGAGGAGCGGAGGGAAGAGAATAGGAGGAAAGAGAAGATAAGGAGAGAGGAGAATAGATGAGGAGGGGTGGAGGAGGGGAGGAGAGATGAGGAGAATAGAATAGCAGAGGAGCAGGGGGAGAGGGTGAGGGGGGGGAGGAGGAGGAGGAGGAGGAGGAGGGGGAGGAGGAGGAGGAGGAGGAGGAGGAGGAGGAGGAGGAGGAGGAGGAGGAGGAGAAAGGTGGAGGAGGGGAAGAGGAGAGGCTGGGAGAATATATAATGACCTTCTAAAACACAGCTCCTCCTGACAGAGACTGTATCAGGTCTATAACACAGAGAGACAGAGACTGTATCAGGTCTATAACACAGCTCCTCCAGACAGAGACTGTATCAGGTCTATAACACAGCTCCTACCAGACAGAGACTGTATCAGGTCTATAACACAGAGAGACAGAGACTGTATCAGGTCTTTAACACAGAGAGACAGAGACTGTATCAGGTCTTTAACACAGAGAGACAGAGACTGTATCAGGTCTATAACACAGCTCCTACCAGACAGAGACTGTATCAGGTCTATAACACCACTCTATTCTGACAGAGACTGTATCAGGTCTATAACACAGAGAGACAGAGACTGTATCAGGTCTATAACACAGAGAGACAGAGACTGTATCAGGTCTATAACACAGCTCCTCCAGACAGAGACTGTATCAGGTCTATAACACTGAGAGACAGAGACTGTATCAGGTCTATAACACAGAGAGACAGAGACTGTATCAGGTCTATAACACAGAGAGACAGAGACTGTATCAGGTCTATAACACAGAGAGACAGAGACTGTATCAGGTCTATAACACAGAGAGAGAGAGACTGTATCAGGTCTATAACACAGAGAGACAGAGACTGTATCAGGTCTATAACACAGAGAGACAGAGACTGTATCAGGTCTATAACACAGAGAGAGAGAGACTGTATCAGGTCTATAACACAGAGAGACAGAGACTGTATCAGGTCTATAACACAGAGAGACAGAGATTGTATCAGGTCTATAACACAGAGAGAGAGAGACTGTATCAGGTCTATAACACAGAGAGAGAGAGACTGTATCAGGTCTATAACACAGCTCCTACCAGACAGAGACTGTATCAGGTCTATAACACCACTCTATTCTGACAGAGACTGTATCAGGTCTATAACACAGAGAGACAGAGCCTGTATCAGGTCTATAACACAGAGAGACAGAGACTGTATCAGGTCTATAACACAGCTCCTCCAGACAGAGACTGTATCAGGTCTATAACACTGAGAGACAGAGACTGTATCAGGTCTATAACACAGAGAGACAGAGACTGTATCAGGTCTATAACACAGCTCCTACCAGACAGAGACTGTATCAGGTCTATAACACAGAGAGACAGAGACTGTATCAGGTCTATAACACAGAGAGAGAGAGACTGTATCAGGTCTATAACACAGAGAGACAGAGACTGTATCAGGTCTATAACACAGAGAGACAGAGACTGTATCAGGTCTATAACACAGCTCCTCCAGACAGAGACTGTATCAGGTCTATAACACAGAGAGACAGAGACTGTATCATGTCTATAACACAGCTCCTTCAGACAGAGACTGTATCAGGTCTATAACACAGAGACAGAGACTGTATCAGGTCTATAACACAGAGAGACAGAGACTGTATCAGGTCTTTAACACAGAGAGACAGAGACTGTATCAGGTCTATAACACAGAGAGACAGAGACTGTATCAGGTCTATAACACAGCTCCTTCAGACAGAGACTGTATCAGGTCTATAACACAGAGAGACAGAGACTGTATCAGGTCTATAACATAGAGAGACAGAGACTGTATCAGGTCTATAACACAGCTCCTACCAGACAGAGACTGTATCAGGTCTATAACACAGAGAGACAGAGACTGTATCAGGTCTATAACACAGCTCATCCAGACAGAGACTAAGACACAGTTAAGAGAGACAGAGACTGTATCAGGTCTATAACACAGCTCCTACCAGACAGAGACTGTATCGGGTCTATAACACAGAGAGACAGAGACTGTATCAGGTCTATAACACAGAGAGACAGAGACTGTATCAGGTCTATAACACAGCTCATCCAGACAGAGACTGTATGAGGTCTATAACACAGAGACAGAGACTGTATCAGGTCTATAACACAAAGAGACAGAGACTGTATCAGGTCTATAACACAGCTCCTCCAGACAGAGACTGTATCAGGTCTATAACGCAGAGAGACAGAGACTGTATCAGGTCTATAACACAGCTCATCCAGACAGAGACTGTATCAGGTCAATAACACAGAGACACAGAGACTGTATCAGGTCTATAACACAGAGAGACAGAGACTGTATAAGGTCTATAACACAGCTCCTCCAGACAGAGACTGTATCAGGTCTATAACACAGAGAGACAGAGACTGTATCAGGTCTATAACACAGCTCCTCCAGACAGAGACTGTATCAGGTCTATAACACAGAGAGACAGAGACTGTATCAGGTCTATAACACAGAGACAGAGACTGTATCAGGTCGATAACACAGAGAGACAGAGACTGTATCAGGTCTATAACACAGAGACTGTATCAGGTCGATAACACAGAGAGACAGAGACTGTATCAGGTCTATAACACAGCTCCTCCAGACAGAGACTGTATCAGGTCTATAACACAGAGAGACAGAGACTGTATCAGGTCTATAACACAGCTCCTACCAGACAGAGACTGTATCAGGTCTATAACACAGAGAGACAGAGACTGTATCAGGTCTATAACACAGCTCCTACCAGACAGAGACTGTATCAGGTCTATAACACAGAGAGACAGAGACTGTATCAGGTCTATAACACAGAGAGACAGAGACTGTATCAGGTCTATAACACAGCTCCTCCAGACAGAGACTGTATCAAGTCTATAACACAGCTCCTACCAGACAGAGACTGTATCAGTTCTATAACACAGCTCCTACCAGACAGAGACTGTATCGGGTCTATAACACAGCTCCTACCAGACAGAGATAGTATCAGGTCTATAACACAGAGAGACAGAGACTGTATCAGGTCTATAACACAGAGAGACAGAGACTGTATCAGGTCTATAACACAGAGAGACAGAGACTGTATCAGGTCTATAACACAGAGAGACAGAGACTGTATCAGGTCTATAACACAGAGAGACAGAGACTGTATCAGGTCTATAACACAGCTCCTCCAGACAGAGACTGTATCAGGTCTATAACACAGCTCCTCCAGACAGAGACTGTATCATTTCTATAACACAGCTCATCCAGACAGAGACTAAGACACAGTGAAGAGAGACAGAGACTGTATCAGGTCTTTAACACAGCTCCTACCAGACAGAGACTATATCAGGTCTATAACACAGCTCATCCAGACAGAGACTAAGACACAGTGAAGAGAGACAGAGACTGTATCAGGTCTATAACACAGCTCCTACAAGACAGAGACTGTATCGGGTCTATAACACAGCTCCTACCAGACAGAGACTGTATCAGGTCTATAACACAGAGAGACAGAGACTGTATCAGGTCTATAACACAGAGAGACAGAGACTGTATCAGGTCTATAACACAGAGAGACAGAGACTGTATCAGGTCTATAACACAGAGAGACAGAGACTGTATCAGGTCTATAACACAGCTCATCCAGACAGAGACTGTATCAGGTCTATAACACAGCTCCTCCAGACAGAGACTGTATCAGGTCTATAACACAGAGAGACAGAGACTGTATCAGGTCTATAACACAGCTCATCCAGACAGAGACTGTATCAGGTCTATAACACAGAGACACAGAGACTGTATCAGGTCTATAACACAGAGAGACAGAGACTGTATCAGGTCTATAACACAGCTCATCCAGACAAAGACTTAGACACAGTGAAGAGAGACAGAGACTGTATCAGGTCTATAACACAGCTCCTACCAGACAGAGACTGTATCAGGTCTATAACACAGCTCCTCCTGACAGAGACTGTATCAGGTCTATAACACAGAGAGACAGAGACTGTATCAGGTCTATAACACAGCTCCTCCAGACAGAGACTGTATCAGGTCTATAACACAGAGAGACAGAGACTGTATCAGGTCTATAACACAGCTCCTACCAGACAGAGACTGTATCAGGTCTATAACACAGAGAGACAGAGACTGTATCAGGTCTATAACACAGAGAGACAGAGACTGTATCAGGTTTATAACACAGCTCCTACCAGACAGAGACTGTATCAGGTCTATAACACAGAGAGACAGAGACTGTATCAGGTCTATAACACAGAGAGACAGAGACTGTATCAGGTCTATAACACAGAGAGACAGAGACTGTATCAGGTCTATAACATAGAGAGACAGAGACTGTATAAGGTCTATAACACAGAGAGACAGAGACTGTATCAGGTCTATAACATAGAGAGACAGAGACTGTATCAGGTCTATAACACAGAGAGACAGAGACTGTATCAGGTCTATAACACAGAGAAACAGAGACTGTATCAGGTCTATAACACCGTTCCTCCTGACAGAGACTGTATCAGGTCTATAACACAGAGAGACAGAGTCTGTATCAGGTCTATAACACAGAGAGACAGAGACTGTATCAGGTCTATAACACTGCTCCTCCAGACAGAGACTGTATCAGGTCTATAACACAGAGTGACAGAGACTGTATCATGTCTATAACACAGAGAGACAGAGACTGTATCAGGTCTATAACACATCTCCTACCAGACAGAGACTGTATCAGGTCTCTAACACAGAGAGAAAGAGACTGTATCAGGTCTATAACACAGAGAGACAGAGACTGTATCAGGTCTATAACACAGCTCCTACCAGACAGAGACTGTATCAGGTCTCTAACACAGAGAGACAGAGACTGTATCAGGTCTATAACACAGAGAGACAGAGACTGTATCAGGTCTATTACACAGCTCCTCCTGACAGAGACTGTATCAGGTCTATAACACAGCTCCTACCAGACAGAGACTGTATCAGGTCTCTAACACAGAGAGACAGAGACTGTATCAGGTCTATAACACAGAGAGACAGAGACTGTATCAGGTCTATAACACAGAGAGACAGAGACTGTATCAGGTCTATAACACAGAGAGACAGAGACTGTATCAGGTCTATAACATAGAGAGACAGAGACTGTATCAGGTCTATAACACAGAGAGACAGAGACTGTATCAGGTCTATAACACAGAGAGACAGAGACTGTATCAGGTCTATAACACAGAGAGACAGAGACTGTATCATGTCTATACCACAGAGAGACAGAGACTGTATCAGGTCTATAACACATCTCCTACCAGACAGAGACTGTATCAGGTCTATAACACAGAGAGACAGAGACTGTATCAGGTCTATAACATAGAGAGACAGAGACTGTATCAGGTCTATAACACAGCTTCTACCAGACAGAGACTGTATCAGGTCTATAACACAGAGAGACAGAGACTGTATCAGGTCTATAACACAGAGAGACAGAGACTGTATCAGGTCTATAACACAGAGAGACAGAGACTGTATCAGGTCTATAACACAGAGAGACAGAGACTGTATCAGGTCTATAACATAGAGAGACAGAGACTGTATCAGGTCTATAACACAGAGAGACAGAGACTGTATCAGGTCTATAACACAGAGAGACAGAGACTGTATCAGGTCTATAACACAGAGAGACAGAGACTGTATCATGTCTATACCACAGAGAGACAGAGACTGTATCAGGTCTATAACACATCTCCTACCAGACAGAGACTGTATCAGGTCTATAACACAGAGAGACAGAGACCGTATCAGGTCTATAACACAGAGAGACAGAGACTGTATCATGTCTATAACACAGCTCCTCCAGACAGAGACTGTATCAGGTCTATACCACAGTGAGACAGAGACTGTATCAGGTCTATAACACAGAGAGACAGAGACTGTATCAGGTCTATAACACAGAGAGACAGAGACTGTATCAGGTCTATAACACAGCTCATCCTGACAGAGACTGTATCAGGTCTATAACACAGAGAGACAGAGACTGTATCAGGTCTATAACACAGCTCCTCCTGACAGAGACTGTATCATGTCTATAACACAGAGAGACAGAGACTGTAT
>NC_088216.1:2357238-2439738 GCF_036934945.1 Oncorhynchus masou masou | reverse complement strand
AGAGAGGGTGGGAGTGTCAGCGAGTTCGATTCACGAACTGTGACAGTGGGAAAATATGGTGAGAAGATGAGAGACAGACAGACAGACAGACAGACAGACAGAACAGACAGACAGAGAGACAGACAGCGGGCAGGAGAGAGAGAGATAGGGAGGGAGGGAGGTGGAGGATATGAATCTAGGCCAGGTTACGAAACATTTTTGCTTCATCCTCTAGTCCTCTCTGCAGAGGGGGAGGGAGAGATGAAGGGAAACGGGAGGAAATGAGGGAGGAAATGGGAGGGAGGGAGGGAGGGAGGGAGGGAGGGAGGGAGGGAGGGAGGGAGGGAGGGAGGGAGGGAGGGAGGGAGGGAGGGAGGGAGGGAGGGAGGGAGGGGAGGGAGAGATGAAGGGAAACGGGAGGAAATGAGGGAGGGAGGGAAATGGGAGGAAATGGGAGGAAAGGGGAGGGAGGGAGGGAGGGAGGGAGGGAGGGAGGGAGGGAGGGAGGGAGGGAGGGAGGGAGGGAGGAAAGGGGAGGGAGGGAGGGAGGGAGGGAGGGAGGGAGGGAGGGAGGGAGGGAGGGAGGGAGGGAGGGGAGCGAGGGAGGGAGCGAGAGAAGGAGAAGAAACTATTAACACACTGAATATACAGTGCCTTGCGAAAGTATTCGGCCCCCTTGAACTTTGCGACCTTTTGTCACATTTCATGCTTCAAACATAAAGATATAAAACTGTATTTTTTTTGTGTAGAATCAACAACAAGTGGGACACAATCATGAAGTGGAACGACATTTATTGGATATTTCAAACTTTTTGAACAATTCAAAAACTGAAAAATTGGGCGTGCAAAATTATTCAGCCCCCTTAAGTTAATACTTTATAGTGCCACCATTTGCCGCGATTACAGCTGTAAGTCGCTTGGGGTATGTCTCTATCAGTTTTGCACATCGAGAGACTGAAAATTTTTCCCATTCCTCCTTGCAAAACAGCTCGAGCTCAGTGAGGTTGGATGGAGAGCATTTGTGAACAGCAGTTTTCAGTTCTTTCCACAGATTCTTGATTGGATTCAGGTCTGGACTTTGACTTGGCCATTCCAACACCTGGATATGTTTATTTTTGAACCATTCCATTGTAGATTTTGCTTTATGTTTTGGATCATTGTCTTGTTGGAAGACAAATCTCCGTCCCAGTCTCAGGTCTTTTGCAGACTCCATCAGTTTTTCTTCCAGAATGGTCCTGTATTTGGCTCCCATCCATCTTCCCATCAATTTTAACCATCTTCCCTGTCCCTGCTGAAGAAAAGCAGGCCCAAACCATGATGCTGCCACCACCATGTTTGACAGTGGGTATGGTGTGTTCAGGGTGATGAGCTGTGTTGCTTTTACGCCAAACATAACGTTTTGCATTGTTGCCAATGGTTAAATTTTGGATTCATCTGACCAGAGCACCTTCTTCCACATGTTTGGTGTGTCTCACAGGTGGCTTGTGGCAAACTTTAAACGACACTTTTTATGGATATCTTTAAGAAATGGCTTTCTTCTTGCCACTCTCCCATAAAGGCCAGATTTGTGCAATATACGACTGATTGTTGTCCTATGGACAGAGTCTCCCACCTCAGCTGTAGATCTCTGCAGTTCATCCAGAGTGATCATGGGCCTCTTGGCTGCATCTCTGATCAGTCTTCTCCTTGTATGAGCTGAAGGTTTAGAGGGACGGCCAGGTCTTGGTAGATTTGCAGTGGTCTGATACTCCTTCCATTTCAATATTATCGCTTGCACAGTGCTCCTTGGGATGTTTAAAGCTTGGGAAATCTTTTTGTATCCAAATCCGGCTTTAAACTTCTTCACAACAGTATCTCGGACCTGCCTGGTGTGTTCCATGTTCTTCATGATACTCTCTGCGCTTTTAACGGACCTCTGAGACTATCACAGTGCAGGTGCATTTATACGGAGACTTGATTACACACAGGTAGATTGTATTTATCATCATTAGTCATTTAGGTCAACATTGGATCATTCAGAGATCCTCACTGAACTTCTGGAGAGAGTTTGCTGCACTGAAAGTAAAGGGGCTGAATTATTTTGCACGCCCAATTTTTCAGTTTTTGATTTGTTCAAAAAGTTTGAAATATCCAATAAATGTTGTTCCACTTCATGATTGTGTCCCACTTGTTGTTGATTCTTCACAAAAAAATACAGTTTTATATCTTTATGTTTGAAGCCTGAAATGTGGCAAAAGGTCGCAAAGTTCAAGGGGATCGAATACTTTCGCAAGGCACTGTATATATAGTTACTGTCCCCGCTACAACACTGTGATCTATATAGTTACTGTCCCCACTACAACACTGTGATCTATATAGTTACTGTCCCCACTACAACACTGTGATCTATATAGTTACTATGTTACTGTCCCCACTACAACACTGTGATCTATATAGTTACTGTCCCCACTACAACACTGTGATCTATATAGTTACTATGTTACTGTCCCCACTACAACACTGTGATCTATATAGTTACTATGTTACTGTCCCCACTACAACACTGTGATCTATATAGTTACTATGTTACTGTCCCCACTACAACACTGTGATCTATATAGTTACTGTCCCCACTACAACACTGTGATCTATATAGTTACTATGTTACTGTCCCCACTACAACACTGTGATCTATATAGTTACTATGTTACTGTCCCCACTACAACACTGTGATCTATATAGTTACTGTGTTACTGTCCCCACTACAACACTGTGATCAATATAGTTACTGTCCCCACTACAACACTGTGATCTATATAGTTACTGTCCCCACTACAACACTGTGATCTATGTAGTTACTATGTTACTGTCCCCACTACAACACTGTGATCTATATAGTTACTGTCCCCACTACAACACTGTGATCTATATAGTTACTGTGTTACTGTCCCCACTACAACACTGTGATCTATATAGTTACTGTCCCCACTACAACACTGTGATCTATATAGTTACTGTCCCCACTACAACACTGTGATCTATATAGTTACTGTCCCCACTACAACACTGTGATCTATATAGTTACTATGTTACTGTCCCCACTACAACACTGTGATCTATATAGTTACTGTCCCCACTACAACACTGTGATCTATATAGTTACTGTCCCCACTACAACACTGTGATCTATATAGTTACTGTCCCCACTACAACACTGTGATCTATATAGTTACTGTCCCCACTACAACACTGTGATCTATATAGTTACTGTCCCCACTAAAACGCTGTGATCTATATAGTTACTGTCCCCACTACAACACAGTGATCTATATAGTTACTGGCCCCACTACAACACTGTGATCTATATAGTTACTGTCCCCACTACAACACTGTGATCTATATAGTTACTATGTTACTGTCCCCACTACAACACTGTGATCTATATAGTTACTGTCCCCACTACAACACTGTGATCTATATAGTTACTGTCCCCACTACAACACTGTGATCTATATAGTTACTGTCCCCACTACTACACTGTGATCTATATAGTTACTGTGTTTACTGTCCCCACTACAACACTGTGATCTATATAGTTACTGTCCCCACTACAACACTGTGATCTATATAGTTACTGTCCCCACTACAACACTGTGATCTATATAGTTACTGTCCCCACTACAACACTGTGATCTATATAGTTACTGTCCCCACTACAACACTGTGATCTATATAGTTACTGTCCCCACTACAACACTGTGATCTATATAGTCACTGTCCCCACTACAACACTGTGATCTATATAGTTACTGTCCCCACTACAACACTGTGATCTATATAGTTACTGTCCTCACTACAACACTGTGATCTATATAGTTACTGTCCCCACTAAAACGCTGTGATCTATATAGTTACTGTCCCCACTACAACACAGTGATCTATATAGTTACTGGCCCCACTACAACACTGTGATCTATATAGTTACTGTCCCCACTACAACACTGTGATCTATATAGTTACTATGTTACTGTCCCCACTACAACACTGTGATCTATATAGTTACTGTCCCCACTACAACACTGTGATCTATATAGTTACTGTCCCCACTACAACACTGTGATCTATATAGTTACTGTCCCCACTACAACACTGTGATCTATATAGTTACTGTCCCCACTACAACACTGTGATCTATATAGTTACTGTCCCCACTACAACACTGTGATCTATGTAGTTACTGTCCCCACTACAACACTGTGATCTATATAGTTACTGTCCCCACTACAACACTGTGATCTATATAGTTACTGTCCCCACTACAACACTGTGATCTATATAGTTACTGTCCCCACTACAACACTGTGATCTATATAGTTACTGTCCCCACTACAACACTGTGATCTATATAGTCACTGTCCCCACTACAACACTGTGATCTATGTAGTTACTGTCCCCACTACAACACTGTGATCTATATAGTTACTGTCCCCACTAAAACGCTGTGATCTATATAGTTACTGTCCCCACTAAAACGCTGTGATCTATATAGTTACTGTCCCCACTACAACACAGTGATCTATATAGTTACTGGCCCCACTACAACACTGTGATCTATATAGTTACTGTGTTACTGTCCCCACTACAACACTGTGATCTATATAGTTACTATGTTACTGGCCCCACTACAACACTGTGATCTATATAGTTACTGTCCCCACTACAACACTGTGGTCTATATAGTCACTGTCCCCACTAAAACACTGTGATCTATATAGTTACTGGCCCCACTACAACACTGTGATCTATATAGTTACTGTGTTACTGTCCCCACTACAACACTGTGATCTATATAGTTACTGTCCTCACTACAACACTGTGATCTATATAGTTACTGTCCCCACTACAACACTGTGATCTATATAGTTACTGTCCCCACTACAACACTGTGATCTATATAGTTACTGTCCCCACTACAACACTGTGATCTATATAGTTACTGTCCTCACTACAACACTGTGATCTATATAGTTACTGTCCCCACTACAACACTGTGATCTATATAGTTACTGTCCCCACTACAACACTGTGATCTATATAGTTACTGTCCCCACTACAACACTGTGATCTATATAGTTACTGTCCCCACTACAACACTGTGATCTATATAGTTACTGTCCCCACTACAACACTGTGATCTATATAGTTACTGTCCCCACTACAACACTGTGATCTATATAGTTACTGTGTTACTGTCCCCACTACAACACTGTGATCTATATAGTTACTGTCCCCACTACAACACTGTGATCTATATAGTTACTATGTTACTGTCCCCACTACAACACTGTGATCTATATAGTTACTATGTTACTGTCCCCACTACAACACTGTGATCTATATAGTTACTATGTTACTGTCCCCACTACAACACTGTGATCTATATAGTTACTGTCCCCACTACAACACTGTGATCTATATAGTTACTATGTTACTGTCCCCACTACAACACTGTGATCTATATAGTTACTATGTTACTGTCCCCACTACAACACTGTGATCTATATAGTTACTGTGTTACTGTCCCCACTACAACACTGTGATCTATATAGTTACTGTCCCCACTACAACACTGTGATCTATATATATAGTTACTGTCCCCACTACAACACTGTGATCTATGTAGTTACTATGTTACTGTCCCCACTACAACACTGTGATCTATATAGTTACTGTCCCCACTACAACACTGTGATCTATATAGTTACTGTGTTACTGTCCCCACTACAACACTGTGATCTATATAGTTACTGTCCCCACTACAACACTGTGATCTATATAGTTACTGTCCCCACTACAACACTGTGATCTATATAGTTACTGTCCCCGCTACAACACTGTGATCTATATAGTTACTATGTTACTGTCCCCACTACAACACTGTGATCTATATAGTTACTGTCCCCACTACAACACTGTGATCTATATAGTTACTGTCCCCACTACTACACTGTGATCTATATAGTTACTGTGTTTACTGTCCCCACTACAACACTGTGATCTATATAGTTACTGTCCCCACTACAACACTGTGATCTATATAGTTACTGTCCCCACTACAACACTGTGATCTATATAGTTACTGTCCCCACTACAACACTGTGATCTATATAGTTACTGTCCCCACTACAACACTGTGATCTATATAGTTACTGTCCCCACTACAACACTGTGATCTATATAGTTACTGTCCCCACTAAAACGCTGTGATCTATATAGTTACTGTCCCCACTACAACACAGTGATCTATATAGTTACTGGCCCCACTACAACACTGTGATCTATATAGTTACTGTCCCCACTACAACACTGTGATCTATATAGTTACTATGTTACTGTCCCCACTACAACACTGTGATCTATATAGTTACTATGTTACTGTCCCCACTACAACACTGTGATCTATATAGTTACTGTCCCCACTACAACACTGTGATCTATATAGTTACTGTCCCCACTACTACACTGTGATCTATATAGTTACTGTGTTTACTGTCCCCACTACAACACTGTGATCTATATAGTTACTGTCCCCACTACAACACTGTGATCTATATAGTTACTGTCCCCACTACAACACTGTGATCTATATAGTTACTGTCCCCACTACAACACTGTGATCTATATAGTTACTGTCCCCACTACAACACTGTGATCTATATAGTTACTGTCCCCACTACAACACTGTGATCTATATAGTCACTGTCCCCACTACAACACTGTGATCTATATAGTTACTGTCCCCACTACAACACTGTGATCTATATAGTTACTGTCCTCCCCACTACAACACTGTGATCTATATAGTTACTGTCCCCACTAAAACACTGTGATCTATATAGTTACTGTCCCCACTACAACACTGTGATCTATATAGTTACTGTCCCCACTACAACACTGTGATCTATATAGTTACTGTCCCCACTACAACACTGTGATCTATATAGTTACTATGTTACTGTCCCCACTACAACACTGTGATCTATATAGTTACTGTCCCCACTACAACACTGTGATCTATATAGTTACTGTCCCCACTACAACACTGTGATCTATATAGTTACTGTCCCCACTACAACACTGTGATCTATATAGTTACTGTCCCCACTACAACACTGTGATCTATATAGTTACTGTCCCCACTACAACACTGTGATCTATGTAGTTACTGTCCCCACTACAACACTGTGATCTATATAGTTACTGTCCCCACTAAAACACTGTGATCTATATAGTTACTGTCCCCACTAAACACTGTGATCTATATAGTTACTGTCCCCACTACAACACAGTGATCTATATAGTTACTGGCCCCACTACAACACTGTGATCTATATAGTTACTGTGTTACTGTCCCCACTACAACACTGTGATCTATATAGTTACTATGTTACTGGCCCCACTACAACACTGTGATCTATATAGTTACTGTCCCCACTACAACACTGTGGTCTATATAGTCACTGTCCCCACTAAAACACTGTGATCTATATAGTTACTGTACCCACTACAACACTGTGATCTATATAGTTACTGTGTTACTGTCCCCACTACAACACTGTGATCTATATAGTTACTGTCCTCACTACAACACTGTGATCTATATAGTTACTGTCCCCACTACAACACTGTGATCTATATAGTTACTGTCCCCACTACAACACTGTGATCTATATAGTTACTGTCCCCACTACAACACTGTGATCTATATAGTTACTGTCCCCACTACAACACTGTGATCTATATAGTTACTGTCCCCACTACAACACTGTGATCTATATAGTTACTGTCCCCACTACAACACTGTGATCTATATAGTTACTGTCCCCACTACAACACTGTGATCTATATAGTTACTGTCCCCACTACAACACTGTGATCTATATAGTTACTGTCCCCACTACAACACTGTGATCTATATAGTTACTGTCCCCACTACAACACTGTGATCTATATAGTTACTGTGTTACTGTCCCCACTACAACACTGTGATCTATATAGTTACTGTCCCCACTACAACACTGTGATCTATATAGTTACTGTGTTACTGTCCCCACTACAACACTGTGATCTATATAGTTACTGTCCCCACTACAACACTGTGATCTATATAGTTACTGTCCCCACTACAACACTGTGATCTATATAGTTACTGTCCCCACTACAACACTGTGATCTATATAGTTACTGTCCCCACTACAACACTGTGATCTATATAGTTACTGTCCCCACTACAACACTGTGATCTATATAGTTACTGTCCCCACTACAACACTGTGATCTATATAGTTACTGTCCCCGCTACAACACTGTGATCTATATAGTTACTGTCCCCACTACAACACTGTGATCTATGTAGTTACTGTCCCCGCTACAACACTGTGATCTATATAGTTACTGTGTTACTGTTCCCACTACAACACTGTGATCTATATAGTTACTGTCCCCACTACAACACTGTGATCTATATAGTTACTGTCCCCACTACAACACTGTGATCTATGTAGTTACTGTCCCCGCTACAACACTGTGATCTATATAGTTACTATGTTACTGTCCCCACTACAACACTGTGATCTATATAGTTACTGTCCCCACTACAACACTGTGATCTATATAGTTACTGTGTTACTGTCCCCACTACAACACTGTGATCTATATAGTTACTGTCCTCACTACAACACTGTGATCTATATAGTTACTGTCCCCACTAAAACACTGTGATCTATATAGTTACTGTCCCCACTACAACACTGTGATCTATATAGTTACTGTGTTACTGTTCCCACTACAACACTGTGATCTATATAGTTACTGTCCTCACTACAACACTGTGATCTATATAGTTACTGTCCCCACTAAAACACTGTGATCTTTATAGTTACTGTCCCCACTACAACACTGTGATCTATATAGTTACTGTCCCCACTACAACACTGTGATCTATATAGTTACTGTCCCCACTACAACACTGTGATCTATATAGTTACTGTCCCCACTACAACGCTGTGATCTATATAGTTACTGTCCCCACTACAACACTGTGATCTATATAGTTACTGTCCCCACTACAACACTGTGATCTATATAGTTTCACTACTATGTTACTGTCCCCACTACAACACTGTGATCTATATAGTTACTGTCCCCACTACAACACTGTGGTCTATATAGTTACACTGTCCCCACTACAACACTGTGATCTATATAGTTACTGTCCCCACTACAACACTGTGATCTATATAGTTACTGTCCCCACTACAACACTGTGATCTATATAGTTACTATGTTACTGTCCCCACTACAACACTGTGATCTATATAGTTACTGTCCCCACTACAACACTGTGATCTATATAGTCACTGTCCCCACTACAACACTGTGATCTATATCTATTACTGGCCCCACTACAACACTGTGATCTATATAGTTACTGTCCCCACTACAACACTGTGATCTATATAGTTACTGTCCCCACTACAACACTGTGATCTATATAGTTACTGTCCCCACTACAACACTGTGATCTATATAGTTACTGTCCCCACTACAACACTGTGATCTATATAGTTACTGTCCCCACTACAACACTGTGATCTATATAGTTACTGTCCCCACTACAACACTGTGATCTATATAGTTACTATGTTACTGTCCCCACTACAACACTGTGATCTATATAGTTACTGTCCCCACTACAACACTGTGATCTATATAGTTACTGTGTTACTGTCCCCACTACAACACTGTGATCTATATAGTTACTGTCCCCACTACAACACTGTGATCTATATAGTTACTGTCCCCACTACAACACTGTGATCTATATAGTTACTGTCCCCACTACAACACTGTGATCTATATAGTTACTATGTTACTGTCCCCACTACAACACTGTGATCTATATAGTTACTGTCCCCACTACAACACTGTGATCTATATAGTTACTGTCCCCACTACAACACTGTGATCTATATAGTTACTGTCCCCACTACAACACTGTGATCTATATAGTTACTGTCCCCACTACAACACTGTGATCTATATAGTTACTGTCCCCACTACAACACTGTGATCTATATAGTTACTATGTTACTGTCCCCACTACAACACTGTGATCTATATAGTTACTGTCCCCACTACAACACTGTGATCTATATAGTCACTGTCCTCACTACAACACTGTGATCTATATAGTTACTGTCCCCACTACAACACTGTGATCTATATAGTTACTGTCCCCACTACAACACTGTGATCTGTATAGTTACTGTCCCCACTACAACACTGTGATCTATATAGTTACTGTCCCCACTACAACACTGTGATCTATATAGTTACTATGTTACTGTCCCCACTACAACACTGTGATCTATATAGTTACTGTCCCCACTACAACACTGTGATCTATATAGTTACTGTCCCCACTACAACACTGTGATCTATATAGTTACTGTCCCCACTACAACACTGTGATCTATATAGTTACTGTCCCCACTACAACACTGTGATCTATATAGTTACTGTGTTACTGTCCCCACTACAACACTGTGATCTATATAGTTACTGTCCCCACTACAACACTGTGATCTATATAGTTACTGTCCCCACTACAACACTGTGATCTATATAGTTACTGTCCCCACTACAACACTGTGATCTATATAGTTACTGTCCCCACTACAACACTGTGATCTATATAGTTACTATGTTACTGTCCCCACTACAACACTGTGATCTATATAGTTACTGTCCCCACTACAACACTGTGATCTATATAGTTACTGTCCCCACTACAACACTGTGATCTATATAGTTACTGTCCCCACTACAACACTGTGATCTATATAGTTACTATGTTACTGTCCCCACTACAACACTGTGATCTATATAGTTACTGTCCCCACTACAACACTGTGATCTATATAGTTACTGTCCCCACTACAACACTGTGATCTATATAGTTACTGTCCCCACTACAACACTGTGATCTATATAGTTACTGTCCCCACTGTGATCTATATAGTTACTGTCCCCACTACAACACTGTGATCTATATAGTTACTGTGTTTACTGTCCCCACTACAACACTGTGATCTATATAGTTACTACTGTCCCCACTACAACACTGTGATCTATATAGTTACTATGTTACTGTCCCCACTACAACACTGTGATCTATATAGTTACTGTGTTACTGTCCCCACTACAACACTGTGATCTATATAGTTACTGTCCCCACTACAACACTGTGATCTATATAGTTACTGTCCCCACTACAACACTGTGATCTATATAGTTACTGTCCCCACTACAACACTGTGATCTATATAGTTACTGTCCCCACTACAACACTGTGATCTATATAGTTACTGTCCCCACTACAACACTGTGATCTATATAGTTACTGTCCCCACTACAACACTGTGATCTATTTAGTTACTATGTTACTGTCCCCACTACAACACTGTGATCTATATAGTTACTGTCCCCACTACAACACTGTGATCTATATAGTTACTGTTACTGTCCCCACTACAACACTGTGATCTATATAGTTACTGTCCCCACTACAACACTGTGATCTATATAGTTACTGTCCCCACTACAACACTGTGATCTATATAGTTACTGTCCCCACTACAACACTGTGATCTATATAGTTACTATGTTACTGTCCCCACTACAACACTGTGATCTATATAGTTACTGTGTTACTGTCCCCGCTACAACACTGTGATCTATATAGGTACTGTCCCCACTACAACACTGTGATCTATATAGTTACTATGTTACTGTCCCCACTACAACACTGTGATCTATATAGTTACTATGTTACTGGCCCCACTACAACACTGTGATCTATATAGTTACTGTCCCCACTACAACACTGTGGTCTATATAGTCACTGTCCCCACTACAACACTGTGATCTATATAGTTACTGTCCCCACTACAACAATGTGGTCTATATAGTTACTGTCCCCACTACAACACTGTGATCTATATAGTTACTGGCCCCACTACAACACTGTGATCTATATAGTTACTGTCCCCACTACAACACTGTGATCTATATAGTTACTGTCCCCACTACAACACTGTGATCTATATAGTTACTGTCCCCACTACAACACTGTGATCTATATAGTTACTGTCCCCACTACAACACTGTGATCTATATAGTTACTGTCCCCACTACAACACTGTGATCTATATAGTTACTGTCCCCACTACAACACTGTGATCTATATAGTTACTATGTTACTGTCCCCACTACAACACTGTGATCTATGTAGTTACTGTCCCCACTACAACACTGTGATCTATATAGTTACTGTCCCCACTACAACACTGTGATCTATATAGTTACTGTCCCCACTACAACACTGTGATCTACATAGTTACTGTCCCCACTACAACACTGTGATCTATATAGTTACTGTCCCCGCTACAACACTGTGATCTATATAGTTACTGTCCCCACTACAACACTGTGATCTATGTAGTTACTGTCCCCACTACAACACTGTGATCTATATAGTTACTGTCCCCACTACAACACTGTGATCTATATAGTTACTGTCCCCACTACAACACTGTGATCTATATAGTTACTGTGTTACTGTCCCCACTACAACACTGTGATCTATATAGTTACTGTCCCCACTACAACACTGTGATCTATATAGTTACTGTCCCCACTACAACACTGTGATCTATATAGTTACTGTCCCCACTACAACACTGTGATCTATATAGTTACTGTCCCCACTACAACACTGTGATCTATGTAGTTACTGTCCCCACTACAACACTGTGATCTATATAGTTACTGTGTTACTGTTCCCACTACAACACTGTGATCTATATAGTTACTGTCCCCACTACAACACTGTGATCTATGTAGTTACTGTCCCCGCTACAACACTGTGATCTATATAGTTACTGTCCCCACTACAACACTGTGATCTATATAGTTACTGTCCCCACTACAACACTGTGATCTATGTAGTTACTGTCCCCGCTACAACACTGTGATCTATATAGTTACTGTCCCCACTACAACACTGTGATCTATATAGTTACTGTCCCCACTACAACACTGTGATCTATATAGTTACTGTCCCCACTACAACACTGTGATCTATATAGTCACTGTCCCCACTACAACACTGTGATCTATATAGTTACTGTCCCCACTACAACACTGTGATCTATGTAGTTACTGTTCCCACTACAACACTGTGATCTATATAGTTACTGTGTTACTGTTCCCACTACAACACTGTGATCTATATAGTTACTGTCCTCACTACAACACTGTGATCTATATAGTTACTGTCCCCACTACAACACTGTGATCTATATAGTTACTGTCCCCACTACAACACTGTGATCTATATAGTTACTGTCCCCACTACAACACTGTGATCTATATAGTTACTGTCCCCACTACAACACTGTGATCTATATAGTTACTGTCCCCACTACAACACTGTGATCTATATAGTTACTGTCCCCACTACAACACTGTGATCTATATAGTTACTGTGTTACTGTTCCCACTACAACACTGTGATCTATATAGTTACTGTCCCCACTACAACACTGTGATCTATACAACACTAGTTACTGTCCTCACTACAACACTGTGATCTATATAGTTACTGTCCCCACTACAACACTGTGATCTATATAGTTACTGTCCCCACTACAACACTGTGATCTATATAGTTACTGTGTTACTGTCCCCACTACAACCCACTACAACACTGTGATCTATATAGTTACTGTCCCCACTACAACACTGTGATCTATATAGTTACTGTCCCCACTACAACACTGTGATCTTTATAGTTACTGTCCCCACTACAACACTGTGATCTATATAGTTACTGTCCCCACTACAACACTGTGATCTATATAGTTACTGTCCCCACTACAACACTGTGATCTATATAGTTACTGTCCCCACTAAAACACTGTGATCTATATAGTTACTGTCCCCACTACAACACTGTGATCTATATAGTTACTGTCCCCACTACAACACTGTGATCTATATAGTTACTGTCCTCACTACAACACTGTGATCTATATAGTTACTGTCCCCACTAAAACACTGTGATCTTTATAGTTACTGTCCCCACTACAACACTGTGATCTATATAGTTACTGTCCCCACTACAACACTGTGATCTATATAGTTACTGTCCCCACTACAACACTGTGATCTATATAGTTACTGTCCCCACTAAAATCACTGTGATCTATATAGTTACTGTCCCCACTACAACACTGTGATCTATATAGTTACTGTCCCCACTACAACACTGTGATCTATATAGTTACTATGTTACTGTCCCCACTACAACACTGTGATCTATATAGTTACTGTCCCCACTACAACACTGTGGTCTATATAGTCACTGTCCCCACTACAACACTGTGATCTATATAGTTACTGTCCCCACTACAACACTGTGATCTATATAGTTACTGTCCCCACTACAACACTGTGATCTATATAGTTACTATGTTACTGTCCCCACTACAACACTGTGATCTATATAGTTACTGTCCCCACTACAACACTGTGATCTATATAGTCACTGTCCCCACTACAACACTGTGATCTATATATCGTTACTGTCCCCACTACAACACTGTGATCTATATAGTTACTGTCCCCACTACAACACTGTGATCTATATAGTTACTGTCCCCACTACAACACTGTGATCTATATAGTTACTGTCCCCACTACAACACTGTGATCTATATAGTTACTGTCCCCACTACAACACTGTGATCTATATAGTTACTGTCCCCACTACAACACTGTGATCTATACAGTTACTGTCCCCACTACAACACTGTGATCTATATAGTTACTATATAGTTACTGTCCCCACTACAACACTGTGATCTATATAGTTACTGTCCCCACTACAACACTGTGATCTATATAGTTACTGTGTTACTGTCCCCACTACAACACTGTGATCTATATAGTTACTGTCCCCACTACAACACTGTGATCTATATAGTTACTGTCCCCACTACAACACTGTGATCTATATAGTTACTGTCCCCACTACAACACTGTGATCTATATAGTTACTATGTTACTGTCCCCACTACAACACTGTGATCTATATAGTTACTGTCCCCACTACAACACTGTGATCTATATAGTTACTGTCCCCACTACAACACTGTGATCTATATAGTTACTGTCCCCACTACAACACTGTGATCTATATAGTTACTGTCCCCACTACAACACTGTGATCTATATAGTTACTATGTTACTGTCCCCACTACAACACTGTGATCTATATAGTTACTGTCCCCACTACAACACTGTGATCTATATAGTTACTGTCCTCACTACAACACTGTGATCTATATAGTTACTGTCCCCACTACAACACTGTGATCTATATAGTTACTGTCCCCACTACAACACTGTGATCTATATAGTTACTGTCCCCACTACAACACTGTGATCTATATAGTTACTGTCCCCACTACAACACTGTGATCTATATAGTTACTGTCCCCATGTTATATGTCCCCACTACAACACTGTGATCTATATAGTTACTGTCCCCACTACAACACTGTGATCTATATAGTTACTGTCCCCACTACAACACTGTGATCTATATAGTTACTGTCCCCACTACAACACTGTGATCTATATAGTTACTGTCCCCACTACAACACTGTGATCTATATAGTTACTGTCCCCACTACAACACTGTGATCTATATAGTTACTGTCCCCACTACAACACTGTGATCTATATAGTTACTGTCCCCACTACAACACTGTGATCTATATAGTTACTGTCCCCACTACAACACTGTGATCTATATAGTTACTGTCCCCACTACAACACTGTGATCTATATAGTTACTGTGTTTACTGTCCCCACTACAACACTGTGATCTATATAGTTACTATGTTACTGTCCCCACTACTACACTGTGATCTATATAGTTACTGTGTTACTGTCCCCACTACAACACTGTGATCTATATAGTTACTATGTTACTGTCCCCACTACAACACTGTGATCTATATAGTTACTGTCCCCACTACAACACTGTGATCTATATAGTTACTGTCCCCACTACAACACTGTGATACAACACTGTGATCTATAGTTACTGTCCCCACTACAACACTGTGATCTATATAGTTACTGTCCCCACTACAACACTGTGATCTATATAGTTACTGTCCCCACTACAACACTGTGATCTATATAGTTACTGTCCCCACTACAACACTGTGATCTATATAGTTACTGTCCCCACTACAACACTGTGATCTATATAGTTTACTGTCCCCACTACAACACTGTGATCTATATAGTTACTGTGTTACTGTCCCACTACAACACTGTGATCTATATAGTTACTGTCCCCACTACAACACTGTGATCTATATAGTTACTATGTTACTGTCCCCACTACAACACTGTGATCTATATAGTTACTATGTTACTGTCCCCACTACAACACTGTGATCTATATAGTTACTGTCCCCACTACAACACTGTGATCTATATAGTTACTGTCCCCACTACAACACTGTGATCTATATAGTTACTGTCCTCACTACAACAATGTGATCTATATAGTTACTGTCCCCACTACAACACTGTGATCTATATAGTTACTGTCCCCACTACAACACTGTGATCTATATAGTTACTGTCCCCACTACAACACTGTGATCTATATAGTTACTGTCCCCACTACAACACTGTGATCTATATAGTTACTGTCCCCACTACAACACTGTGATCTATATAGTTACTGTCCCCACTACAACACTGTGATCTATATAGTTACTGTCCCCACTACAACACTGTGATCTATATAGTTACTGTCCCCACTACAACACTGTGATCTATATAGTTACTGTCCCCACTACAACACTGTGATCTATATAGTTACTGTCCCCACTACAACACTGTGATCTATATAGTTACTATGTTACTGTCCCCACTACAACACTGTGATCTATATAGTTACTGTCCCCACTACAACACTGTGATCTATATAGTTACTGTCCCCACTACAACACTGTGATCTATATAGTTACTGTCTGTCCCCACTACAACACTGTGATCTATATAGTTACTGTCCCCCACTACAACACTGTGATCTATATAGTTACTGTCCCCACTACAACACTGTGATCTATATAGTTACTGTCCCCACTACAACACTGTGATCTATATAGTTACTGTCCCCACTACAACACTGTGATACTGTCCCCACTACAACACTGTGATCTATATAGTTACTGTCCCCACTACAACACTGTGATCTATATAGTTACTGTCCCCACTACAACACTGTGATCTATATAGTTACTGTTACTGTCCCCACTACAACACTGTGATCTATATAGTTACTGTCCCCACTACAACACTGTGATCTATATAGTTACTGTCCCCACTACAACACTGTGATCTATATAGTTACTGTCCCCACTACAACACTGTGATCTATATAGTTACTGTCCCCACTACAACACTGTGATCTATATAGTTACTGTCCCCACTACAACACTGTGATCTATATAGTTACTGTCCCCACTACAACACTGTGATCTATATAGTTACTGTCCCCCACTACAACACTGTGATCTATATAGTTACTGTCCCCACTACAACACTGTGATCTATATAGTTACTGTCCCCACTACAACACTGTGATCTATATAGTTACTGTCCCCACTACAACACTGTGATCTATATAGTTACTACTACAACACTGTATCTATATAGTTACTGTCCCCACTACAACACTGTGATCTATATAGTTACTGTCCTCCCCACTACAACACTGTGATCTATATAGTTACTGTCCCCACTACAACACTGTGATCTATATAGTTACTGTCCCTGTCCCCACTACAACACTGTGATCTATATAGTTACTGTCCCCACTACAACACTGTGATCTATATAGTTACTGTCCCCACTACAACACTGTGATCTATATAGTTACTGTGATCTATATAGTTACTGTCCCCACTACAACACTGTGATCTATATAGTTACTGTCCCCACTACAACACTGTGATCTATATAGTTACTGTCCCCACTACAACACTGTGATCTATATAGTTACTGTCCCCACTACAACACTGTGATCTATATAGTTACTGTCCCCACTACAACACTGTGATCTATATAGTTACTGTCCCCACTACAACACTGTGATCTATATAGTTACTGTCCCCACTACAATAGTTACTGTCCCCACTACAACACTGTGATCTATATAGTTACTATGTTACTGTCCCCACTACAACACTGTGATCTATATAGTTACTGTCCCCACTACAACACTGTGATCTATATAGTTACTGTCCCCACTACAACACTGTGATCTATATAGTTACTATGTTACTGTCCCCCACTACAACACTGTGATCTATATAGTTACTGTCCCCACTACAACACTGTGATCTATATAGTTACTATGTTACTGTCCCCACTACAACACTGTGATCTATATAGTTACTGTCCCCACTACAACACTGTGATCTATATAGTTACTGTCCCCACTACAACACTGTGATCTATATAGTTACTGTCCCCCCACTACAACACTGTGATCTATATAGTTACTGTCCCCACTACAACACTGTGATCTATATAGTTACTATGTTACTGTCCCCACTACAACACTGTGACTCTATATAGTTACTGTCCCCACTACAACACTGTGATCTATATAGTTACTGTCCCCACTACAACACTGTGATCTATATAGTTACTGTCCCCACTACAACACTGTGATCTATATAGTTACTATGTTACTGTCCCCACTACAACACTGTGATCTATATAGTTACTGTCCCCACTACAACACTGTGATCTATATAGTTACTGTCCCCACTACAACACTGTGATCTATATAGTTACTGTCCCCACTACAACACTGTGATCTATATAGTTAC
The DNA here is from genome assembly GCF_036934945.1 of Oncorhynchus masou masou. Lineage (NCBI taxonomy): Eukaryota > Metazoa > Chordata > Actinopteri > Salmoniformes > Salmonidae > Oncorhynchus > Oncorhynchus masou. The sequence goes on along the minus strand of NC_088216.1, from coordinate 2,420,728 downwards.
TGTCCCCACTACAACACTGTGATCTATATAGTTACTGTCCCCACTACAACACTGTGATCTATATAGTTACTGTCCCCACTTACAACACTGTCCCCACTACACAACACTGTGATCTATATAGTTACTGTCCCCACTACAACACTGTGATCTATATAGTTACTGTCCCCACTACAACACTGTGATCTATATAGTTACTGTCCCCACTACAACACTGTGATCTATATAGTTACTGTCCCCACTACAACACTGTGATCTATATAGTTACTATGTTACTGTCCCCACTACAACACTGTGATCTATATAGTTACTGTCCCCACTACAACACTGTGATCTATATAGTTACTGTGTTACTGTCCCCACTACAACACTGTGATCTATATAGTTACTGTCCCCACTACAACACTGTGATCTATATAGTTACTGTCCCCACTACAACACTGTGATCTATATAGTTACTGTGATTACTGTCCCCACTACAACACTGTGATCTATATAGTTACTGTCCCCACTACAACACTGTGATCTATATAGTTACTGTCCCCACTACAACACTGTGATCTATATAGTTACTATGTTACTGTCCCCACTACAACACTGTGATCTATATAGTTACTGTCCCCACTACAACACTGTGATCTATATAGTTACTGTCCCCACTACAACACTGTGATCTATATAGTTACTGTGTTACTGTCCCCACTACAACACTGTGATCTATATAGTTACTGTCAACACTGTGATCTATATACTACTGTCCCCAACACTGTGATCTATATAGTTACTGTCCCCACTACAACACTGTGATCTATATAGTTACTGTGTTACTGTCCCCACTACAACACTGTGATCTATATAGTTACTGTCCCCACTACAACACTGTGATCTATATAGTTACTGTCCCCACTACAACACTGTGATCTACACTGTCCCCACTACAACACTGTGATCTATATAGTTACTGTCCCCACTACAACACTGTGATCTATATAGTTACTGTCCCCACTACAACACTGTGATCTATATAGTTACTATGTTACTGTCCCCACTACAACACTGTGATCTATATAGTTACTGTCCCCACTACAACACTGTGATCTATATAGTTACTGTCCCCACTACAACACTGTGATCTATATAGTTACTGTCCCCACTACAACACTGTGATCTATATAGTTACTGTCCCCACTACAACACTGTGATCTATATAGTTACTATGTTACTGTCCCCACTACAACACTGTGATCTATATAGTTACTGTCCCCACTACAACACTGTGATCTATATAGTTACTGTCCCCACTACAACACTGTGATCTATATAGTTACTGTCACTACAACACTATAGTTACTCACTACAACACTGTGATCTATATAGTTACTGTCCCCACTACAACACTGTGATCTATATAGTTACTGTCCCCACTACAACACTGTGATCTATATAGTTACTGTGTTACTGTCCCCACTACAACACTGTGATCTATATAGTTACTGTCCCCACTACAACACTGTGATCTATATAGTTACTGTCCCCACTACAACACTGTGATCTATATAGTTACTATGTTACTGTCCCCACTACAACACTGTGATCTATATAGTTACTGTCCCCACTACAACACTGTGATCTATATAGTTACTGTGTTACTGTCCCCACTACAACACTGTGATCTATATAGTTACTGTCCCCACTACAACACTGTGATCTATATAGTTACTGTCCCCACTACAACACTGTGATCTATATAGTTACTGTGTTACTGTCCCCACTACAACACTGTGATCTATATAGTTACTGTCCCCACTACAACACTGTGATCTATATAGTTACTGTCCCCACTACAACACTGTGATCTATATAGTTACTATGTTACTGTCCCCACTACAACACTGTGATCTATATAGTTACTGTCCCCACTACAACACTGTGATCTATATAGTTACTGTCCCCACTACAACACTGTGATCTATATAGTTACTATGTTACTGTCCCCACTACAACACTGTGATCTATATAGTTACTGTCCCCACTACAACAGTGTGATCTATATAGTTACTGTCCCCACTACAACACTGTGATCTATATAGTTACTGTCCCCACTACAACACTGTGATCTATATAGTTACTATGTTACTGTCCTCACTACAACACTGTGATCTATATAGTTACTGTCCCCACTACAACACTGTGATCTATATAGTCACTGTCCCCACTACAACACTGTGATCTATATAGTTACTATGTTACTGTCCCCACTACAACAGTGTGATCTATATAGTTACTGTCCCCACTACAACACTGTGATCTATATAGTTACTATGTTACTGTCCCCACTACAACACTGTGATCTATATAGTTACTGTCCCCACTACAACAGTGTGATCTATATAGTTACTGTCCCCACTACAACACTGTGATCTATATAGTTACTATGTTACTGTCCTCACTACAACACTGTGATCTATATAGTTACTGTCCCCACTACAACACTGTGATCTATATAGTTACTATGTTACTGTCCCCACTACAACACTGTGATCTATATAGTTACTGTCCCCACTACAACACTGTGTTCAGTTTCTAGGTCTACTACCCAGGTCGTGTGTGTGTGTATTCATTGTATTCAACATCTAAAAAGTCATCTTGAAAAAATAAATTCACAACAGGAATAATAGACTAATTTAAACAATACTATTTCCAGAAAATTCCTTAGGTATGACATTAGACTACATATTTCATATACACATCTGTGTCAAATTTGGTTTAATGTTACAAAATACTCATAAAAGCTATATAATTATTCTACAAAGCTCATGACATGCTAGCTCAATAGCTTTCTCAGTTGGCATGCTAGAAAACAAGCTTGCAACCGGATGTGACCTGATTCAACATGTTCTTGATAATCACACTCTTAAAACAAAAAACTTGAAAATCAATATTGCTTAAAAACATAAGCTACATAATTCACGTTCCCTGCTGGTAACTCTTTGGGGTAAATCTCTGGCTGGCTTGTGACATCAGACTGGCACTGAATTCACTGGTCATCTACAGTACTATAGCCCCCTCTAGTGGGAATACAATGTACTGACTAACCCAAATTCACTGGTCATCTACAGTACTATAGCCCCCTCTAGGGGGAATACAATGTACTGACTAACCCAAATGCACTGGTCATCTACAGTACTATAGCCCCCTCTAGGGGGAATACAATGTACTGACTAACCCAAATGCACTGGTCATCTACAATACTATAGCCCCCTCTAGGGGGAACTACAATGTACTGACTAACCCAAATGCACTGGTCATCTACAGTACTATAGCCCCCTCTAGTGGGGATACAATGTACTGACTAACCCAAATTCACTGGTCATCTACAGTACTATAGCCCCCTCTAGTGGGGATACAATGTACTGACTAACCCAAATTCACTGGTCATCTACAGTACTATAGCCCCCTCTAGTGGGGATACAATGTACTGACTAACCCAAATTCACTGGTCATCTACAGTACTATAGCCGCCTCTAGTGGGAATACAATGTACTGACTAACCCAAATGCACTGGTCATCTACAGTACTATAGCCCCCTCTAGAGGGAATACAATGTACTGACTAACCCAAATGCACTGGTCATCTACAGTACTATAGCCCCCTCTAGTGGGAATACAATGTACTGACTAACCCACATTCACTGGTCATCTACAATACTATAGCCCCCTCTAGTGGGAATACAATGTACTGACTAACCCAAATGCACTGGTCATCTACAGTACTATAGCCCCCTCTAGGGGGAATACAATGTACTGACTAACCCAAATGCACTGGTCATCTACAATACTATAGCCCCCTCTAGGGGGAATACAATGTACTGACTAACCCAAATTCACTGGTCATCTACAGTACTATAGCCCCATCTAGGGGGAATACAATGTACTGACTAACCCAAATTCACTGCTCATCTACAGTACTATAGCCCCCTCTAGGGGGAATACAATGTACTGACTAACCCAAATGCACTGGTCATCTACAGTACTATAGCCCCCTCTAGTGGGAATACAATGTACTGACTAACCCAAATGCACTGGTCATCTACAGTACTCTAGCCCCCTCTAGTGGGAATACAATATACTGACTAACCCACATTCACTGGTCATCTACAATACTATAGCCCCCTCTAGTGGGAATACAATGCACTGACTAACCCAAATGCACTGGTCATCTACAGTACTATAGCCCCCTCTAGTGGGAATACAATATACTGACTAACCCACATTCACTGGTCATCTACAATACTATAGCCCCCTCTAGTGGGAATACAATGCACTGACTAACCCAAATGCACTGGTCATCTACAGTACTATAGCCCCCTCTAGGGGGAATACAATGTACTGACTAACCCAAATTCACTGGTCATCTACAGTACTATAGCCCCCTCTAGGGGGAATACAATGTACTGACTAACCCAAATTCACTGGTCATCTACAGTACTATAGCCCCCTCTAGGGGGAACTACAATGTACTGACTAACCCAAATTCACTGGTCATCTACAGAACTATAGCCCCCTCTAGTGGGAATACAATGTACTGACTAACCCAAATGCACTGGTCTTCTACAATACTATAGCCCCGTCTAGGGGGAATACAATGTACTGACTAACCCAAATGCACTGGTCATCTACAGTACTATAGCCCCCTCTAGTGGGAATACAATGTACTGACTAACCCAAATTCACTGGTCATCTACAATACTATAGCCCCCTCTAGGGGGAATACAATGCACTGACTAACCCAAATTCACTGGTCATCTACAGTACTATAGCCCCCTCTAGGGGGAATACAATGTACTGACTAACCCAAATTCACTGGTCATCTACAGTACTATAGCCCCCTCTAGGGGGAATACAATGTACTGACTAACCCAAATTCACTGGTCATCTACAGTACTATAGACATTTACATTTAAGTCATTTAGCAGACGCTCTTATCCAGAGCGACTTACAAATTGGTGAATTCACCTTCTGACATCCAGTGGAACAGCCACTTTACAATAGTGCATCTAAATCATTTAAGGGGAGGGGGGGTGAGAAGGATTACTTATCCTATCCTAGGTATTCCTTGAAGAGGTGGGGTTTCAGGTGTCTCCGGAAGGTGGTGATTGACTCCGCTGTCCTGGCGTCGTGAGGGAGTTTGTTCCACCATTGGGGGCCAGAGCAGCGAACAGTTTTGACTGGGCTGAGCGGGAACTGTACTTCCTCAGTGGTAGGGAGGCGAGCAGGCCAGAGGTGGATGAACGCAGTGCCCTTGTTTGGGTATAGGGCCTGATCAGAGCCTGGAGGTACTGCGGTGCCGTTCCCCTCACAGCTCCGTAGGCAAGCACCATGGTCTTGTAGCGGATGCGAGCTTCAACTGGAAGCCAGTGGAGAGAGCGGAGGAGCGGGGTGACGTGAGAGAACTTGGGAAGGTTGAACACCAGACGGGCTGCGGCGTTCTGGATGAGTTGTAGGGGTTTAATGGCACAGGCAGGGAGCCCAGCCAACAGCGAGTTGCAGTAATCCAGACGGGAGATGACAAGTGCCTGGATTAGGACCTGCGCCGCTTCCTGTGTGAGGCAGGGTCGTACTCTGCGGATGTTGTAGAGCATGAACCTACAGGAACGGGCCACCGCCATGATGTTGGTTGAGAACGACAGGGTGTTGTCCAGGATCACGCCAAGGTTCTTAGCGCTCTGGGAGGAGGACACAATGGAGTTGTCAACCGTGATGGCGAGATCATGGAACGGGCAGTCCTTCCCCGAGAGGAAGAGCAGCTCCGTCTTGCCGAGGTTCAGCTTGAGGTGGTGATCCGTCATCCACACTGATATGTCTGCCAGACATGCAGAGATGCGATTCGCCACCTGGTCATCAGAAGGGGGAAAGGAGAAGATTAATTGTGTGTCGTCTGCATAGCAATGATAGGAGAGACCATGTGAGGTTATGACAGAGCCAAGTGACTTGGTGTATAGCGAGAATAGGAGAGGGCCTAGAACAGAGCCCTGGGGGACACCAGTGGTGAGAGCGCGTGGCGAGGAGACAGATTCTCGCCACGCCACCTGGTAGGAGCGACCTGTCAGGTAGGACGCAATCCAAGCGTGGGCCGCACCGGAGATGCCCAACTCGGAGAGGGTGGAGAGGAGGATCTGATGGTTCACAGTATCGAAGGCAGCCGATAGGTCTAGAAGGATGAGAGCAGAGGAGAGAGAGTTAGCTTTAGCAGTGAGGAGCGCCTCCGTGATACAGAGAAGAGCAGTCTCAGTTGAATGACTAGTCTTGAAACCTGACTGATTTGGATCAAGAAGGTCATTCTGAGAGAGATAGCGGGAGAGCTGGCCAAGGACGGCACGTTCAAGAGTTTTGGAGAGAAAAGAAAGAAGGGATACTGGTCTGTAGTTGTTGACATCGGAGGGATCGAGTGTAGGCTTTTTCAGAAGGGGTGCAACTCTCGCTCTCTTGAAGACGGAAGGGACGTAGCCAGCGGTCAGAGATGAGTTGATGAGCGAGGTGAGGTAAGGGAGAAGGTCTCCGGAAATGGAGCCCCCTCTAGGGGAATACAATGTACTGACTAACCCAAATTCACTGGTCATCTACAGTACTATAGCCCCCTCTAGTGGGAATACAATGTACTGACTAACCCAAATTCACTGGTCTTCTACAATACTATAGCCCCTCTAGTAGGAATACAATGTACTGACTAACCCAAATTCACTGGTCATCTACAATACTATAGCCCCCTCTAGGGGGAATACAATGTACTGACTAACCCAAATTCACTGGTCATCTACAGTACTATAGCCCCCTCTAGGGGGAATACAATGTACTGACTAACCCAAATTCACTGGTCATCTACAGTACTATAGCCCCCTCTAGGGGGAATACAATGTACTGACTAACCCAAATTCACTGGTCATCTACAGTACTATAGACATTTACATTTAAGTCATTTAGCAGACGCTCTTATCCAGAGCGACTTACAAATTGGTGAATTCACCTTCTGACATCCAGTGGAACAGCCACTTTACAATAGTGCATCTAAATCATTTAAGGGGAGGGGGTGAGAAGGATTACTTATCCTATCCTAGGTATTCCTTGAAGAGGTGGGGTTTCAGGTGTCTCCGGAAGGTGGTGATTGACTCCGCTGTCCTGGCGTCGTGAGGGAGTTTGTTCCACCATTGGGGGGCCAGAGCAGCGAACAGTTTTGACTGGGCTGAGCGGGAACTGTACTTCCTCAGTGGTAGGGAGGCGAGCAGGCCAGAGGTGGATGAACGCAGTGCCCTTGTTTGGGTATAGGGCCTGATCAGAGCCTGGAGGTACTGCGGTGCCGTTCCCCTCACAGCTCCGTAGGCAAGCACCATGGTCTTGTAGCGGATGCGAGCTTCAACTGGAAGCCAGTGGAGAGAGCGGAGGAGCGGGGTGACGTGAGAGAACTTGGGAAGGTTGAACACCAGACGGGCTGCGGCGTTCTGGATGAGTTGTAGGGGTTTAATGGCACAGGCAGGGAGCCCAGCCAACAGCGAGTTGCAGTAATCCAGACGGGAGATGACAAGTGCCTGGATTAGGACCTGCGCCGCTTCCTGTGTGAGGCAGGGTCGTACTCTGCGGATGTTGTAGAGCATGAACCTACAGGAACGGGCCACCGCCATGATGTTGGTTGAGAACGACAGGGTGTTGTCCAGGATCACGCCAAGGTTCTTAGCGCTCTGGGAGGAGGACACAATGGAGTTGTCAACCGTGATGGCGAGATCATGGAACGGGCAGTCCTTCCCCGAGAGGAAGAGCAGCTCCGTCTTGCCGAGGTTCAGCTTGAGGTGGTGATCCGTCATCCACACTGATATGTCTGCCAGACATGCAGAGATGCGATTCGCCACCTGGTCATCAGAAGGGGGAAAGGAGAAGATTAATTGTGTGTCGTCTGCATAGCAATGATAGGAGAGACCATGTGAGGTTATGACAGAGCCAAGTGACTTGGTGTATAGCAAGAATAGGAGAGGGCCTAGAACAGAGCCCTGGGGGACACCAGTGGTGAGAGCGCGTGGCGAGGAGACAGATTCTCGCCACGCCACCTGGTAGGAGCGACCTGTCAGGTAGGACGCAATCCAAGCGTGGGCCGCACCGGAGATGCCCAACTCGGAGAGGGTGGAGAGGAGGATCTGATGGTTCACAGTATCGAAGGCAGCCGATAGGTCTAGAAGGATGAGAGCAGAGGAGAGAGAGTTAGCTTTAGCAGTGCGGAGCGCCTCCGTGATACAGAGAAGAGCAGTCTCAGTTGAATGACTAGTCTTGAAACCTGACTGATTTGGATCAAGAAGGTCATTCTGAGAGAGATAGCGGGAGAGCTGGCCAAGGACGGCACGTTCAAGAGTTTTGGAGAGAAAAGAAAGAAGGGATACTGGTCTGTAGTTGTTGACATCGGAGGGATCGAGTGTAGGCTTTTTCAGAAGGGGTGCAACTCTCGCTCTCTTGAAGACGGAAGGGACGTAGCCAGCGGTCAGAGATGAGTTGATGAGCGAGGTGAGGTAAGGGAGAAGGTCTCCGGAAATGGAGCCCCCTCTAGGGGGAATACAATGTACTGACTAACCCAAATTCACTGGTCATCTACAGTACTATAGCCCCCTCTAGTGGGAATACAATGTACTGACTAACCCAAATTCACTGGTCTTCTACAATACTATAGCCCCCTCTAGTAGGAATACAATGTACTGACTAACCCAAATTCACTGGTCATCTACAATACTATAGCCCCCTCTAGGGGGAATACAATGTACTGACTAACCCAAATTCACTGGTCATCTACAGTACTATAGCCCCCTCTAGGGGGAATACAATGTACTGACTAACCCAAATTCACTGGTCATCTACAGTACTATAGCCCCCTCTAGGGGGAATACAATGTACTGACTAACCCAAATTCACTGGTCATCTACAGTACTATAGACATTTACATTTAAGTCATTTAGCAGACGCTCTTATCCAGAGCGACTTACAAATTGGTGAATTCACCTTCTGACATCCAGTGGAACAGCCACTTTACAATAGTGCATCTAAATCATTTAAGGGGAGGGGGTGAGAAGGATTACTTATCCTATCCTAGGTATTCCTTGAAGAGGTGGGGTTTCAGGTGTCTCCGGAAGGTGGTGATTGACTCCGCTGTCCTGGCGTCGTGAGGGAGTTTGTTCCACCATTGGGGGCCAGAGCAGCGAACAGTTTTGACTGGGCTGAGCGGGAACTGTACTTCCTCAGTGGTAGGGAGGCGAGCAGGCCAGAGGTGGATGAACGCAGTGCCCTTGTTTGGGTATAGGGCCTGATCAGAGCCTGGAGGTACTGCGGTGCCGTTCCCCTCACAGCTCCGTAGGCAAGCACCATGGTCTTGTAGCGGATGCGAGCTTCAACTGGAAGCCAGTGGAGAGAGCGGAGGAGCGGGGTGACGTGAGAGAACTTGGGAAGGTTGAACACCAGACGGGCTGCGGCGTTCTGGATGAGTTGTAGGGGTTTAATGGCACAGGCAGGGAGCCCAGCCAACAGCGAGTTGCAGTAATCCAGACGGGAGATGACAAGTGCCTGGATTAGGACCTGCGCCGCTTCCTGTGTGAGGCAGGGTCGTACTCTGCGGATGTTGTAGAGCATGAACCTACAGGAACGGGCCACCGCCATGATGTTGGTTGAGAACGACAGGGTGTTGTCCAGGATCACGCCAAGGTTCTTAGCGCTCTGGGAGGAGGACACAATGGAGTTGTCAACCGTGATGGCGAGATCATGGAACGGGCAGTCCTTCCCCGAGAGGAAGAGCAGCTCCGTCTTGCCGAGGTTCAGCTTGAGGTGGTGATCCGTCATCCACACTGATATGTCTGCCAGACATGCAGAGATGCGATTCGCCACCTGGTCATCAGAAGGGGAAAGGAGAAGATTAATTGTGTGTCGTCTGCATAGCAATGATAGGAGAGACCATGTGAGGTTATGACAGAGCCAAGTGACTTGGTGTATAGCAAGAATAGGAGAGGGCCTAGAACAGAGCCCTGGGGGACACCAGTGGTGAGAGCGCGTGGCGAGGAGACAGATTCTCGCCACGCCACCTGGTAGGAGCGACCTGTCAGGTAGGACGCAATCCAAGCGTGGGCCGCACCGGAGATGCCCAACTCGGAGAGGGTGGAGAGGAGGATCTGATGGTTCACAGTATCGAAGGCAGCCGATAGGTCTAGAAGGATGAGAGCAGAGGAGAGAGAGTTAGCTTTAGCAGTGCGGAGCGCCTCCGTGATACAGAGAAGAGCAGTCTCAGTTGAATGACTAGTCTTGAAACCTGACTGATTTGGATCAAGAAGGTCATTCTGAGAGAGATAGCGGGAGAGCTGGCCAAGGACGGCACGTTCAAGAGTTTTGGAGAGAAAAGAAAGAAGGGATACTGGTCTGTAGTTGTTGACATCGGAGGGATCGAGTGTAGGCTTTTTCAGAAGGGGTGCAACTCTCGCTCTCTTGAAGACGGAAGGGACGTAGCCAGCGGTCAGAGATGAGTTGATGAGCGAGGTGAGGTAAGGGAGAAGGTCTCCGGAAATGGAGCCCCCTCTAGGGGGAATACAATGTACTGACTAACCCAAATTCACTGGTCATCTACAGTACTATAGCCCCCTCTAGTGGGAATACAATGTACTGACTAACCCAAATTCACTGGTCTTCTACAATACTATAGCCCCCTCTAGTAGGAATACAATGTACTGACTAACCCAAATTCACTGGTCATCTACAATACTATAGCCCCCTCTAGGGGGAATACAATGTACTGACTAACCCAAATTCACTGGTCATCTACAGTACTATAGCCCCCTCTAGTGGGAATACAATGTACTGGCTAACCCAAATTCACTGGTCTTCTACAATACTATAGCCCCCTCTAGTAGGAATACAATGTACTGACTAACCCAAATTCACTGGTCATCTACAATACTATAGCCCCCTCTAGGGGGAATACAATGTACTGACTAACCCAAATTCACTGGTCATCTACAGTACTATAGCCCCCTCTAGGGGGAATACAATGTACTGACTAACCCAAATGCACTGGTCATCTACAGTACTATAGCCCCCTCTAGGGGAACTACAATGTACTGACTAACCCAAATTCACTGGTCATCTACAATACTATAGCCCCCTCTAGGGGGAATACAATGTACTGACTAACCCAAATTCACTGGTCATCTACAGTACTATAGCCCCCTCTAGGGGGAATACAATGTACTGACTAACCCAAATGCACTGGTCATCTACAGTACTATAGCCCCCTCTAGGGGGAATACAATGTACTGACTAACCCAAATTCACTGGTCATCTACAGTACTATAGCCCCCTCTAGGGGGAATACAATGTACTGACTAACCCAAATTCACTGGTCATCTACAATACTATAGCCCCCTCTAGTGGGAATACAATGTACTGACTAACCCAAATTCACTGGTCATCTACAGTACTATAGCCCCCTCTAGGGGGAATACAATGTACTGACTAACCCAAATTCACTGGTCATCTACAGTACTATAGCCCCCTCTAGTGGGAATACAATGTACTGACTAACCCAAATTCACTGGTCATCTACAATACTATAGCCCCCTCTAGGGGGAATACAATGTACTGACTAACCCAAATTCACTGGTCATCTACAATACTATAGCCCCCTCTAGGGGGAATACAATGTACTACCTAACCCAAATGCACTGGTCATCTACAGTACTATAGCCCCCTCTAGGGGAACTACAATGTACTGACTAACCCAAATTCACTGGTCATCCACAATACTATAGCCCCCTCTAGTGGGAATACAATGCACTGACTAACCCAAATGCACTGGTCATCTACAGTACTATAGCCCCCTCTAGGGGGAATACAATGTACTGACTAACCCAAATTCACTGGTCATCTACAGTACTATAGCCCCCTCTAGGGGGAATACAATGTACTGACTAACCCAAATTCACTGGTCATCTACAGTACTATAGCCCCCTCTAGGGGGAACTACAATGTACTGACTAACCCAAATTCACTGGTCATCTACAGTACTATAGCCCCCTCTAGTGGGAATACAATGTACTGACTAACCCAAATGCACTGGTCTTCTACAATACTATAGCCCCCTCTAGGGGGAATACAATGTACTGACTAACCCAAATGCACTGGTCATCTACAGTACTATAGCCCCCTCTAGTGGGAATACAATGTACTGACTAACCCAAATGCACTGGTCATCTACAATACTATAGCCCCCTCTAGGGGGAATACAATGCACTGACTAACCCAAATTCACTGGTCATCTACAGTACTATAGCCCCCTCTAGGGGGAATACAATGTACTGACTAACCCAAATTCACTGGTCATCTACAGTACTATAGCCCCCTCTAGGGGGAATACAATGTGCTGACTAACCCAAATTCACTGGTCATCTACAGTACTATTGCCCCCTCTAGGGGGAACTACAATGTACTGACTAACCCAAATGCACTGGTCATCTACAGTACTATAGCCCCCTCTAGGGGGAATACAATGTACTGACTAACCCAAATTCACTGGTCATCTACAGTACTATAGACATTTACATTTAAGTCATTTAGCAGACGCTCTTATCCAGAGCGACTTACAAATTGGTGAATTCACCTTCTGACATCCAGTGGAACAGCCACTTTACAATAGTGCATCTAAATCATTTAAGGGGAGGGGGTGAGAAGGATTACTTATCCTATCCTAGGTATTCCTTGAAGAGGTGGGGTTTCAGGTGTCTCCGGAAGGTGGTGATTGACTCCGCTGTCCTGGCGTCGTGAGGGAGTTTGTTCCACCATTGGGGGCCAGAGCAGCGAACAGTTTTGACTGGGCTGAGCGGGAACTGTACTTCCTCAGTGGTAGGGAGGCGAGCAGGCCAGAGGTGGATGAACGCAGTGCCCTTGTTTGGGTATAGGGCCTGATCAGAGCCTGGAGGTACTGCGGTGCCGTTCCCCTCACAGCTCCGTAGGCAAGCACCATGGTCTTGTAGCGGATGCGAGCTTCAACTGGAAGCCAGTGGAGAGAGCGGAGGAGCGGGGTGACGTGAGAGAACTTGGGAAGGTTGAACACCAGACGGGCTGCGGCGTTCTGGATGAGTTGTAGGGGTTTAATGGCACAGGCAGGGAGCCCAGCCAACAGCGAGTTGCAGTAATCCAGACGGGAGATGACAAGTGCCTGGATTAGGACCTGCGCCGCTTCCTGTGTGAGGCAGGGTCGTACTCTGCGGATGTTGTAGAGCATGAACCTACAGGAACGGGCCACCGCCATGATGTTGGTTGAGAACGACAGGGTGTTGTCCAGGATCACGCCAAGGTTCTTAGCGCTCTGGGAGGAGGACACAATGGAGTTGTCAACCGTGATGGCGAGATCATGGAACGGGCAGTCCTTCCCCGAGAGGAAGAGCAGCTCCGTCTTGCCGAGGTTCAGCTTGAGGTGGTGATCCGTCATCCACACTGATATGTCTGCCAGACATGCAGAGATGCGATTCGCCACCTGGTCATCAGAAGGGGGAAAGGAGAAGATTAATTGTGTGTCGTCTGCATAGCAATGATAGGAGAGACCATGTGAGGTTATGACAGAGCCAAGTGACTTGGTGTATAGCGAGAAAAGGAGAGGGCCTAGAACAGAGCCCTGGGGGACACCAGTGGTGAGAGCGCGTGGCGAGGAGACAGATTCTCGCCACGCCACCTGGTAGGAGCGACCTGTCAGGTAGGACGCAATCCAAGCGTGGGCCGCACCGGAGATGCCCAACTCGGAGAGGGTGGAGAGGAGGATCTGATGGTTCACAGTATCGAAGGCAGCCGATAGGTCTAGAAGGATGAGAGCAGAGGAGAGAGAGTTAGCTTTAGCAGTGCGGAGCGCCTCCGTGATACAGAGAAGAGCAGTCTCAGTTGAATGACTAGTCTTGAAACCTGACTGATTTGGATCAAGAAGGTCATTCTGAGAGAGATAGCGGGAGAGCTGGCCAAGGACGGCACGTTCAAGAGTTTTGGAGAGAAAAGAAAGAAGGGATACTGGTCTGTAGTTGTTGACATCGGAGGGATCGAGTGTAGGCTTTTTCAGAAGGGGTGCAACTCTCGCTCTCTTGAAGACGGAAGGGACGTAGCCAGCGGTCAGAGATGAGTTGATGAGCGAGGTGAGGTAAGGGAGAAGGTCTCCGGAAATGGAGCCCCCTCTAGGGGGAATACAATGTACTGACTAACCCAAATTCACTGGTCATCTACAGTACTATAGCCCCTCTAGTGGGAATACAATGTACTGACTAACCCAAATTCACTGGTCTTCTACAATACTATAGCCCCCTCTAGTAGGAATACAATGTACTGACTAACCCAAATTCACTGGTCATCTACAATACTATAGCCCCCTCTAGGGGGAATACAATGTACTGACTAACCCAAATTCACTGGTCATCTACAGTACTATAGCCCCCTCTAGTGGGAATACAATGTACTGACTAACCCAAATTCACTGGTCTTCTACAATACTATAGCCCCCTCTAGTAGGAATACAATGTACTGACTAACCCAAATTCACTGGTCATCTACAATACTATAGCCCCTCTAGGGGGAATACAATGTACTGACTAACCCAAATTCACTGGTCATCTACAGTACTATAGCCCCCTCTAGGGGAATACAATGTACCGACTAACCCAAATGCACTGGTCATCTACATTACTATAGCCCCCTCTAGGGGAACTACAATGTACTGACTAACCCAAATTCACTGGTCATCTACAATACTATAGCCCCCTCTAGGGGAATACAATGTACTGACTAACCCAAATTCACTGGTCATCTACAGTACTATAGCCCCCTCTAGGGGGAATACAATGTACTGACTAACCCAAATTCACTGGTCATCTACAATACTATAGCCCCCTCTAGTGGGAATACAATGTACTGACTAACCCAAATTCACTGGTCATCTACAGTACTATAGCCCCCTCTAGGGGGAATACAATGTACTGACTAACCCAAATTCACTGGTCATCTACAGTACTATAGCCCCCTCTAGTGGGAATACAATGTACTGACTAACCCAAATTCACTGGTCATCTACAATACTATAGCCCCCTCTAGGGGGAATACAATGTACTGACTAACCCAAATTCACTGGTCATCTACAATACTATAGCCCCCTCTAGGGGGAATACAATGTACTGACTAACCCAAATGCACTGGTCATCTACAGTACTATAGCCCCCTCTAGGGGAACTACAATGTACTGACTAACCCAAATTCACTGGTCATCTACAATACTATAGCCCCCTCTAGGGGGGAATACAATGTACTGACTAACCCAAATTCACTGGTCATCTACAGTACTATAGCCCCCTCTAGGGGGAATACAATGTACTGACTAACCCAAATGCACTGGTCAACCACAGTACTCTAGCCCCCTCTAGGGGGAATACAATGTACTGACTAACCCAAATTCACTGGTCATCTGCAGTACTATAGCCCCCTCTAGGGGGAACTACAATGTACTGACTAACCCAAATTCACTGGTCATCTACAGTACTATAGCCCCCTCTAGGGGAATACAATGTACTGACTAACCCAAATGCACTGGTCATCTACAATACTATAGCCCCCTCTAGGGGGAATACAATGTACTGACTAACCCAAATTCACTGGTCATCTACAGTACTATAGCCCCCTCTAGGGGAATACAATGTACTGACTAACCCAAATGCACTGGTCATCTACAGTACTATAGCCCCCTCTAGGGGGAATACAATGTACTGACTAACCCAAATGCACTGGTCATCTACAATACTATAGCCCCCTCTAGGGGGAATACAATGTACTGACTAACCCAAATTCACTGGTCATCTACAATACTATAGCCCCCTCTAGGGGGAATACAATGTACTGACTAACCCAAATTCACTGGTCATCTACAGTACTATAGCCCCCTCTAGGGGGAATACAATGTACTGACTAACCCAAATTCACTGGTCATCTACAGTACTATAGCCCCCTCTAGGGGGAACTACAATGTACTGACTAACCCAAATGCACTGGTCATCTACAATACTATAGCCCCCTCTAGGGGGAACTACATTGTACTGACTAACCCAAATGCACTGGTCATCTACAATACTATAGCCCCCTCTAGGGGGAATACAATGTACTGACTAACCCAAATTCACTGGTCATCTACAGTACTATAGCCCCCTCTAGGGGGAATACAATGTACTGACTAACCCAAATTCACTGGTCATCTACAGTACTATAGCCCCCTCTAGGGGGAACTACAATGTACTGACTAACCCAAATTCACTGGTCATCTACAATACTATAGCCCCCTCTAGGGGGAATACAATGTACTGACTAACCCAAATGCACTGGTCATCTACAATACTATAGCCCCCTCTAGGGGGAACTACATTGTACTGACTAACCCAAATGCACTGGTCATCTACAATACTATAGCCCCCTCTAGGGGGAACTACAATGTACTGACTAACCCAAATGCACTGGTCATCTACAATACTATAGCCCCCTCTAGGGGGAATACAATGTACTGACTAACCCAAATGCACTGGTCATCTACAATACTATAGCCCCCTCTAGGGGGAACTACATTGTACTGACTAACCCAAATGCACTGGTCATCTACAATACTATAGCCCACACTAGGGGGAACTACAATGTACTGACTAACCCAAATGCACTGGTCATCTACAATACTATAGCCCCCTCTAGGGGGAACTACAATGTACTGACTAACCCAAATTCACTGGTCATCTACAATACTATAGCCCCCTCTAGGGGGAATACAATGTACTGACTAACCCAAATTCACTGGTCATCTACAATACTATAGCCCCCTCTAGGGGGAACTACAATGTACTGACTAACCCAAATTCACTGGTCATCTACAGTACTATAGCCCCCTCTAGGGGGAATACAATGTACTGACTAACCCAAATTCACTGGTCATCTACAATACAATAGCCCCCTCTAGGGGGAACACAATGTACTGACTAACCCAAATTCACTGGTCATCTACAATACTATAGCCCCCTCTAGGGGGAATCCAATGTACTGACTAACCCAAATGCACTGGTCAACCACAGTACTCTAGCCCACTCTAGGGGGAATACAATGTATTGACTAACCCAAATTCACTGGTCATCTACAGTACTATAGCCCCCTCTAGGGGGAATACAATGTACTGACTAACCCAAATGCACTGGTCATCTACAATACTATAGCCCCCTCTAGGGGGAATACAATGTACTGACTAACCCAAATTCACTGGTCATCTACAGTACTATAGCCCCCTCTAGGGGGAACTACAATGTACTGACTAACCCAAATGCACTGGTCATCTACAATACTATATCCCCCTCTAGGGGGAACTACATTGTACTGACTAACCCAAATTCACTGGTCATCTACAGTACTATAGCCCCCTCTAGTGGGAATACAATGTACTGACTAACCCAAATGCTCTGGTCATCTACAGTACTATAGCCCCCTCTAGGGGGGACTACAATATATTGACTGACCCAAATGCACTGGTCATCTACAGTACTATAGCCCCCTCTAGGGGGAATACAATGTACTGACTAACCCAAATTCACTGGTCATCTACAGTACTATAGCCCCCTCTAGGGGGAATACAATGTACTGACTAACCCAAATGCACTGGTCAACCACAGTACTCTAGCCCCCTCTAGGGGGAATACAATGTACTGACTAACCCAAATTCACTGGTCATCTGCAGTACTATAGCCCCCTCTAGGGGGAACTACAATGTACTGACTAACCCAAATTCACTGGTCATCTACAGTACTATAGCCCCCTCTAGGGGGAATACAATGTACTGACTAACCCAAATGCACTGGTCATCTACAATACTATAGCCCCCTCTAGGGGGAATACAATGTACTGACTAACCCAAATTCACTGGTCATCTACAGTACTATAGCCCCCTCTAGGGGGAATACAATGTACTGACTAACCCAAATGCACTGGTCATCTACAGTACTATAGCCCCCTCTAGGGGGAATACAATGTACTGACTAACCCAAATGCACTGGTCATCTACAATACTATAGCCCCCTCTAGGGGGAATACAATGTACTGACTAACCCAAATTCACTGGTCATCTACAATACTATAGCCCCCTCTAGGGGAATACAATGTACTGACTAACCCAAATTCACTGGTCATCTACAGTACTATAGCCCCCTCTAGGGGAATACAATGTACTGACTAACCCAAATTCACTGGTCATCTACAGTACTATAGCCCCCTCTAGGGGAACTACAATGTACTGACTAACCCAAATGCACTGGTCATCTACAATACTATAGCCCCCTCTAGGGGGAACTACATTGTACTGACTAACCCAAATGCACTGGTCATCTACAATACTATAGCCCCTCTAGGGGGAATACAATGTACTGACTAACCCAAATTCACTGGTCATCTACAGTACTATAGCCCCCTCTAGGGGGAATACAATGTACTGACTAACCCAAATTCACTGGTCATCTACAGTACTATAGCCCCTCTAGGGGGAACTACAATGTACTGACTAACCCAAATTCACTGGTCATCTACAATACTATAGCCCCCTCTAGGGGGAATACAATGTACTGACTAACCCAAATGCACTGGTCATCTACAATACTATAGCCCCCTCTAGGGGGAACTACATTGTACTGACTAACCCAAATGCACTGGTCATCTACAATACTATAGCCCCCTCTAGGGGGAACTACAATGTACTGACTAACCCAAATGCACTGGTCATCTACAATACTATAGCCCCCTCTAGGGGAATACAATGTACTGACTAACCCAAATGCACTGGTCATCTACAATACTATAGCCCCTCTAGGGGGAACTACATTGTACTGACTAACCCAAATGCACTGGTCATCTACAATACTATAGCCCACACTAGGGGGAACTACAATGTACTGACTAACCCAAATGCACTGGTCATCTACAATACTATAGCCCCTCTAGGGGGAACTACAATGTACTGACTAACCCAAATTCACTGGTCATCTACAATACTATAGCCCCCTCTAGGGGGAATACAATGTACTGACTAACCCAAATTCACTGGTCATCTACAATACTATAGCCCCCTCTAGGGGGAACTACAATGTACTGACTAACCCAAATTCACTGGTCATCTACAGTACTATAGCCCCCTCTAGGGGGAATACAATGTACTGACTAACCCAAATTCACTGGTCATCTACAATACAATAGCCCCCTCTAGGGGGAACACAATGTACTGACTAACCCAAATTCACTGGTCATCTACAATACTATAGCCCCCTCTAGGGGAATCCAATGTACTGACTAACCCAAATGCACTGGTCAACCACAGTACTCTAGCCCACTCTAGGGGGAATACAATGTATTGACTAACCCAAATTCACTGGTCATCTACAGTACTATAGCCCCCTCTAGGGGGAATACAATGTACTGACTAACCCAAATGCACTGGTCATCTACAATACTATAGCCCCCTCTAGGGGGAATACAATGTACTGACTAACCCAAATTCACTGGTCATCTACAGTACTATAGCCCCCTCTAGGGGAACTACAATGTACTGACTAACCCAAATGCACTGGTCATCTACAATACTATATCCCCCTCTAGGGGGAACTACATTGTACTGACTAACCCAAATTCACTGGTCATCTACAGTACTATAGCCCCCTCTAGTGGGAATACAATGTACTGACTAACCCAAATGCTCTGGTCATCTACAGTACTATAGCCCCCTCTAGGGGGGACTACAATATATTGACTGACCCAAATGCACTGGTCATCTACAGTACTATAGCCCCCTCTAGGGGGAACTACAATGTACTGACTAACCCAAATTCACTGGTCATCTACAATACTATAGCCCCCTCTAGTGGGAATACAATGTACTGACTAACCCAAATGCACTGGTCATCTACAGTACTATAGCCCCCTCTAGGGGAATACAATGTACTGACTAACCCAAATGCACTGGTCATCTACAGTACTATAGCACCCTCTAGTGGGAATACAATGTACTGACTAACCCAAATTCACTGGTCATCTACAGTACTACAGCCCCCTCTAGGGGGAATACAATGTACTGACTAACCCAAATTCACTGCTCATCTACAGTACTATAGCCCCCTCTAGGGGGAATACAATGTACTGACTAACCCAAATGCACTGGTCATCTACAGTACTATAGCCCCCTCTAGGGGGAATACAATGTACTGACTAACCCAAATGCACTGGTCATCTACAATACTATAGCCCCCTCTAGGGGGAATACAATGTACTGACTAACCCAAATGCACTGGTCATCTACAGTACTACAGCCCCCTCTAGGGGGAACTACAATGTACTGACTAACCCAAATTCACTGCTCATCTACAGTACTATAGCCCCCTCTAGGGGAATACAATGTACTGACTAACCCAAATGCACTGGTCATCTACAATACTATAGCCCCCTCTAGGGGAATACAATGTACTCACTAACCCAAATGCACTGGTCATCTACAATACAATAGCCCCCTCTAGGGGGAATACAATGTACTGACTAACCCAAATTCACTGGTCATCTACAGTACTATAGCCCCCTCTAGGGGGAATACAATGTACTGACTAACCCAAATTCACTGGTCAACTACAGTACTATAGCCCCTCTAGGGGGAATACAATGTACTGACTAACCCAAATTCACTGGTCATCTACAGTACTATAGCCCCCTCTAGTGGGAATACAATGTACTGACTAACCCAAATTCACTGGTCATCTACAATACTATAGCCCCCTCTAGGGGGAATACAATGTACTGACTAACCCAAATTCACTGGTCATCTACAATACTATAGCCCCTCTAGGGGGAATACAATGTACTGACTAACCCAAATGCACTGGTCATCTACAGTACTATAGCCCCCTCTAGGGGAATACAATGTACTGACTAACCCAAATTCACTGGTCATCTACAGTACTATAGCCCCCTCTAGTGGGAATACAATGTACTGACTAACCCAAATTCACTGGTCATCTACAGTACTATAGCCCCTCTAATGGGAATACAATGTACTGACTAACCCAAATGCTCTGGTCATCTACAGTACTATAGCCCCCTCTAGGGGGACTACAATATATTGACTGACCCAAATGCACTGGTCATCTACAGTACTATAGCCCCCTCTAGGGGGAACTACAATGTACTGACTAACCCAAATTCACTGGTCATCTACAATACTATAGCCCCCTCTAGTGGGAATACAATGTACTGACTAACCCAAATGCACTGGTCATCTACAGTACTATAGCCCCCTCTAGGGGAATACAATGTACTGACTAACCCAAATGCACTGGTCATCTACAGTACTATAGCACCCTCTAGTGGGAATACAATGTACTGACTAACCCAAATTCACTGGTCATCTACAGTACTACAGCCCCCTCTAGGGGGAATACAATGTACTGACTAACCCAAATTCACTGCTCATCTACAGTACTATAGCCCCCTCTAGGGGAACTACAATGTACTGACTAACCCAAATTCACTGGTCATCTACAATACTATAGCCCCCTCTAGGGGGAATACAATGTACTGACTAACCCAAATGCACTGGTCATCTACAATACTATAGCCCCCTCTAGTGGGAATACAATGTACTGACTAACCCAAATGCTCTGGTCATCTACAGTACTATAGCCCCATCTAGGGGGGACTACAATATATTGACTGACCCAAATGCACTGGTCATCTACAGTACTATAGCCCCCTCTAGGGGGAATACAATGTACTGACTAACCCAAATGCACTGGTCATCTACAATACTATAGCCCCCTCTAGGGGGGACTACAATATATTGACTGACCCAAATGCACTGGTCATCTACAGTACTATAGCCCCCTCTAGGGGGAACTACGATGTACTGACTAACCCAAATTCACTGGTCATCTACAATACTATAGCCCCCTCTAGGGGGGATACAATGTACTGACTAACCCAAATTCACTGCTCATCTACAGTACTATAGCCCCCTCTAGTGGGAATACAATGTACTGACTAACCCAAATTCACTGCTCATCTACAGTACTATAGCCCCCTCTAGGGGGAATACAATGTACTGACTAACCCAAATGCACTGGTCATCTACAATACTATAGCCCCCTCTAGGGGGAATACAATGTACTGACTAACCCAAATGCACTGGTCATCTACAATACTATAGCCCCCTCTAGGGGGAACTACAATGTACTGACTAACCCAAATTCACTGCTCATCTACAATACTATAGCCCCCTCTAGGGGGAATACAATGTACTGACTAACCCAAATTCACTGGTCATCTACAGTACTATAGCCCCCTCTAGGGGGAATACAATGTACTGACTAACCCAAATTCACTGGTCATCTACAATACTATAGCCCCCTATAGTGGGAATACAATGTACTGACTAACCCAAATGCACTGGTCATCTACAGTACTATAGCCCCCTCTAGGGGGAATACAATGTACTGACTAACCCAAATGCACTGGTCATCTACAGTACTATAGCACCCTCTAGTGGGAATACAATGTACTGACTAACCCAAATTCACTGGTCATCTACAGTACTCTAGCCCCCTCTAGGGGGAACTACAATGTACTGACTAACCCAAATTCACTGCTCATCTACAGTACTATAGCCCCCTCTAGGGGAATACAATGTACTGACTAACCCAAATGCACTGGTCATCTACAATACTATAGCCCCCTCTAGGGGGAATACAATGTACTGACTAACCCAAATGCACTGGTCATCTACAATACTATAGCCCCCTCTAGGGGGAACTACAATGTACTGACTAACCCAAATGCACTGGTCATCTACAGTACTATAGCCCCCTCTAGGGGGAATACAATGTACTCACTAACCCAAATGCACTGGTCATCTACAATACAATAGCCCCCTCTAGGGGGAATACAATGTACTGACTAACCCAAATTCACTGGTCATCTACAGTACTATAGCCCCCTCTAGGGGGGAATACAATGTACTGACTAACCCAAATTCACTGGTCAACTACAGTACTATAGCCCCCTCTAGGGGGAATACAATGTACTGACTAACCCAAATTCACTGGTCATCTACAGTACTATAGCCCCCTCTAGTGGGAATACAATGTACTGACTAACCCAAATTCACTGGTCATCTACAATACTATAGCCCCCTCTAGGGGGAATACAATGTACTGACTAACCCAAATTCACTGGTCATCTACAATACTATAGCCCCCTCTAGGGGGAATACAATGTACTGACTAACCCAAATGCACTGGTCATCTACAGTACTATAGCCCCCTCTAGGGGGAATACAATGTACTGACTAACCCAAATTCACTGGTCATCTACAGTACTATAGCCCCCTCTAGTGGGAATACAATGTACTGACTAACCCAAATTCACTGGTCATCTACAGTACTATAGCCCCCTCTAGTGGGAATACAATGTACTGACTAACCCAAATGCTCTGGTCATCTACAGTACTATAGCCCCCTCTAGGGGGGACTACAATATATTGACTGACCCAAATGCACTGGTCATCTACAGTACTATAGCCCCCTCTAGGGGGAACTACAATGTACTGACTAACCCAAATTCACTGGTCATCTACAATACTATAGCCCCCTCTAGTGGGAATAGAATGTACTGACTAACCCAAATGCACTGGTCATCTACAGTACTATAGCCCCCTCTAGGGGGAATACAATGTACTGACTAACCCAAATGCACTGGTCATCTACAGTACTATAGCACCCTCTAGTGGGAATACAATGTACTGACTAACCCAAATTCACTGGTCATCTACAGTACTACAGCCCCCTCTAGGGGGAATACAATGTACTGACTAACCCAAATTCACTGCTCATCTACAGTACTATAGCCCCCTCTAGGGGAACTACAATGTACTGACTAACCCAAATTCACTGGTCATCTACAATACTATAGCCCCCTCTAGGGGGAATACAATGTACTGACTAACCCAAATGCACTGGTCATCTACAATACTATAGCCCCCTCTAGGGGGGACTACAATATATTGACTGACCCAAATGCACTGGTCATCTACAGTACTATAGCCCCCTCTAGGGGGGAATACAATGTACTGACTAACCCAAATTCACTGGTCATCTACAATACTATAGCCCCCTCTAGGGGGAATACAATGTACTGACTAACCCAAATGCACTGGTCATCTACAATACTATAGCCCCCTCTAGGGGGACTACAATATATTGACTGACCCAAATGCACTGGTCATCTACAGTACTATAGCCCCCTCTAGGGGGAACTACGATGTACTGACTAACCCAAATTCACTGGTCATCTACAATACTATAGCCCCCTCTAGGGGGATACAATGTACTGACTAACCCAAATTCACTGCTCATCTACAGTACTATAGCCCCCTCTAGTGGGAATACAATGTACTGACTAACCCAAATTCACTGCTCATCTACAGTACTATAGCCCCCTCTAGGGGGAATACAATGTACTGACTAACCCAAATGCACTGGTCATCTACAATACTATAGCCCCCTCTAGGGGGAATACAATGTACTGACTAACCCAAATGCACTGGTCATCTACAATACTATAGCCCCCTCTAGGGGGAACTACAATGTACTGACTAACCCAAATTCACTGCTCATCTACAATACTATAGCCCCCTCTAGGGGGAATACAATGTACTGACTAACCCAAATTCACTGGTCATCTACAGTACTATAGCCCCCTCTAGGGGGAATACAATGTACTGACTAACCCAAATTCACTGGTCATCTACAATACTATAGCCCCCTATAGTGGGAATACAATGTACTGACTAACCCAAATGCACTGGTCATCTACAGTACTATAGCCCCCTCTAGGGGGAATACAATGTACTGACTAACCCAAATGCACTGGTCATCTACAGTACTATAGCACCCTCTAGTGGGAATACAATGTACTGACTAACCCAAATTCACTGGTCATCTACAGTACTCTAGCCCCCTCTAGGGGGAACTACAATGTACTGACTAACCCAAATTCACTGCTCATCTACAGTACTATAGCCCCCTCTAGGGGGAATACAATGTACTGACTAACCCAAATGCACTGGTCATCTACAATACTATAGCCCCCTCTAGGGGGAATACAATGTACTGACTAACCCAAATGCACTGGTCATCTACAATACTATAGCCCCCTCTAGGGGGAACTACAATGTACTGACTAACCCAAATGCACTGGTCATCTACAGTACTATAGCCCCCTCTAGGGGGAATACAATGTACTGACTAACCCAAATGCACTGGTCATCTACAGTACTATAGCACCCTCTAGTGGGAATACAATGTACTGACTAACCCAAATTCACTGGTCATCTACAGTACTACAGCCCCCTCTAGGGGGAATACAATGTACTGACTAACCCAAATTCACTGCTCATCTACAGTACTATAGCCCCCTCTAGTGGGAATACAATGTACTGACTAACCCAAATTCACTGCTCATCTACAGTACTATAGCCCCCTCTAGGGGAACTACAATGTACTGACTAACCCAAATTCACTGGTCATCTACAATACTATAGCCCCTCTAGGGGGAATACAATGTACTGACTAACCCAAATGCACTGGTCATCTACAATACTATAGCCCCCTCTAGGGGGGACTACAATATATTGACTGACCCAAATGCACTGGTCATCTACAGTACTATAGCCCCCTCTAGGGGGGAATACAATGTACTGACTAACCCAAATTCACTGGTCATCTACAATACTATAGCCCCCTCTAGGGGGAATACAATGTACTGACTAACCCAAATGCACTGGTCATCTACAATACTATAGCCCCCTCTAGGGGGGACTACAATATATTGACTGACCCAAATGCACTGGTCATCTACAGTACTATAGCCCCCTCTAGGGGGAACTACGATGTACTGACTAACCCAAATTCACTGGTCATCTACAATACTATAGCCCCCTCTAGGGGGGATACAATGTACTGACTAACCCAAATTCACTGCTCATCTACAGTACTATAGCCCCCTCTAGTGGGAATACAATGTACTGACTATCCCAAATTCACTGCTCATCTACAGTACTATAGCCCCCTCTAGGGGGAATACAATGTACTGACTAACCCAAATGCACTGGTCATCTACAATACTATAGCCCCCTCTAGGGGGAATACAATGTACTGACTAACCCAAATGCACTGGTCATCTACAATACTATAGCCCCCTCTAGGGGGAACTACAATGTACTGACTAACCCAAATTCACTGCTCATCTACAATACTATAGCCCCCTCTAGGGGGAATACAATGTACTGACTAACCCAAATTCACTGGTCATCTACAGTACTATAGCCCCCTCTAGGGGGAATACAATGTACTGACTAACCCAAATGCACTGGTCATCTACAGTACTATAGCCCCCTCTAGGGGGAATACAATGTACTGACTAACCCAAATGCACTGGTCATCTACAGTACTATAGCACCCTCTAGTGGGAATACAATGTACTGACTAACCCAAATTCACTGGTCATCTACAGTACTCTAGCCCCCTCTAGGGGGAACTACAATGTACTGACTAACCCAAATTCACTGCTCATCTACAGTACTATAGCCCCCTCTAGGGGGAATACAATGTACTGACTAACCCAAATGCACTGGTCATCTACAATACTATAGCCCCTCTAGGGGGAATACAATGTACTGACTAACCCAAATGCACTGGTCATCTACAATACTATAGCCCCCTCTAGGGGGAACTACAATGTACTGACTAACCCAAATGCACTGGTCATCTACAGTACTATAGCCCCCTCTAGGGGGAATACAATGTACTGACTAACCCAAATGCACTGGTCATCTACAGTACTATAGCACCCTCTAGTGGGAATACAATGTACTGACTAACCCAAATTCACTGGTCATCTACAGTACTACAGCCCCCTCTAGGGGGAATACAATGTACTGACTAACCCAAATTCACTGCTCATCTACAGTACTATAGCCCCCTCTAGTGGGAATACAATGTACTGACTAACCCAAATTCACTGCTCATCTACAGTACTATAGCCCCCTCTAGGGGGAATACAATGTACTGACTAACCCAAATGCACTGGTCATCTACAATACTATAGCCCCTCTAGGGGAATACAATGTACTGACTAACCCAAATGCACTGGTCATCTACAATACTATAGCCCCCTCTAGGGGGAACTACAATGTACTGACTAACCCAAATTCACTGCTCATCTACAATACTATAGCCCCTCTAGGGGAATACAATGTACTGACTAACCCAAATTCACTGGTCATCTACAGTACTATAGCCCCCTCTAGGGGGAATACAATGTACTGACTAACCCAAATGCACTGGTCATCTACAGTACTATAGCCCCTCTAGGGGGAATACAATGTACTGACTAACCCAAATGCACTGGTCATCTACAGTACTATAGCACCCTCTAGTGGGAATACAATGTACTGACTAACCCAAATTCACTGGTCATCTACAGTACTCTAGCCCCCTCTAGGGGGAACTACAATGTACTGACTAACCCAAATTCACTGCTCATCTACAGTACTATAGCCCCCTCTAGGGGGAATACAATGTACTGACTAACCCAAATGCACTGGTCATCTACAATACTATAGCCCCCTCTAGGGGGAATACAATGTACTGACTAACCCAAATGCACTGGTCATCTACAATACTATAGCCCCTCTAGGGGGAACTACAATGTACTGACTAACCCAAATGCACTGGTCATCTACAGTACTATAGCCCCCTCTAGGGGGAATACAATGTACTGACTAACCCAAATGCACTGGTCATCTACAGTACTATAGCACCCTCTAGTGGGAATACAATGTACTGACTAACCCAAATTCACTGGTCATCTACAGTACTACAGCCCCCTCTAGGGGAATACAATGTACTGACTAACCCAAATTCACTGCTCATCTACAGTACTATAGCCCCTCTAGTGGGAATACAATGTACTGACTAACCCAAATTCACTGCTCATCTACAGTACTATAGCCCCCTCTAGGGGGAATACAATGTACTGACTAACCCAAATGCACTGGTCATCTACAATACTATAGCCCCCTCTAGGGGAATACAATGTACTGACTAACCCAAATGCACTGGTCATCTACAATACTATAGCCCCCTCTAGGGGGAACTACAATGTACTGACTAACCCAAATTCACTGCTCATCTACAATACTATAGCCCCCTCTAGGGGGAATACAATGTACTGACTAACCCAAATGCACTGGTCATCTACAATACTATAGCCCCCTCTAGGGGGAATACAATGTACTCACTAACCCAAATGCACTGGTCATCTACAATACTATAGCCCCCTCTAGGGGGAATACAATGTACTGACTAACCCAAATTCACTGGTCATCTACAGTACTATAGCCCCCTCTAGGGGGGAATACAATGTACTGACTAACCCAAATTCACTGGTCAACTACAGTACTATAGCCCCCTCTAGGGGAACTACAATGTACTGACTAACCCAAATTCACTGGTCATCTACAATACTATAGCCCCCTCTAGGGGGAATACAATGTACTGACTAACCCAAATGCACTGGTCATCTACAATACTATAGCCCCCTCTAGGGGGGACTACAATATATTGACTGACCCAAATGCACTGGTCATCTACAGTACTATAGCCCCCTCTAGGGGGAATACAATGTACTGACTAACCCAAATTCACTGGTCATCTACAATACTATAGCCCCTCTAGGGGAATACAATGTACTGACTAACCCAAATGCACTGGTCATCTACAATACTATAGCCCCCTCTAGGGGGGACTACAATATATTGACTGACCCAAATGCACTGGTCATCTACAGTACTATAGCCCCCTCTAGGGGAACTACGATGTACTGACTAACCCAAATTCACTGGTCATCTACAATACTATAGCCCCTCTAGGGGGGATACAATGTACTGACTAACCCAAATTCACTGGTCATCTACAGTACTATAGCCCCCTCTAGTGGGAATACAATGTACTGACTAACCCAAATGCTCTGGTCATCTACAGTACTATAGCCCCCTCTAGGGGGGACTACAATATATTGACTGACCCAAATGCACTGGTCATCTACAAAACTATAGCCCCCTCTAGGGGGGAAGACAATATATTGACTATGGAATAACCCAAATGCACTGGTGTAAATGACACCCCCCCCCCTAATTACAGACAGAGTTTTTGAAATATTTACGACTAATTTATTCGTTGCAGTACGTTGACAGATGCTGTTTCCTCATCCCTCTCAACCATACCATTTTTCAATTCCTCATCAATCTACAGGTCAGAACGCTCTGATCAACCCTTCTCCTCGGCCAGAGCGTCCAGTGTGCTCTATGATAGTTCCTGATAGCCGAAACGCTCTGAATTTACGAACGCCTAGACAAACCCATCCGAGTGTCCTCTGGCACGGCAGACTGAATTTACGAACACACCCAATAGATGCATTCACTTGTCCAAACTGTTTTTGCTGGGAAGCATGACGCTGCCTTTACGCTAACCTAAAACCAGTGGTGTGAACTACTTCAGTAAAAATACTTTAAAGTACTACTTTGAAGTACTACTTATGTTTTTTGTTGGGGTGGGGGGGGTCTGTACTTTACTTTACTATTTATATTATTGACAATTTTTACTTTTACTTCACTACATTCCTAAAGAAATTGTCGTGAAAGGGTGAGAGAAGTCAGACTCATCAGTTTCAGACGGAGTTTACATTTGTCAACAGTTCTATTGTTTATATTTACCTAAAACATACACGTATTGTTTATCGGCGATGGATTGTAATAATAACGTTTTATTTTCCCTTCTTGGTAAGTGTTTTTCTAACTCACACGACATGATATTATCTCCAAGGTGCGTTTGTGAAAATACAAGCAACTACATTTCCCACAATTCATTTTGGTTATCGTCTGGTTTTTTTGGTCGGTGACTGGTTCGAGTTTAAGAAAGATAGGGGCGTTATCTATAGGATTTTAACCAATCGGTGCTTGCGTATATGAACTTCCTGCTCGGTAATTGGCTCATAGTTGAAACCTTCCCATGTTGCTTAGCGGCTGCAGCTTGTAATTTCAAATCGTCAGGACCAATCACAGGCGGCTGTAACGACCGGAGCAGCATTTAAACTTACAGCTAGCTAGTTGACGCTGTTGTTCAAACGAAGAGCGAAGTACATAGCGGCGGTGGGAAAAACTAATTTATTACCTTTTGTTTTGGCAACACTATTCAAGTATATTTAGTTAAATCGATTGATTATTGGGTATCGTACGCTACATTTGAGCTAATTGTCGGCACCTGAATTGGTTAGTTTTGATTTGAATTCAAGTGGTTTTGCTCGGAAGGGTGGATGGTTGGCTAGCTAACCTGTCTCAAAGTGAAATATATATATATATATATTCGATTTTTTATTTATTTTTTTCTTAGATTTTTGTCGACTTGTATCTTTTCTGTATTTTTTTTTTGTTTTCGAAAACCTGAAGAGCACTTTTTATTATTTTTTAATAATAATATATATTATATATAAAATATGAGTGCGCCGGTAGCCAAGGCGGTGAATCCGTCGACAAACGTAGACCCCAAATCCGCACCTCTCAAAGACATCCCAGATATTCTCGTAGATCCCCGGACACTGAAGAAATACAGTCGGGGACGATTCCTCGGGAAAGGAGGCTTTGCCAAATGCTACGAAATCACAGATATGGAAACCAAAGAGGTTTTCGCCGGTAAAGTCGTCCCCAAATCCATGATAGTCAAACCTCACCAGAGGGAGAAGATGAGCTCTGAAATCTCCATTCATAAGAGTCTCGACAATCCGCACATTGTGGGATTTCACGGCTTCTTCGAGGACGACGACTTCGTGTTTGTTGTGTTGGAAATTTGCAGGCGACGGGTGAGTTGATTTTTGTTCATTGATTTTAAACATTTTACTTAAATAAGTTGTTCTTTGCTAACAGTGTATTTTACTAGCTTACTGTAGCTTGAAATGTCCTAGTCTAGTCAACAAATCAAATTTATTTATATAGCCCTTCGTACATCAGCTGATATCTCAAAGTGCTGTACAGAAACCCAGTCTAAAACCCCAAAGAGCAAGCAGGTGTAGGAGCACGGTGGTTAGGAAAACTCCCATGAAAGGCCGAAACCTAGAGCACGGTGGTTAGGAAAACTCCCATGAAAGGCCGAAACCTAGAGAGGAACCAGGCTATGTGGGGTGGCCAGTCCTCTTCTGGCTGTGCCGGGTGGAGATTATAACAGAACATGGCCAAGATGTTTTGTTAACTTGTTGTTAACCACAACTTGTCCACAGGGTGACTAGCTGGGATTATCTAAGTAGTTTTAGGTTTATAACTTTTGTGCTTTTGAATGAAAGTTATTTACAACTCGTGAACTTTAAAAGTAGTTATGATTGTGTGCAAACTACTGAAAGCTGTTTTTCTTGGCATGAAAATTTAGGCTAAATACATGTCCCCCCCCCCCTCAATCAGACATTCAGAAGTAAACCCTAAGAAGAAAAGTTAACCTAGTGAGTTTATAATAGTTGCTAACCCCCCTGTCTGTGCCTCCCCCCCCCCAGTCCCTGTTGGAGCTGCATAAGCGTCGTAAGGCTGTAACGGAGCCAGAGGCTCGGTATTATATGATGCAGCTGGTTAAAGGCTGTCAGTACCTCCACAACAACAGAGTGATACACAGAGACCTGAAACTAGGGAACATCTTCCTCAGCGATGACATGGATGTCAAGATAGGTACGCATGTCACACACACTCCGTGTACGACTCACTGCTGAATGTACACCTCTACACACACGGTGGGCCGGTTCAGGGTGAACACCGCGGCGGGCCGGTTCAGGGTGAACACCAACAAATAGTTTGACAATGCGCCTCTATACACACACACACCGGGGCTGTATTCATTAATCCTCTATACTCCCCTCTGTACAGCACCTTGTCTGAACACCTCTCTGGCTTCTCCCCAGGGGACTTTGGCCTTGCCACTAAGATAGAATTTGATGGGGAACGTAAGAAGACGCTGTGTGGAACACCGAACTACATCGCCCCGGAGGTTCTCTGTAAGAAAGGACACAGCTTCGAGGTCGACGTCTGGTCTCTGGGCTGTATCCTGTAAGTGAAACGCAGGCGAGATGCACACAGACGTGGGAGTGACGTTAAATGCCTGCCACAAACGGGTAGATTTAGTGATCGGCAGGTCGTTTTTTAAACATTTGTCCAGCCATGTTGGCGGGTGGTCGATTTGAAGGGTTTTATAGTGCTATCATTACATTAGTACATATTCTGTATTTTTTATTTATTTTTTATTTCACCTTTATTTAACCAGGTAGGCTAGTTGAGAACAAGTTATCATTTGCAACTGCGACCTGGCCAAGATAAAGCATAGCAGTGTGAACAGACAACAGAGTTACACATGGGTCCAACAGGCTTGGTACTGACTACCTCATCACATAATCAATACTCTATCTGGGTCCAACAGGCTTCGTACTGACTACCTCATCACATAATTAATACTCTATCTGGGTCCAACAGGCTTGGTACTGACTACCTCATCACATAATTAATACTCTATCTGGGTCCAAAAGGCTTCGTACTGACTACCTCAATACGTATTTAATACTCTATCTGGGTCCCCAGTAGGACCACCTCATCACATAATCAATTCTCTATCTGGGTCCAACAGGCTTCGTACTGACTACCTCAATGCGTATTTAATACTCTATCTGGATCCCCAGTAGGACCACCTCAACGCATTTAATACTCTCTCTGGGCCCCAGTAGTGGTCTGTATTGTAACAGGCTCCATACTGACCACCTCAACACATTTAATACTCTCTGGGCCCCAGTAGTGGTCTGTGTTGTAACAGGCTCCATACTGACCACCTCAACACATATAATACTCTCTCTGGGCCCAGTAGTGGTCTGTATTGTAACAGGCTCCATCTCTCTCAGGTACACTCTGCTGGTTGGTAAACCTCCATTTGAGACGTCTTGTCTGAAGGAGACTTACAACCGCATCAAAAAGAACAACTACACCATCCCCTGGGTGAGTTAACACCACCCATTTACTACGCCACTATCCCCTGGGTGAGTAAACATCACCCATTACTACGCCACTATCCCCTGGGTGAGTAAACATCACCCATTACTACGCCACTATCCCCTGGGTGAGTAAACATCACCCATTACTACGCCACTATCCCCTGGGTGAGTTAACATCACCCATTACTACGCCACTATCCCCTGGGTGAGTTAACACCAACCATACTACTACACCATCCCCTGGGTGAGTTAACACCACCCATACTATACTACTACACTACCCCCTGAGTGAGTAAACACCACCCATTACTAACACCACCCAATACTACTACACTACCCCCTGGGTGAGCTAACACCACCCATTATTACTACACTACCCCCTGGATGAGCTAACACCACCCATTACTGACACCACCCAATACTACTACACTACCCCCTGGGTGAGCTTACACCACCCATTACTACTACACTACCCCCTGGGTGAGCTTACACCACCCAATACTACGACACTACCCCCTGGGTGAGCTAACACCACCCATTACTAACACCACCCATACTATACTACTACACTATCCCCTGGGTGAGTAAACACCATCCATTACCATTACACTATCCCCTGGGTGAGTATACACCACCCATTACTATGACACTATCCCCTGGGTGAGCTAACACCACCCATTACTACGACACCATCCCTGGGTGAGCTAACACCACCCATAATACTACACTATCCCCTGGGTGAGCTAACAACACCCATTACCATTACACTATCCCCTGGGTGAGTAAACACCACCCATTACTACGACTCTACCCCCTGGGTGAGCTGACACCACCCATTACTACTACACTACCCCCTGGGTGAGCCAACACCACCCATACTATACTACTACACTACCCCCTGGGTGAGCTTACACCACCCATTACTACTACACTACCCCCTGGGTGAGTAAACACCACCCATTACTAACACCACCAAATACTACTACACTACCCCCTGGGTGAGCTAACACCACCCAATGCTACTACACTACCCCCTGGGTGAGCTAATACCACCCATTACTAACACCACCCAATACTATTACACTACCCCCTGGGTGAGCTTACACCACCCAATACTATTACACTACCCCCTGGGTGAACTTACACCACCCATTACTACGACACTACCCCCTGGGTGAGCTAACACCACCCATTACTAACACCACCCATACTATACTACTACACTATCCCCTGGGTGAGCTAACACCACCCATTACCATTACACTATCCCCTGGGTGAGTAAACACCACCCATTACTACGACACTACCCCCTGGGTGAGCTGACACCACCCAATACTACTACACTACCCCCTGGGTGAGCTGACACCACTCATTACTACTACACTCCCCCCTGGGTGAGCTAACACCACCCAATACTAACACTACCCCCTGGGTGAGCTTACACCACCCAATACTACTACACTACCCCCTGGGTGAGCTGACACCACTCATTACTACTACACTCCCCCCTGGGTGAGCTAACACCACCCAATACTAACACTACCCCCTGGGTGAGCTTACACCACCCATTACTACTACACTACCCCCTGGGTGAGTAAACACCACCCATTACTAACACCACCAAATACTACTACACTACCCCCTGGGTGAGCTAACACCACCCAATGCTACTACACTACCCCCTGGGTGAGCTAATACCACCCATTACTAACACCACCCAATACTACTACACTACCCCCTGGGTGAGCTAACACCACCCATACTACTACACTACCCCCTGGGTGAGCTAACACCACCCAATGCTACTACACTACCCCCTGGGTGAGCTAATACCACCCATTACTACTACACTACCCCCTAGGTGAACTAACACCACCCATTACTACGACACCACCCATTACTACTACACTACCCCCTAGGTGAACTAACACCACCCATTACTACTACACTACCCCCTAGGTGAACTAACACCACCCATTACTACTACACTACCCCCTAGGTGAACTAACACCACCCACTACTACTACACTACCCCCTGGGTGAGCTAACACCACCCATTACTACTACACTACCCCCTAGGTGAACTAACACCACCCATTACTACTACACTACCCCCTGGGTGAGCTAACACCACCCATTACTACTACACTACCCCCTGGGTGAGCTAACACCACCCATTACTAACACCACCCAATACTACTATACTACCCCTTGGGTGAACTAACACCACCCAATACTACTACACTACCCCCTGGGTGAGCCAACACCACCCATTACTACAACACTATCCCCTGGGTGAGCTAACCACCCATTACTACTACACTACCCCCTGGGTGAGCTGACACCACTCATTACTACTACACTACCCCCTGGGTGAGCTAACACCACCCAATACTACTACACTACCCCCTGGGTGAGCTAACCACCCATTACTACTACACTACCCCCTGGGTGAGCCGACACCACTCATTACTACTACACTACCCCCTGGGTGAGCTAACCACCCATTACTACTACACTACCCCCTGGGTGAGCCGACACCACTCATTACTACTACACTACCCCCTGGGTGAGCCAACACCACCCATTACTAAACACTATCCCCTGGGTGCGCCAACACCACCCAATACTACAACACTATCCCCTGGGTGAGCTAACACCACCCAATACTACAACACTATCCCCTGGGTGAGCTAACACCACCCATTCCTTCTACACTGTCAAAGGTCATCTGTTTTTATGGCAGTTTCTTCATCTTCTCCCACGTTTTGTTCTGTAGCAAATCAACCCTGTGGCGGCGTCTCTGATCAAGCGGATGCTGCATGCCGACCCGTCCCAGCGGCCCACCGTCTCCCAGCTGCTGACCGACGAGTTCTTCACCGAGGGGTACATCCCCCTGCGTCTCCCCACCACCTGCCTCACCGTGCCCCCGCGCTTCTCCATCGCTCCCTCCTCTCTGGAGCCCAGCCAGAGACGCCCGCTCACCGCTCTCAACAACAAGGGTGAGATTCACACTATGTAGGGGTCTCTCTCCTTTCCTCCCTTCCTTTCCTCCTTTCCTCCCTTCCCTTCCTCCTTTCCTCCTTTCCTTTCCTCCCTCCCTTCCTTTCCTCCCTTCCTTTCCTCCCTTCCTTTCCTCCCTTCCTTTCCTCCCTTCCTTTCCTCCCTTCCTTTCCTCCCTTCCTTTCCTCCCTTCCTTTCCTCCCTTCCTTTCCTCCCTTCCTTTCCTCCCTTCCTTTCCTCCCTTCCTTTCCTCCCTTCCTTTCCTCCCTTCCTTTCCTCCCCCCTTCCTTTCCTCCCCCTTCCTTTCCTCCCTTCCTTTCCTCCCTTCCTTTCCTCCCTTCCTTTCCTCCCTTCCTTTCCTCCCTTCCTTTCCTCCCTTCCTTTCCTCCCTTCCTTTCCTTCCTTCCTCCCTTCCTTCCTCCCTCCCTCCTTTCCTCCCTCCTTTCCTCCCTCCTTTCCTCCCTCCTTTCCTCCCTCCTTTCCTCCCTTCCTTTCCTCCCTCCCTTCAGCCTGGGGTTTAGTGTCTGTCTCTCTTCAGCAGGGACAGAGAAGGTGGAACAGAAAGATGAGCCACTGCTCAGAGAGATTCCCGAGGCCACAGACTGCCACCTGAGTGACCTGCTGCAGCAACTCGACACCTGCAACGCTGCCAAGCCCTCGGAGAGAGGACTCATACGCATGGGTACGACACACACACTGCCAAGCCCTCGGAGAGAGGACTCATACGCATGGGTACGACACACACACACCACACACACTGCCAAGCCCTCGGAGAGAGGACTCATACGCATGGGTACGACACACACACTGCCAAGCCCTCGGAGAGAGGACTCATACGCATGGGTACGACACACACACACACTGCCAAGCCCTCGGAGAGAGGACTCATACGCATGGGTACGAGACACACACACACTGCCAAGCCCTCGGAGAGAGGACTCATACGCATGGGTACGACACACACAGACACGCTGCCAAGCCCTCGGAGAGAGGACTCATACGCATGGGTACGACACACACACACTGCCAAGCCCTCGGAGAGAGGACTCATACGCATGGGTACGACACACACAGACACGCTGCCAAGCCCTCGGAGAGAGGACTCATACGCATGGGTACGACACACACACACACTGCCAAGCCCTCGGAGAGAGGACTCATACGCATGGGTACGACACACACACACACTGCCAAGCCCTCGGAGAGAGGACTCATACGCATGGGTACGACACACACACACACACTGCCAAGCCCTCGGAGAGAGGACTCATACGCATGGGTACGACACACACACACTGCCAAGCCCTCGGAGAGAGGACTCATACGCATGGGTACGACACACACACACACACTGCCAAGCCCTCGGAGAGAGGACTCATACGCATGGGTACGACACACACTGCCAAGCCCTCGGAGAGAGGACTCACACGCATGGGTACGACACACACACACACTGCCAAGCCCTCGGAGAGAGGACTCACACGCATGGGTACGACACACACACACACACTGCCAAGCCCTCGGAGAGAGGACTCATACGCATGGGTACGACACACACACACACACACACTGCCAAGCCCTCGGAGAGAGGACTCATACGCATGGGTACGAGACACACACACACACTGCCAAGCCCTCGGAGAGAGGACTCATACGCATGGGTACGAGACACAGACTGCCAAGCCCTCAGAGAGAGGACTCATACGCATGGGTACGAGACACACACTGCCAAGCCCTCGGAGAGAGGACTCATACGCATGGGTACGAGACACACACACACTGCCAAGCCCTCGGAGAGAGGACTCATACGCATGGGTACGAGACACACACACACACACGCTGCCAAGCCCTCGGAGAGAGGACTCATACGCATGGGTACGACACACACACACACACGCTGCCAAGCCCTCGGAGAGAGGACTCATACACATGGGTACGACACACACACACTGCCAAGCCCTCGGAGAGAGGACTCATACGCATGGGTACGACACACACACACACACTGCCAAGCCCTCGGAGAGAGGACTCATACGCATGGGTACGACACACACACACACTGCCAAGCCCTCGGAGAGAGGACTCATACGCATGGGTACGAGACACACACACACACTGCCAAGCCCTCGGAGAGAGGACTCATACGCATGGGTACGAGACACACACACACGCTGCCAAGCCCTCGGAGAGAGGACTCATACGCATGGGTACGAGACACACACACTGCCAAGCCCTCGGAGAGAGGACTCATACGCATGGGTACGACACACACACACACACTGCCAAGCCCTCGGAGAGAGGACTCATACGCATGGGTACGACACACACACACACACACACGCTGCCAAGCCCTCAGAGAGAGGACTCATACGCATGGGTACGACACACACACACACACACGCTGCCAAGCCCTCAGAGAGAGGACTCATACGCATGGGTACGAGACACACACACACACGCTGCCAAGCCCTCAGAGAGAGGACTCATACGCATGGGTACGAGACACACACACACGCTGCCAAGCCCTCAGAGAGAGGACTCATACGCATGGGTACGAGATACACACACACACGCTGCCAAGCCCTCGGAGAGAGGACTCATACACATGGGTACGACACACACGCTGCCAAGCCCTCGGAGAGAGGACTCATACGCATGGGTACGACACACACACACACACTGCCAAGCCCTCAGAGAGAGGACTCATACGCATGGGTACGAGACACACACACACACACTGCCAAGCCCTCGGAGAGAGGACTCATACACATGGGTACGACACACACACTGCCAAGCCCTCGGAGAGAGGACTCATACACATGGGTACGACACACACACGCTGCCAAGCCCTCAGAGAGAGGACTCATACGCATGGGTACGACACACACACACTGCCAAGCCCTCAGAGAGAGGACTCATACCCTCGCCTACGACAACATATTAACCTCTGTTAGATATGACGTGCTGTAGACAGGGTTCCACTGACCCCTGACCTCTAACCCCTGTGTTTCCAGAGGAGGCAGAGGACCCAGCCTGTGTCCCCATCTTCTGGATCAGCAAGTGGGTCGACTACAGCGACAAATACGGACTGGGTAACCACTCTCTGTCACCATGGCAACCCTGTGTCGCCATGTCATGCTCTCTCTGTTACCATGGCCACCCTGTGTCCAGGTGATGCTCTCTGAATGGAGGGTTGTGTGTGACCTCTGTTGCAGGCTATCAGCTGTGTGACAACAGCGTGGGGGTGTTGTTTAACGACTGTACCAGGATGATCATGTACGCTGACGGAGACAGTCTTCAGTACATCGACAAGATGGCTGCCGAGAGCTACCTCAGTGTCCGCTCCTACCCCGCTACGCTATCCAAGAAGGTTAGCGTCGCTGCTAGTGCTTCTCTATGGCTGTGGCTAGCGTCAGGCTAACTTTCAGATAGCATTGGGACAAAAGTCCTTAGCGTCTTGGGTTAGAGCATCGTTAGAGCTGACCTGTGACCTCTGCCCTCCCTAGATCACGTTGTTGAAGTATTTCCGTAACTACATGTCGGAGCACCTTCTGAAGGCGGGCGCCAACATCACGCCTCGTGACGGAGACGAGCTGGCCCGTCTGCCGTACCTCAGCCACTGGTTCAGAACCAAGTCTGCCATCGTGCTCCACCTCACCAACGGCACCGTGCAGATCAACTTCTTCCAGGTACTCTCCTCCTCTCTAGTCTCCCTCTCCCCCTCTCTAGTCTCCCTCGCCTCCTCACCAAGTTATTTTGATAGATAATATAGAGATTTCTCTTCTGTAGGACCACACCAAGTTGATCCTGTGTCCTCTGATGGGTGCTGTGTCCTTCATCGACGAGAAGCGAGACTTCCGGACCTATAAGATGTCTCTGATCGAGGAGTTTGGCTGCTGTAAGGAGCTGGCCAGCAGGATGCGATACGCCCGACTAATGGTGGCCAAACTACTGTCCTGCAAGTCCTCCACGCCTCACTGACCAACCACCACCTCGCTCTGGCCCCGCAGCCAGGTGTTTACCCCCCTTCCTGACTATAATCCACTTCCTGCTGGCCAATCAGAGTGCCTGAGGGGTGCTCAGGGTTGTCACAATAAGCCAGTCAGGCGTCTGGATCTTCCAACGGTCTCTAATGTTGAAACGTCTTTATTAAAATCACACCAAATGGTCTGTTCCCCCCTACCCTGTCTGGTCTGTAAGGTGAGGTGTGGTCCAGTCGTCTTTGTAGTTCGCCAGGTGAAATCACACCCCCTTCCCTGTCTGGTCTGTAAATGGGTCTGGTCTGTTCCCCCTACCCTCCCTGTAGTTCGTGAGGTGTGGTCTCTCCCCCTTCCCTGTCTGTCTGTAGTTCGCCAGGTGAGGTGTGGTCAGTCTCCCCTTCCCTGTCTGGTCTGTAGTTCGCCAGGTGAGGTGTGGTCTGGTCTGTAGTTCGCCAGGTGAGGTGTGGTCTGTCTCCCCCTTCCCTGTCTGGTCTGTAGTTCGCCAGGTGAGGTGTGGTCAGTCTCCCCCTACCCTGTCTGGTCTGTAGTTCGCCAGGTGAGGTGTGGTCTGTTCCCCTTCCCTGTCTGGTCTGTAGTTCACCAGGTGAGGTGTGGTCAGTCCCCCCCTTCCCTGTCTGGTCTGTAGTTCGCCAGGTGAGGTGTGAGACAGACTGTATCATGTTCGTGCTTCTCTGCCTTTTTTTTACCTGTTTTTACATGTGGTTTTCAACATGAAGCCTTTCCTCTTGTACAGAACTTTCTGAAGGTTTCATTAAACATGTTTTTAAAAGTTCAATATTCTTCCACATTTAATAAAGTCTTGAAAGAGGTTGTGTTTCACTGGTTGTCGTCATTCACTTGAAAGCAGACTAAACTCAAAGCATTATGGGTAGGAAGAGTCCAACTGAACAGGGTGTGTTACTGTAAACCTGTTTACATGTTGCTTTGGTTGAATGTTGCGGTAGGGTTGGTCTATAATGTAACCATAGACACCTCTGCTGTAACTAGGGTTAATCTTTAATTTCACAACCCCCGACGACCAGCGTAGAATGAGGGATCATGGGTTGCGTTCAGTTCACTGCGTTGCGTAGCCATTAGAACGGCACGTTTCTCCTATTCTGGAACGTACTTTAAGGCATGTGTGGTGAGCAGTGAGTGATGTATTTAAAGGGCGGTGCTGACAGCATCACCCAACACCCCCTGTTGATTTCTTTCATTGCTGTACAAGCGAGTGGTGTTTTCACATCTGTATGATCAGATTCCTGGGGCCTTCGATTCTCCTTTCAATATATCCCTGTACGATCTGGGGCCTTCGATTCTCCTTTCAATATATCCCTGTTTGATCCGGAAACGCCTCGGAGCAACAACGGCTCAGCAGCAATGTGGTAGTCCACACAAGCTCACAGAACGGGAACGAGAGCGTAACTCTTAGAAATTGTCTGTCCTCGGTTGACAACACTCACTACCGAGTTTCCAAACTGCCTCTGGAAGCAACATCAGCAAAATGACTCTTCATTGGGAGCTTCATGAAATGGGATTCCATTGGCGAGCAGCCACACGTAAGCCTAAGATCACCATGCGCGAAGCCAACCGTCGGCTGGAGTGGTGTGAAGCTCGCCTCCATTGGACTCTGGAGCAGTGGAAACGTGTTCTCTGGAGTGATGAATCACGCTTCACCATCTGGCAGTTCGAAGGAAGAAACTGGGTTTGGATGCCAGGAGACGCTACCTGCCCCAATGCATAGTGCATTTGTAAAGTTTGGTGGAGAACGCTACCCGCCCCAATGCGTAGTGCATTTGTAAAGTTTGGTGGAGAACGCTACCCGCCCCAATGCATAGTGCATTTGTAAAGTTTGGTGGAGAACACTACCTGCCCCAATGCATAGTGCATTTGTAAAGTTTGGTGGAGAACACTACCTGCCCCAATGCACAGTGCATTTGTAAAGTTTGGTGGAGAACGCTACCTGCCCCAATGCATAGTGCATTTGTAAAGTTTGGTGGAGAACGCTACCTGCCCCAATGCATAGTGCATTTGTAAAGTTTGGTGGAGAACGCTACCTGCCCCAATGCATAGTGCATTTGTAAAGTTTGGTGGAGAACGCTACCTGCCCCAATGCATAGTGCATTTGTAAAGTTTGGTGGAGAACACTACCCGCCCCAATGCATAGTGCATTTGTAAAGTTTGGTGGAGAACACTACCTGCCCCAATGCATAGTGCATTTGTAAAGTTTGGTGGAGGAGGAATAATGTTCTGGGGCTGTTTTTCTTGTCATTTCCTCGGGTTTCTAAAGCTCCCCATAGTGACATCTCCATTTTCAACTTTCTCTGTAACTTTTGACACGAATCAGCTACTTTGACCACCTATGAACATCTGGACTAGTAACCAGCAGGTAGTCTAGTGGTTAGCGTGTTGGTCCAGTAACCAGCAGGTAGCCTAGTGGTTAGAGCGTTGGACGAGTAACCAGCAGGTAGTCTAGTGGTTAGCGTGTTGGACCAGTAAACAGCAGGTAGCCTAGTGGTTAGCATTGGACTAGTAACCAGCAGGTAGCCTAGTGGTTAGCATTGGACTAGTAACCAGCAGGTAGCCTAGTGGTTAGAGCGTTGGACTAGTAACCAGCAGGTAGCCTAGTGGTTGGAGCATTGGACGAGTAACCAGCAGGTAACCCAGTGGTTAGAGGCAGGTAGCCTAGTGGTTGGAGCATTGGACCAGTAACCAGCAATTAGCCTAGTGGTTAGCGTTGGACTAGTAACCAGCAGGTAGTCTAGTGGTTAGAGTGTTGGACCAGTAACCAGCAGGTAGCCTAGTGGTTAGAGAGTTGGACTAGTAACCAGCAGGTAGCCTAGTGGTTAGTGCGTTGGACTAGTAACCAGCAGGTAGCCTAGTGGTTAGAGCGTTGGACTAGTAACCAGCAGGTAGCCTAGTGGTTGGAGCGTTGGACTAGTAACCAGCAGGTAGCCTAGTGTTTAGTGTGTTGGACTAGTGCCTTTAGTTTAGCAGGCTAACACAGTCTGGTGATGTCTTTAGTTCAGCAGGCTAACACAGTCTGGTGATGTCTTTAGTTCAGCAGGCTAACACAGTCTGGTGATGTCTTTAGTTCAGCAGGCTAACACAGTCTGGTGATGTCTTTATTTCAGCAGGCTAAGACAGTCTGGTGATGCCTTTAGTTCAACAGGCTAACACAGTCTGGTGATGTCTTTAGTTCAGCAGGCTAACACAGTCTGGTGATGCCTTTAGTTCAACAGGCTAACACAGTCTTGTGATGCCTTTAGTTCAGCAGGCTAACACAGTCTTGTGATGCCTTTAGTTCAACAGGCTAACACAGTCTGGTGATGTCTTTAGTTCAGCAGGCTAACACAGTCTGGTGATGTCTTTAGCAGGCTAACACAGTCTGGTGATGTATTTAGTTCAGCAGGCTAACACAGTCTGGTGATGCCTTTAGTTCAGCAGGCTAACACAGTCTGGTGATGCCTTTAGTTCAGCAGGCTAACACAGTCTGGTGATGCCTTTAGTTCAGCAGGCTAACACAGTCTGGTGATGCCTTTAGTTCAGCAGGCTAACACAGTCTGGTGATGCCTTTAGTTCAGCAGGCTAACACAGTCTGGTGATGCCTTTAGTTCAGCAGGCTAACACAGTCTGGTGATGTATTTAGTTCATCAGGCTAACACAGTCTGGTGATGTCTTTAGTTCAGCAGGCTAGCACAGTCTGGTGATGTCTTTAGTTCCTCAGGCTAACACAGTCTGGTGATGTCTTTAGTTCAGCAGGCTAACACAGTCTGGTGATGTCTTTAGTTCAGCAGGCTAACACAGTCTGGTGATGTATTTAGTTCAGCAGGCTAACACAGTCTGGTGATGTCTTTAGTTCAGCAGGCTAACACAGTCTGGTGATGCCTTTAGTTCAGCAGGCTAACACAGTCTGGTGATGTCTTTAGTTCAGCAGGCTAACACAGTCTGGTGATGTCTTTAGTTCAGCAGGCTAACACAGTCTGGTGATGCCTTTAGTTCAGCAGGCTAACACAGTCTGGTGATGCCTTTAGTTCAGCAGGCTAACACAGTCTGGTGATGTCTTTAGTTCAGCAGGCTAACACAGTCTGGTGATGTCTTTAGTTCAGCAGGCTAACACAGTCTGGTGATGTCTTTAGTTCAGCAGGCTAACACAGTCTGGTGATGTCTTTAGTTCAGCAGGCTAACACAGTCTGGTGATGCCTTTAGTTCAGCAGGCTAACACAGTCAGAAGGACGTGTTGTTCAAACCCGGTCAGCCGGACTCCGCCCACCTTTGTCTGACTTCCCAGGGTTTCACTGCAGCGGTGTGTCTGCGGTCACCTTGCATTCCCATCAGCCTCTCTGGCTCATAAACACTGATTGGTAATACTCAGATATCAGCCGTGTGTGAGTGCAGAGTGTGTTTGATATACTCATAGTGAGTTACACCTGATAGGAGTGTGTTAGTTGGCTGTCGACAACTGTAGTGTATCTGTGC
Source organism: Oncorhynchus masou masou (assembly GCF_036934945.1). Classification (NCBI taxonomy): domain Eukaryota; kingdom Metazoa; phylum Chordata; class Actinopteri; order Salmoniformes; family Salmonidae; genus Oncorhynchus; species Oncorhynchus masou. The sequence continues at coordinate 2,376,063 of NC_088216.1, read as the reverse complement.
CAACTATGATAAAGAATTCTTAAACTAACGGCTCAGCAGAAACACACACACACACCACACCCATCTCTCTCACACACACACACACACACACACACACACACACACACACACACACAGACACACACCCATCTCTCACACACACACACACACACACACACACCCATCTCTCTCACACACACACACACAGACACACACCCATCTCTATCACACACACACACACACACAAGCGGAGAGGGGCTGTTATCAGCGGCATCAAAGTACACGTTTCTTATCAGCCCTACCTTACGTTCCCCTCAGCAGCACGCACACACACACACTACACACAGACACACACAGTCCCCAGACCCAGACCTCCTCTGTGTGAGAGTCAGTTCCCAGACCTCCTCTGTGTGAGAGTCAGTTCCCAGACCTCCTCTGTGTGAGAGTCAGTCCCACTGTGAATCACTATGATGAGGACACTACTGCTGCTGTGTGTGACTCTCTGCTGTCTGAGCCTCTCTGTTGCCGGTGACAGCTCTACCTCTCTCCCGGAGGAGAACGGGGTTCTGCTGTTGAAGAAGGACAACTTTAACCGAGCTCTCAAACAAAACAAACAGCTGCTGGTGCACTTTTGTAAGTAACCCTAACCCTCTAACCCCCTTACCTTTAACCCTGAGTACTGTAGCTAATACTAACCCTGAGTACTGTAGCTAATACTAACCCTCTAACCTTTAACCCTGAGTACTGTAGCTAATACTAACCCTGAGTACTGTAGCTAATACTAACCCTCTAACCTTTAACCCTGAGTACTGTAGCTAATACTAACCCTGAGTACTGTAGCTAATACTAACCCTCTAACCTTTAACACTGAGTACCGTAGCTAATACTAACCCTGAGTACTGTAGCTACTATCCTCTAACCCCCTAACCTTTAACCCTGAGTACTGTAGCTAATACTAACCCCCTAACCTTTAACCCTGAGTACTATAGCTAATACTAACCCTCTAACCTTTAACCCTGAGTACTATAGCTAATACTAACCCCCTAACCTTTAACCCTGAGTACTGTAGCTAATACTAACCCTCTAACTTTTAACCCTGAGTACTATAGATAATACTAACCCTCTAACCTTTAACCCTGAGTACTGTAGCTAATACTGACCCTGTGTACTGTAGCTACTACCCTCTAACCCCCGAACCTTTAACCCTGAGTACTATAGCTAATACTAACACACTAACCTTTTACCCTGAGTGCTGTAGCTAATACTGACCCTGAGTACTGTAGCTACTACCCTCTAACCCCCTAACCTTTAAACCCTGAGTACTGTAGCTAATACTAACCCTGAGTACTGTAGCTAATACTAACCCTCTAGCCTTTAATCCTGAGTACTGTAGCTAATACTAACCCTCTAACCTTTAACCCTGAGTACTATAGATAATACTAACCCTCTAACCCCCTAATCTTTAACCCTGAGTACTGTAGCTAATACTAACCCTGAGTACTGTAGCTTATACTAACCCTGAGTACTATAGCTAATACTAACCCTGAGTACTGTAGCTAATACTAACCCCCTAACCTTTAACCCTGAGTACTATAGCTAATACTAACACACTAACATTTAACCCTGAGTACTGTAGCTAATACTAACCCTCTAACCTTTAACCCTGAGTATTGTAGCTAATACTAACCCCCTAACCCCCTAACCTTTAACCCTGAGTACTGTAGCTAATACTAACCCTGAGTACTGTAGCTAATACTAACCCTCTAACCTTTAACCCTGAGTACTGTAGCAAATACTAACCCTCTAACATTTAACCCTGAGTACTGTAGCTAATACTAACCCTCTAACATTTAACCCTCAGTACTGTAGCTAATACTAACCCTCTAACCTTTAACCCTGAGTACTGTAGCTAATACTAACTCTCTAACATTTAACCCTGAGTACTGTAGCTAATATTAACCCTCAAACATTTAACCCAGAGTACTGTAGCTAATACTAACCCTGTAACCTTTAACCCTGACTATTGTAGATACTACTAACCCTCTAACCTTTAACCCTGAGAACTGTAGCTACTACCCTCTAACCCCCTAACCTTTAACCCTGAGTACTATAGCTAATACTAACCCTGAGTACTATAGATAATACTAACCCTGAGTACTATAGCTAATACTAACCCTCTAACCTTTAACCCTGAGTACTGTAGCTAACACTAACCCTCTAACCTTTAACACTGAGTACAGTAGCTAATACTAACCCTGAGTACTGTAGCTACTACCCTCTAACCCCCTAACCTTTAACCCTGAGTACTGTAGCTACTACCTTCTAACCCCGTAACCTTTAAACCTAAGTACTATAGCTAATACAAACCCTGAGTACTGTAGCTAGTACTAACCAGCCTGGTACTGGAACCAATCAGCAGAGGGCTGGTGTTAACCCTAAACCCCCTACACATCCAGCCTGGTACTGGAACCAATCAGCAGAGGGCTGGTGTTAACCCTAAACCCCCTACACATCCAGCCTGGTACTGGAACCAATCAGCAGAGGGCTGGTGTTAACCCTAAACCCCCTACACATCCAGCCTGGTACTGGAACCAATCAGCAGAGGGCTGGTGTTAACCCTAAACCCCCTACACATCCAGCCTGGTACTGGAACCAATCAGCAGAGGGCTGGTGTTAACCCTAAACCCCCTACACATCCAGCCTGGTACTGGAACCAATCAGCAGAGGGCTGGTGTTAACCCTAAACCCCCTACACATCCAGCCTGGTACTGGAACCAATCAGCAGAGGGCTGGTGTTAACCCTGAACCCCCTACACATCCAGCCTGGTACTGGAACCAATCAGCAGAGGGCTGGTGTTAACCCTAAACCCCCTACACATCCAGCCTGGTACTGGAACCAATCAGCAGAGGGCTGGTGTTAACCCTAAACCCCCTACACATCCAGCCTGGTACTGGAACCAATCTGCAGAGGGCTGGTGTTAACCCTAAACCCCCTACACATCCAGCCTGGTACTGGAACCAATCAGCAGAGGGCTGGTGTTAACCCTAAACCCCCTACACATCCAGCCTGGTACTGGAACCAATCAGCAGAGGGCTGGTTTTAGTGCAGGCTGTTGTTCCAAACGAACTGATTCTACCAATCATCTGATTCTACTGACTGCCATGACCAGGCTTTTAATATGGGGTCATAGTGGTGGTATTTACACTACATGACCAAAAGTATGTGGACACCTGCTCATCAAACATCTCATTCCAACATCATGGGCATTATTATGGAGATGGCCCCCTTTTGCTGATATAACAGCCTCCACTCTTCTGGGAAGGCTTTCCACTAGATGTAGGAACATTGCTGCTATAACAGCCTCCACTCTTCTGGGAAGGCTTTCCACTAGATGTAGGAACATTGTTGCTATAACAGCCTCCACTCTTCTGGGAAGGCTTTCCACTAGATGTAGGAACATTGCTGCTATAACAGCCTCCACTCTTCTGGGAAGGCTTTCCACTAGATGTAGGAACGTTGCTGCTATAACAGCCTCCACTCTTCTGGGAAGGCTTTCCACTAGATGTAGGAACATTGCTGCTATAACAGCCTCCTCTCTTCTGGGAAGGCTTTCCACTAGATGTAGGAACATTGCTGCTATAACAGCCTCCACTCTTCTGGGAAGGCTTTCCACTAGATGTTGGAACATTGTTGCTATAACAGCCTCCAGGCTTCTGGGAAGGCTTTCCACTAGATGTAGGAACGTTGCTGCTATAACAGCCTCCACTCTTCTGGGAAGGCTTTCCACTAAATGTAGGAACATTGCTGCTATAACAGCCTCCACTCTTCTAGGAAGGCTTTCCACTAGATGTTGGAACATTGCTGCTATAACAGCCTCCAGGCTTCTGGGAAGGCTTTCCACTAGATGTAGGAACATTGCTGCTATAACAGCCTCCACTCTTCTGGGAAGGCTTTCCACTAGATGTAGGAACATTGCTGCTATAACAGCCTCCACTCTTCTAGGAAGGCTTTCCACTAGATGTTGGAACATTGCTGCTATAACAGCCTCCACTCTTCTGGGAAGGCTTTCCACTAGATGTTGGAACATTGCTGCTATAACAGCCTCCACTCTTCTGGGAAGGCTTTCTACTAGTTGTTGGAACATTGCTGCTATAACAGCCTCCACTCTTCAGGGAAGGCTTTCCACTAGATGTTGGAACATTGCTGAGGGGACTTGTTTCCATTCAGCCACAAGAGCATTAGTGAGGTCGGGCACTGATGTTGGGCGATTAGACCTGGTTCGCAGTCGGCAATTCAATTCATCCCAAAAGTGTTCGATGGGGTTGAGGTCAGGGCTCTGTGCAGGCCAGTCAAGTTCTTCCACACTGATCCCTACAAAACATTTCTGTATGGACCTCGGTTTGTGCACGGAGGCATTACATTTACATTTACATTTAAGTCATTTAGCAGACGCTCTTATCCAGAGCGACTTACAAATTGGTGAATTCACCTTCTGACATCCAGTGGAACAGCCACTTTACAATAGTGCATCTAAGTCATTAAGGGGGGGGGTGAGAAGGATTACTTATCCTATCCTAGGTATTCCTTGAAGAGGTGGGGTTTCAGGTGTCTCCGGAAGGTGGTGATTGACTCCGCTGTCCTGGCGTCGTGAGGGAGTTTGTTCCACCATTGGGGGGCCAGAGCAGCGAACAGTTTTGACTGGGCTGAGCGGGAACTGTACTTCCTCAATGGTAGGGAGGCGAGCAGGCCAGAGGTGGATGAACGCAGTGCCCTTGCTTGGGTGTAGGGCCTGATCAGAGCCTGGAGGTACTGCGGTGCCGTTCCCCTCACAGCTCCGTAGGCAAGCACCATGGTCTTGTAGCGGATGCGAGCTTCAACTGGAAGCCAGTGGAGAGAGCGGAGGAGCGGGGTGACGTGAGAGAACTTGGGAAGGTTGAACACCAGACGGGCTGCGGCGTTCTGGATGAGTTGTAGGGGTTTAATGGCACAGGCAGGGAGCCCAGCCAACAGCGAGTTGCAGTAATCCAGACGGGAGATGACAAGTGCCTGGATTAGGACCTGCGCCGCTTCCTGTGTGAGGCAGGGTCGTACTCTGCGGATGTTGTAGAGCATGAACCTACAGGAACGGGCCACCGCCATGATGTTGGTTGAGAACGACAGGGTGTTGTCCAGGATCACGCCAAGGTTCTTAGCGCTCTGGGAGGAGGACACAATGGAGTTGTCAACCGTGATGGCGAGGTCATGGAACGGGCAGTCCTTCCCCGGGAGGAAGAGCAGCTCCGTCTTGCCGAGGTTCAGCTTGAGGTGGTGATCCGTCATCCACACTGATATGTCTGCCAGACATGCAGAGATGCGATTCGCCACCTGGTCATCAGAAGGGGGAAAGGAGAAGATTAATTGTGTGTCGTCTGCATAGCAATGATAGGAGAGACCATGTGAGGTTATGACAGAGCCAAGTGACTTGGTGTATAGCGAGAATAGGAGAGGGCCTAGAACAGAGCCCTGGGGGACACCAGTGGTGAGAGCGCGTGGCGAGGGAGACAGATTCTCGCCACGCCACCTGGTAGGAGCGACCTGTCAGGTAGGACGCAATCCAAGCGTGGGCCGCGCCGGAGATGCCCAACTCGGAGAGGGTGGAGAGGAGGATCTGATGGTTCACAGTATCGAAGGCAGCCGATAGGTCTAGAAGGATGAGAGCAGAGGAGAGAGAGTTAGCTTTAGCAGTGCGGAGCGCCTCCGTGATGCAGAGAAGAGCAGTCTCAGTTGAATGACTAGTCTTGAAACCTGACTGATTTGGATCAAGAAGGTCATTCTGAGAGAGATAGAGGGAGAGCTGGCCAAGGACGGCACGTTCAAGAGTTTTGGAGAGAAAAGAAAGAAGGGATACTGGTCTGTAGTTGTTGACATCGGAGGGATCGAGTGTAGGTTTCTTCAGAAGGGGTGCAACTCTCGCTCTCTTGAAGACGGGAGGGACGTAGCCAGCGGTCAGGGATGAGTTGATGAGCGAGGTGAGGTAAGGGAGAAGGTCCCCGGAAATGGTCTGGAGGAGAGAGGAGGGGATAGGGTCGAGCGGGCAGGTTGTTGGGCGGCCGGCCGTCACAAGAAGCGAGATTTCATCTGGAGAGAGAGGGGAGAAAGAGGTCAGAGCACAGGGTAGGGCAGTGTGAGCAGAACCAGCGGTGTCGTTTGACTTAGCAAACGAGGATCGGATGTCGTCGACCTTCTTTTCAAAATGGTTGACGAAGTCATCTGCAGAGAGGGAGGAGGGGGGGGAGGGGGAGGAGGATTCAGAAGGGAGGAGAAGGTGGCAAAGAGCTTCCTAGGGTTAGAGGCAGATGCTTGGAATTTAGAGTGGTAGAAAGTGGCTTTAGCAGCAGAGACAGAGGAGGAAAATGTAGAGAGGAGGGAGTGAAAGGATGCCAGGTCCGCAGGGAGGCGAGTTTTCCTCCATTTCCGCTCGGCTGCCCGGAGCTCTGTTCTGTGAGCTCGCAATGAGTCATCGAGCCACGGAGCGGGAGGGGAGGACCGAGCCGGCCTGGAGGATAGGGGACATAGAGAGTCAAAGGATGCAGAAAGGGAAGAGAGGAGGGTTGAGGAGGCAGAGTCAGGAGAAAGGTTGGAGAAGGTATGAGCAGAGGGAAGAGATGAAAGGATGGAAGAGGAAAGAGTAGCGGGGGAGAGAGAGCGAAGGTTGGGACGGCGCGATACCATCCGAGTAGGGGCAGTGTGGGAAGTGTTGGATGAGAGCGAGAGGGAAAAGGATACAAGGTAGTGGTCGGAGACTTGGAGGGGAGTTGCAGTGAGGTTAGTGGAAGAACAGCATCTAGTAAAGATGAGGTCGAGCGTATTGCCTGCCTTGTGAGTAGGGGGGAAGGTGAGAGGGTGAGGTCAAAAGAGGAGAGGAGTGGAAAGAAGGAGGCAGAGAGGAATGAGTCAAAGGTAGACGTGGGGAGGTTAAAGTCGCCCAGGACTGTGAGAGGTGAGCCGTCCTCAGGAAAGGAGCTTATCAAGGCATCAAGCTCATTGATGAACTCTCCGAGGGAACCTGGAGGGCGATAAATGATAAGAATGTTAAGCTTGAAAGGGCTGGTAACTGTGACAGCATGGAATTCAAAGGAGGCGATAGATAGATGGGTAAGGGGAGAGAGAGAGAATGACCACTTGGGAGAGATGAGGATCCCGGTGCCACCACCCCGCTGACCAGAAGCTCTCGGGGTGTGCGAGAACACGTGGGCGGACGAAGAGAGAGCAGTAGGAGTAGCAGTGTTTGCTGAAACAGGAAAGAGCCTTCCCCAAACTGTTGCCACAAAGTTGAAAGAGCAGAATCGTCTAGAATGTCATTGTATGCTGGAGCATTAAGATTTCCCTTCACTGGAATGAAGGGACCAAGCCCGAACCATGAAAAACAGTTCCAGTCCATTATTCCTCCTCCACCAAACTTTACAGTTTGCACTCTGTATCCAGGCAGATAGCGTTCTCCTGGCATTCCCCAAACAAAGATGTGTCCGTCGGGCTGCCAGATGGTGAAGCGTGATTCATCACCCCATAGAACGCTCCAGTCCAAAGGCCACGAGCTTCACACCACTCCAGTCGATGCTCATGGTGATCTCAGGCTTGTGTGCGGCTGCTCGGTCATGGAAACTCATTTCATGAAGCTCCCGACGAAGAGTTCTTGTGTTGACGTTGCTACCAAAGGCAGTTTGGAGTGATGTAACCATGATGGAACCGTGGTAGTGAGTGATGTAACCGTGGTAGTGAGTGATGTAACCGTGGTAGTGAGTGATGTAACCGTGGTAGTGAGTGATGTAACCGTGATGTAACAGTGGTAGTGAGTGATGTAACTGTGGTAGTGAGTGATGTAACCGTGGTAGTGAGTGATGTAACCGTGGTAGTGATTGATGTAACCGTGGTAGTGATTGATGTAACCGTGGTAGTGAGTGATGTAACCGTGGTAGTGAGTGATGTAACCGTGGTTGTGAGTGATGTAACCGTGGTAGTGAGTGATGTAACCGTGGTAGTGAGTGATGTAACCGTGGTAGTGAGGGATGTAACCGTGGTTGTGAGTGATGTAACCGTGGTAGTGAGTGATGTAACCGTGGTAGTGAGGGATGTAACCGAGATGTAACCGTGGTAGTGAGTGATCTAACCGTGGAAAGATGATTTTAATGATTTTTTTACTCTCTACACTCTTCAGCACTGGGTGGTTCTGTTCTGTGAGCTTGTGTGGCCTACCACTTCAAGGCTGAGCTGTTGTTGCTCCCAAATGTTTCCACTTCACAAGAACAGCACTAACAGTTGACCGGGGGGCAGCTCTAGCAGGGAAGCTCTAGCAGGACAGCTCTAGCAGGGCAGCTCTAGCAGGGAAGCTCTAGCAGGACAGCTCTAGCAGGGAAGCTCTAGCAGGACAGCTCTAGCAGGGAAGCTCTAGCAGGACAGCTCTAGCAGGGCAGCTCTAGCAGGGCAGCTCTAGCAGGGCAGAAATGTGACGGACTGACTTGTTGGAAAGGAGGCATCATGTGACATTGCCACGTTGAAAGTCACTGAGCTCCATTCTACTGCCAATGTTTGTCTATGGAGATTACGTGGCTGTGTGCGGAAATAGACTCATCCACTCATTTGAAGGGGTGTCCAGATACTTTTGTATATATATTGTTTCTGGGGACTTAGTAGTTGTAGTTATATGGGGTCATAGTAGTAGTTATATATATATATATTCACCTTCATTTAACCAGGTAGACAAGTTCTCATTTGCAACTGTGACCTGGCCAAGATAAAGCATAGCAGTGTGAACAGACAACAACAGAGTTACACATGGAGTAAACAAACAAACAATCAATAACACAGTAGAAAAATAAAAGGTCTATATACAGTGTGTGCAAATGAGGTAGGATAAGGGAGGTAAGGCAATAAGTAGGCCATAGTGGCAAAATAATTATAATTTAGCAATTAAACACTGGAGTGATTGATGTGCAGAAGATGAATGTGCAAGTAGAGATACTGGGGTGCAAAGGAGCAAGATAAATGAATAAATACTGTATGGGGATGAGGTAGGTAGATAGATGGGCTTTTTACAGATGAGCTGTGTACAGGTGCAGTGATCTGTAAGCTGCTCTGACAGCTGATGCTTAAAGTTAGTGAGGGAGATGTGAGTCTCCAGCTTCAGACATTTTTCGTTCCAATCATTGGCAGCAGAGAACTGGAAGGAAAGACGGCCAAAGGAGGAATTGGCTTTGGGGGTGACCAGTGAGATCTACCTGCTGGAGCGCGTGCTACGGGTGGGTGCTGCTCTGGTGACCAGTGAGATATACCTGCTGGAGCGCGTGCTACGGGTGGGTGCTGCTCTGGTGACCAGTGAGATATACCTGCTGGAGCGCGTGCTACGGGTGGGTGCTGCTCTGGTGACCAGTGAGCTGAGATAAGGCGGGGCTTTACCTAGCAGAGACTTGTAGATAACCTGTAGCTAGTGGGTTTGGCGACGAGTATGAAGCGAGGGCCAACCAACGAGTGTACAGGTCACAATGTTAATGTGTAATGTGTGTGTGTGTAATGTGTGTGTGTGTAATGTGTGTGTGTGTGTGTAATGTGTGTGTAATGTGTGTGTAATTTGTGTGTAATGTGTGTGTGTGTAATGTGTGTGTAATGTGTGTGTGTGTGTGTGTGTAATGTGTGTGTGTGTGTGTGTGTGTGTGTGTAATGTGTGTGTGTGTAATGTGTGTGTGTAATGTGTGTGTAATGTGTGTATTGTGTGTGTAATGTGTGTATTGTGTGTGTAATGTTTGTGTGTGTGTAATGTGTGTGTGTGATGTGTGTTTAATGTGTGTGTGTGTGTATTGTCTGTGTATTGTGTGTGTGTGTAATGTGTGTGTAATGTGTGTGTGCAATGTGTATACAATATGTGTGTGTGTGTAATGTGTGTGTAATGTGTGTGTGTGTGTGTGTGTAATGTGTGTGTGTGTGTAATGTGTGTGTGTACAATGTGTGTGTAATGTGTGTGTGTGTGTCTGTGTAATGTGTGTGTGTAATGTGTGTGTGTAATGTGTGTGTGTAATGTGTGTGTGTAATGTGAGTGTGTGTGTGTGTAATGTGTGTAATGTGTGTGTAATGTGAGTGTGTGTGTAATGTGTGTGTAATGTGTGTGTAATGTGTGTGTAATGTGTGTGTGTGTAATTTGTGTGTGTGTGTGTGTGTGTGTGTGTGTGTGTGTGTGTGTGTGTGTGTGTGTGTGTGTGTGTGTGTGTGTGTGTGTGTGTGTGTGTAATGTGTGTGTAATGTGTGTATTGTGTGTGTAATGTGTGTATTGTGTGTGTAATGTTTGTGTGTGTGTAATGTGTGTGTGTGATGTGTGTTTAATGTGTGTGTGTGTGTATTGTCTGTGTATTGTGTGTGTGTGTAATGTGTGTGTAATGTGTGTGTGTAATGTGTATACAATATGTGTGTGTGTGTAATGTGTGTGTAATGTGTGTGTGTGTAATGTGTGTGTGTGTGTAATGTGTGTGTGTGTGTAATGTGTGTGTGTACAATGTGTGTGTAATGTGTGTGTGTGTGTCTGTGTAATGTGTGTGTGTAATGTGTGTGTGTAATGTGTGTGTGTAATGTGAGTGTGTGTGTGTGTAATGTGTGTAATGTGTGTGTAATGTGAGTGTGTGTGTAATGTGAGTGTAATGTGTGTGTAATGTGTGTGTGTGTGTGTAGTCGCTCCTCTCTCTGGGGATTCCCAGCGGCTGGCGTTGGCGTTCCGTGGAGCCGCGGAGCAGCTGATTGGCTCGGAGGTGAAACTGGGCATAGTCGACGTCTCCAAGGAAACCAATCTGACCAAGGAACTGAACGCCACGACTCCACCCCCTCTACGGCTCTACCTATCAGGAGACAGACACAACCCTGTACCCTGCCCAGGTACACACACACACACACACATTACACACACACACATTACACACATTACACACACACACACACACACACACACACACACACACACACACACACACACACACACACACACACACATCTCTCTCTCTCCCCCCTGTCAGTTTTCCAGAGTTCGGCCTCCATCGTAACGTGGCTAAAGAGGAGGGCGGGACCTAGCGCTGACATCATCACTGACCTGAACCAATCAGATCGCTTCGTCGCCTCAGAGGAGATGGTTGTTCTCGGACTGTTTAAGGTGACATCCCCTTCCTGTTGGGCCTGTAGTACTTCCTGTCCTGTACCTGTGATGTGTGTGCGACCTCAACAACCCCTAGCGGACGACCCTAGAGGGTGCTCAGAGGGACAGACACACAGACAGCCATTCCCTCTGATCCAGACTGGAGTAAATACATTTGTAGAACAGACCTTCGGTTTAGTTTAACCCTAACCTTCGGTTTAGTTTAACCCTAACCCTAACCTTCGGTTTAGTTTAACCCTAACATTCGGTTTAGTTTAACCCTAACCCAAAACTTTGGTTTAGTTTAACCCTAACACCAAACTTTGGTTTAGTTTAACCCTAACCCCAACCTTCGGTTTAGTTTAACCCGAACATTCGGTTTAGTTTAACCCTAACCCTAACCTTCGGTTTAGTTTAACCCTAACCCCAACCTTCGGTTTAGTTTAACCCTAACCTTCGGTTTAGTTCAACCCTAACCTTTGGTTTAGTTTAACCCTAACCCCAATCTTCGTTTTAGTTTAACCCTAACCTTCGGTTTAGTTTATCCCCAACCTTCGGTTTAGTTTAACCCTAACCTTCGGTTTAGTTTAACCCTAACCCTAACCTTCGGTTTAGTTTAACCCTAACCCTAAACTTCAGTTTAGTTTAACCCTAACCCTAACCTTCGGTTTAGTTAAACCCTAACATTCGGTTTAGTTTAACCCTAACCCTAACCTTTGGTTTAGTTTAACCCTAACCCTAACCTTCGGTTTAGTTTAACCCTAACCTTCGGTTTAGTTTAACCCTAACCCTAACCTTCGGTTTAGTTTAACCCTAACCTTCGGTTTAGTTTAACCCTAACCCTAACCTTTGGTTTAGTTTAACCCTAACCTTCAGTTTAGTTTAACCCTAACCCTAGCCTTCGGTTTAGTTTAACCCTAACCCTAACCTTCGGTTCAGTTTAACCCTAACCTTCGGTTTAGTTTAACCCTAACCCCAACCTTTGGTTTAGTTTAACCCTAACCCCAACCTTTGGTTTAGTTTAACCCTAACCCTAACCTTCGGTTTAGTTTAACCCTAACCCTAACCTTCGGTTTAGTTTAACCCAAACCCCAACCTTCGGTTTAGTTTAACCCGAACCTTCGGTTTAGTTTAACCCTAACCCTAACCTTCAGTTTAGTTTAACCCTAACCTTCAGTTTAGTTTAACCCTAACCCTAACCTTCGGTTTAGTTTAACACTAACCTTCGGTTTAGGTTAACCCTAACCCTAACCTTCGGTTTAGTTTAACCCTAACCCCAACCTTCGGTTTAGTTTAACCCGAACCTTCGGTTTAGTTTAACCCTAACCCTAACCTTCGGTTTAGTTTAACCCTAACCCCAACCTTCGTTTTAGTTTAACCCCAACCTTCGGTTTAGTTTAACCCAAACCTTCGGTTTAGTTTAACCCTAACCCTAACCTTCAGTTTAGTTTAACCCTAACCCTAACCTTCGGTTTAGTTTAACCCTAACCCTAACCTTCGATTTAGTTTAACCCTAACCTTCGGTTTAGTTTAACCCTAACCCTAACCTTCGGTTTAGTTTAACCCTAACCTTCAGTTTAGTTTAACCCTAACCCTAGCCTTCGGTTTAGTTTAACCCAAACCCGAACCTTCGATTTAGTTTAACCCTAACCATAACCTTCGGTTTAGTTAAACCCTAACCTTCGGTTCAGTTTAACCCTAACCCTAACCTTCGGTTTAGTTTAACCCTAACCCCAGCCTTTGTGTTCGTCTAGGACGTGGAGCATCCCTACCTCCCTCCAGACAGTATTTGAAACGTTTCTGTGTTTGTCTAGGACGTGGAGCGTCCCTACCTCCCTCCAGACAGTATTTGAAACGTTTCTGTGTTTGTCTAGGACGTGGAGCGTCCCTACCTCCCTCCAGACAGTATTTGAAACGTTTCTGTGTTTGTGTTTGTCTAGGACGTGGCGCGTCCCTACCTCCCTCCAGACAGTATTTGAAACGTTTCTGTGTTTGTGTTTGTCTAGGACGTGGAGCGTCCCTACCTCCCTCCAGACAGTATTTGAAACGTTTCTGTGTTTGTCTAGGACGTGGAGCGTCCCTACCTCCCTCCAGACAGTATTTGAAACATTTCTGTGTTTGTCTAGGACGTGGAGCGTCCCTACCTCCCTCCAGACAGTATTTGAAACATTTCTGTGTTTGTCTAGGACGTGGAGCGTCCCTACCTCCCTCCAGACAGTATTTGAAACGTTTCTGTGTTTGTCTAGGACGTGGAGCGTCCCTACCTCCCTCCAGACAGTATTTGAAACATTTCTGTGTTTGTCTAGGACGTGGAGCGTCCCTACCTCCCTCCAGACAGTATTTGAAACATTTCTGTGTTTGTCTAGGACGTGGAGCGTCCCTACCTCCCTCCAGACAGTATTTGAAACGTTTCTGTGTTTGTGTTTGTCTAGGACGTGGAGCGTCCCTACCTCCCTCCAGACAGTATTTGAAACATTTCTGTGTTTGTCTAGGACGTGGAGCGTCCCTACCTCCCTCCAGACAGTATTTGAAACGTTTCTGTGTTTGTGTTTGTCTAGGACGTGGAGCGTCCCTACCTCCCTCCAGACAGTATTTGAAACGTTTCTGTGTTTGTGTTTGTCTAGGACGTGGAGCGTCCCTACCTCCCTCCAGACAGTATTTGAAACGTTTCTGTGTTTGTGTTTGTCTAGGATGTGGAGCGTCCCTACCTCCCTCCAGACAGTATTTGAAACGTTTCTGTGTTTGTCTAGGACCTGGAGCATCCCTACCTCCCTCCAGACAGTATTTGAAACGTTTCTGTGTTTGTGTTTGTCTAGGACGTGGAGCGTCCCTACCTCCCTCCAGACAGTATTTGAAACGTTTCTGTGTTTGTCTAGGACGTGGAGCGGGGTCGTGTGGAGGTTTTCTACGCCGCCGCCGTTGACGTCCCTGACCTCTCTTTCTCTGTGACCCGGAACCAAGACATCTTCAGGAAGTATGACATCACACAAGACTCCGTGCTGCTAGTCCGACAGGTTAGTCAGAGACAGAAGTTGTGTCTGTCTGTCTGTCTGGTCTGGTCTGGTCTGGTCTGGTCTGGTCTACCCTACCCTACCCTACCCTACCCTACCCTACCCTACCCTACCCCACCCTATCCTATCCTACCCTACCCTACCCTTGTACAGGTATTGAAGGTAACCTGTGTGTGTAGTCTACCCCTGTACAGGTATTGAAGGTAACCTGTGTGTGTAGTCTACCCCTGTACAGGTATTGAAGGTAACCAGTCAGATGTCTAAAGAGGATCTCATTTCCTTCATCACCGTTCATCAACTGGAGCTGGTTACTGAATACAACGGACAGGTATACACTCACATAAAATACACACTCATACGTACACACACATGCCCAGACGCAGGAAGGAATGCCCAGACGTATGTGTAGCAGATGCAGGTTTGTAAAGTCATTCCTCAGCGTGAAATGTCGCAACGATGTCTAATGTCTCCATTAGCTAGCTTTAAAATGTCTCCACTAGCTAGCTTTAAATTGTCTCCACTAGCTAGCTTTAAAATGTCTCCACTAGCTAGCTTTAAAATGTCTCCACTAGCTAGCTTTAAAATGTCTCAGGTAACTAGCTTTAAAATGTCTCCACTAGCTAGCTTTAAAATGTCTCCACTAGCTAGCTTTAAATTGTCTCCACTAGCTAGCTTTAAAATGTCTCCACTAGCTAGCTTTAAACTGTCTCCACTAGCTAACTTTAAAATGTCTCCACTAGCTAGCTTTAAAATGTCTCCACTAGCTAGCTTTAAAATGTCTCCACTAGCTAGCTTTAAAATGTCTCCACTAGCTAGCTTTAACTTGTCTCCACTAGCTAGCTTTAAACTGTCTCCACTAGCTAGCTTTAAAATGTCTCCACTAGCTAGCTTTAAAATGTCTCCACTAGCTAGCTTTAAAATGTCTCCACTAGCTAGCTTTAAAATGTCTCCACTAGCTAGCTTTACAATGTCTCCACTAGCTAGCTTTACAATGTCTCCACTAGCTAGCTTTAAAATGTCTCAACGAGCTAGCTTTAAATTGTCTCCACTAGCTAGCTTTAAAATGTCTCAACTAGCTAGCTTTAAAATGTCTCCACTAGCTAGCTTTACAATGTCTCCACTAGCTAGCTTTACAATGTCTCCACTAGCTAGCTTTAAAATGTCTCAACGAGCTAGCTTTAAATTGTCTCCACTAGCTAGCTTTAAAATGTCTCAACTAGCTAGCTTTAAAATGTCTCCACTAGCTAGCTTTAAAATGTATCCACTAGCTAGCTTTAAAATGTCTCAACTAGCTAGCTTTAAAATGTCTCCACTAGCTAGCTTTAAAATGTCTCCACTAGCTAGCTTTAAAATGTCTCCACTAGGTAGCTCTAAACCATCTCCACAAGCTAGCTTTAAAATGTTTGAAATAATTAGCTTTTAAACATCTCCACTAGCTAGCTTAAAAATGTCTCCACTTTAAAGTGTCTAACTCAATTTTGGTGGGAAGAACATTTCAGGAGGTCTGTCTTGTTTATTTATTATTTATATTATTATTTGTAAGTTTAAGACCTGTGAGACTAGTCTTTTTTAAAGAGAGCCCTGCATATACAAATTCATAGAACAAAAAAATCTATTTTAATTAAGAAGGAATGCCCAGACGCATGTGTAACAGATGGAGATTTGTAAAGTCATTCCTCAGCATGAAATGTCTCCACTAGCTAGCTTTAAAATGTCTCCACTAGCTAGCTTTAAATTGTCTCCACTAGCTAGCTTTAAATTGTCTCCACTAGCTAGCTTTAAATTGTCTCCACTAGCTAGCTTTAAATTGTCTCCACTAGCTAGCTTTAAAATGTCTCCACTAGCTAGCTTTAAAATGTCTCCACTAGCTAGCTTTAAAATGTCTCCACTAGCTAGCTTTAAAATGTCTCAACTAGCTAGCTTTAAAATGTCTCCACAAGCTAGCTTTAAAATGTCTGAAATAATTCGCTTTTGAACGTCTCCACTAGACAGGAGAGTGTCAAACTGTTTAGGGACAGAGGGGCAGCACAGCTAGTTATTATGACCAAGTTAAGGAGACAGTCAGTCAAACTGCTTAGGGACAGAGTCATCAAGAGACATAGAAACATTTGCATTGTTCTTTGTAAATATAGCAACACTCCCACCGCTGCCAATTCTGTAGACATTAGAACATTAGAACATCCGTAGACATTAGAACATTAGAACATCTGTAGACATTAGAACATTAGAACATCTGTAGACATTAGAACATTAGAACATCCGTAGACATTAGAACATTAGAACATCTGTAGACATTAGAACCAGAGTGACTCTGCCAATTCTGTCTGATCTGTAGACATTAGAACCAGACAGAGACACATCAGAGTCCAACACAGAATTATTCAACCAATTTACAGACCTTATCAGAATGTCCACGTTGGATTTAGAAGCAAGAAGTTCCAAAACTTCAGTTATTTACAAATTCAAGACCGCAGCTGATCAGTAGCTAACCCCTTATGATAATAATACCATGGGATTTCAGGTCAGATGCAGTCTCTCATACAATCTCCAATCAGTAGCTAACCCCTTATGATAATAATACCATGGGATTTCAGGTCAGATGCAGTCTCTCATACAATCTCCAATCAGTAGCTAACCCCTTATGATAATAATACCATGGGATTTCAGGTCAGATGCAGTCTCTCATACAATCTCCAATCAGTAGCTAACCCCTTATGATAATAATACCATGGGATTTCAGAGATACATATCTCGCTCTCTCTCGCTCTCTCTCGCTCTCTCTCGCTCTCTCTCGCTCTCGCTCGCTCTCTCTCTCTCTCTCTCTCTCTCTCTCTCTCTCTCTCTCTCTCTCTCTCTCTCTCTCCATCTCTCTCTCTAACTCTCTCTCTCTAACTCTCTCTCCCAGTCCCCCTCTCTCTCTCTCTCTCTCTAAATTCCATTCAATTCAATTCAAGGGGCTTTATTGGCATGGGAAACATGTGTTAACATTGCCAAAGCAAGTGAGGTAGATAATATACAAAAGTGAAATAAACAATAAAAATTAACAGTAAACATTACACATACAGAAGTTTCAAAACAATAAAGACATTACAAATGTCAAATATATATACAGTGTTTTAACAATGTACAAATGGTTAAAGTACACAAGGGAAAATAAATAAGCATAAATATGGGTTGTATTTACAATGATGTTTGTTCTTCACTGGTTGCCCTTTTCTCATGGCAACAGGTCACAAATCTTGCTGCTGTGATGGCAGACGGTGGTATTTCACCCAGTAGATATGGGAGTTTTTCAAAATTGGATTTGTTTTCAAATTTTTTGTGGATCTGTGTAATCTGAGGGAAATTTGTATCTCTAATATGGTCATACGTTGGACAGGAGGTTAGGAAGTGCAGCTCAGTTTCCACCTCATTTTGTGGGCTGTGAGCATATAGCCTGTCTTCTCTTGAGAGCCAGGTCTGTCTACAGCGGCCTTTCTCAATAGCAAGGCTATGCTCACTGAGTCTGTACATAGTCAAAGCTTTCCTTAAGTTTGGGTCAGTCACAGTGGACAGGTATTCTGCCACTGTGTACTCTCTGTTTAGGGCCAAAGAGCATTCTAGTTTGCTCTGTTTTTTTGTTCTTTCCAATGTGACAAGTAATTATCTTTTTGTTTTCTCATGATTTGGTTGGGTCTAATTGTGCTGCTGTGTTCACAAACACACCCTACAGAGCCCCAGGACCAGCTTGCATAGGGGACTCTTCCCCAGGTTCACCTCTCTGTAGGTGATGGCTTTGTTGTGGAATGTTTGGGAATCGCTTCCTTTTAGGTGGTTGTAGTATTTAACAGCTCTTTTCTGGATGTTGATAATTAGTGGGTATCGGCCTAATTCTGCTCTGCATGCATTATTTGGTGTTCTCTCTCTCCCTCCCTCCAGACTGCCAGCCGTATCCTCTCCTCTCCAGTGTTAAATCACGCCATTCTGTTTGTCAATAAGACTGATGAACGGTTTCAGACGGTCTACTCTGACTTCCAGGCTGCTGCTGCCCCCTACAGGGGAAAGGTAGGTACTACAACACAACTACTATAATACACACTGCTGCTGCCCCCTACAGGGGAAAGGTAGGTACTACAACACAACTACTATAATACACACTGCTGCCCCCTACAGGGGAACGACAGGTACTACAACACAACTACTATAATACACACTGCTGCTGCCCCCTACAGGGGAACGATAGGTACTACAACACAACTACTATAATACACACTGCTGCCCCCTACAGGGGAACGATAGGTACTACAACACAACTACTATAATACACACTGCTCCATCTCCTCCTTACCTCCCTACCTCCCTAACCTCTCCGTCCCTCCACCTCCACCCTCCCCTCTCCGTCCCTCCACCTCCACCCTCCCCTCCCCTCTCCGTCCCTCCACCTCCACCCCCCTCCCCTCTCCGTCCCTCTCCACCTCCACCCTCCCCTCTCCGTCCCTCCACCTCCACCCTCCCCTCCCCTCTCCGCCCCTCCACCTCCTCCCTCCCCACTCCGTCCCTCCACCTCCTCCCTCCCCACTCCGTCCCTCCACCTCCACCCTCCCCTCCCCTCTCCACCTCTCCAGGTATTATTTGTGATGGTAGATGTGGACGAGCCGAGGAATGGTAGAATGTTGGAGTATTTCCGTGTCCGGGAGAGTGAGGCTCCG
>NC_088216.1:2349738-2354738 GCF_036934945.1 Oncorhynchus masou masou | reverse complement strand
TATACACACTATACACACTATACACACTATATATGCACACTATATATACACACTATATATGCACACTATATATATACACACTATACACACTATATATACACACTATATATACACACTATATATAAACACATTACACACATTATGTATACACATTATATATACACACTATATATACACACTATATATAAACACATTATACACACTATATATGCACACTATATATACACACTATACAAACTATATATGCACACTATATATACACACTATACACACTATATATACACACTCTAGATACATACTATACACACTATATATACACATTATATATACACACTATACACACTATATATACACACTCTATATACACACTGTATATACACAATATATATATACACACTATATATACACACTATATATACACACATTATGCACACTATATATACACACTATATACACAAACATTATACACACATTATACACACCATATATACACATTATATATACACACTACATATACACACATTATATACACACTATACACACTATATATACACACTATATATAGACACTATACACACTATATATACACACATTATACACACTATATATACACACTATATATAAACACTATATATACACACTATACACACTATATATACACACTATATATACACACATTATATACACAATACATATACACACATTATACACACTATATACACACATTATACACACTATATATACACATTATACACACTTTATATAAACACTATATATACACACTATATATACACATATTATATACACACATTATACACACTATATATAAACACTATATATACACACTATATATACACACATTATATACACACATTATACACACTATATATAAACACTATATATACACATTATATATACACACTATATATACACACTATATATAAACACATTATACACACTATATATGCACACTATATATACACACTATACAAACTATATATGCACACTATATATACACACTATACACACTATATATACACACTCTAGATACATACTATACACACTATATATACACATTATATATACACACTATACACACTATATATACACACTCTATATACACACTGTATATACACAATATATATATACACACTATATATACACACTATATATACACACATTATGCACACTATATATACACACTATATACACAAACATTATACACACATTATACACACCATATATACACATTATATATACACACTACATATACACACATTATATACACACTATACACACTATATATACACACTATATATAGACACTATACACACTATATATACACACATTATACACACTATATATACACACTATATATAAACACTATATATACACACTATACACACTATATATACACACTATATATACACACATTATATACACAATACATATACACACATTATACACACTATATACACACATTATACACACTATATATACACATTATACACACTTTATATAAACACTATATATACACATTATATATACACATATTATATACAAACATTATACACACTATATATAAACACTATATATACACACTATATATACACACATTATATACACACATTATACACACTATATATAAACACTATATATACACACTATATATAAACACATTATATACACACTATACACACTATATATACACACATTATATACACACATTATATACACACACTATACACACTATATATAAACACTATATATACACACTATATATAAACACATTATACACATTATATATACACACTATATATACACAATATATACACATTATATATACACATTATATACACACTATATATACACACTATATATGCACACTATATATACACACTATACAAACTATATATGCGCACTATATATACACACTATACACACTATATATACACACTATATATACACACTATACAAACTATATATGCACACTATATATACACACTATACACACTATATATACACACATTATATACACACATTATATACACACACTATACACACTATATATAAACACTATATATACACACTATATATAAACACATTATACACATTATATATACACATTATATATTCACACTATACACACTATATATGCACACTATATATACACACTATACAAACTATATATGCACACTATATATACACACTATATATACACACTATATATACACATTATATATACACATTATATACACACTATATATACACACTATATATACACACATTATACACACTATATATACACACTATATATAAACACATTATATAAACACATTATATATACACATTATATATACACACTATACACACTATATATGCACACTATATATACACACTATACAAACTATATATGCGCACTATATATACACACTATACACACTATATATACACACAATATATACATACTATACACACTATATATACACATTATATATACACACTATACACACTATATATACACACTATATATACACACTATATATACACACTCTATATACACACTATATATACACACTATATATATATATACACTATATATACGCACTATATATACACACTATATATACACACATTATACACACTATATATACACACTATATACACAAACATTATACACACATTATACACACTATATATACACACTACATATACACACATTATATACACACTATACACACTATATATACACACTATATATACACACTATACACACTATATATACACACATTATACACACTATATATACACACTATATATACACATTATATACACACATTATATACACTATATATACACACTATATATATACACACTATATATACACACTATATATACACACTATATATAAACACTATATATACACACTCTATATACACACATTATACACACTATATATACGCACTATATATACACACTATACACACTATATATACACACATTATACACACTATATATAAACACTATATATACACACTATATATACACACATTATATACACACTATATATACACACATTATATATACACACTACATATACACACATTATACACACTATATATACACATTATACACACTATATATACACACTATATATACACACTATATATACACATATTATATACACACATTATACACACTATATATAAACACTATATATACACACTATATATACACACATTATATACACACATTATACACACTATATATAAACACTATATATACACACTATATATACACACTATACACACATTATATACACACATTATATACACACATTATATACACACACTATACACACTATATATAAACACTATATATACACACATTATATACACACTATATATAAACACTATATACAAACACTATATATACACACTATATATACACACTATATATACACACTATATATACACACTATATATACACACTATATATACACACATTATACACACTATATATACACACTATATATACACACATTATACACACAATATATACACACTATATACACAAACATTATACACATTATACACACTATATATACACATTATATATACACACATTATATACACACTATATATACACACTATATATACACAGTATATATACACACTATATACACAGTATATATACACACATTATATACACACATTAAACACACTATATATACACACTATATATAAACACTATATATACACACTATACACACTATATATACACACTATATATACACACTATATATACACACATTAACACACTATATATAAACACTATATATAAACACTATATATACACTATATATACACACTATATTTAAACACTATATATACACGCATTATACACACTATATATATATACACACTATATATACACACCATATATACACACCATATATACACACTATATATACACACTATATATACACACTATATATACACACTATATATACACACTATACACACTATATATACACACTATACACACTACATATACACACTATGCACACTATATACAGTGCCTTGCGAAAGTATTCGGCCCCCTTGAACTTTGCGACCTTTTGCCACATTTCAGGCTTCAAACATAAAGATATAAAACTGTATTTTTTTGCCCACAAATGTTCTATAGGGTTGAGGTCAGGGCTTTGTGATGGCCACTCCAATACCTTGACTTTGTTGTCCTTAAGCCATTTTGCCACAACTTTGGAAGTATGCTTGGGTTCATTGTCCATTTGGAAGACCCATTTGTGACCAAGCTTTAACTTCCTGACTGATTGCCTTGAGACGTTGCTTCAATATATCCACAGCATTTTCCTTCCTCATGATGCTATAATTTTTGTGAAGTGCACCAGTCCCTCCTGCAGCAAACCACCCCCACAACATGATGCTGCCACCCCCGTGCTTCACGGTTGGGATGTGTTCTTTTGCTTGCAAGCCTCCCCCTTTTTCCTCCAAATGTAACGATGGTCATTATGACCAAACAATTCTATTATTGTTTCATCAGACCAGAGGACATTTCTCCAAAAAGTAAGATCTTTGTCCCCATGTGCAGTTGCAAACCGTAGTCTGTCTTTTTTATGGCGGTTTTGGAGCAGGGGCTTCTTCGTTACTGAGCGGCCTTTCAGGTTATGTTGATATAGGACTCGTTTTACTGTGGATATAGATACTTTTGTACCTGTTTCCTCCAGCATCTTCACAAGGTCATTTGCTGTATCTCTCTCCAGGTGGTAGCCTACTCTGGTCAGAGGAACCTGAAGGATCTGGTTCAGTTTCTGGAGAAAGAGATGGAAAGAGCCAAGAAGGACAGGGCCCAAGTATGTCACCTTTAACCCCTGACCTCTCCTCCAACCCCTAAACTCTAACCTTCACGTGGAGAAAGATATGGAAAAAGTCATCTTTCCTGACCTCTCCTAACCCTTGACCTCTCCAAACCCCTAATCT
>NC_088216.1:2334738-2344738 GCF_036934945.1 Oncorhynchus masou masou | reverse complement strand
ATAACGGGCATCGGTTCGTCTGTCGGTCTGAGGGATTCTGACAGCGGGTAGCTGTTCTCTACTGTAGCCGCATCGCAGCCACCCAACCCCTATACATCTGCTGCTGTGGCCCGCTGACTGACTGGAGGATGAACGGAAGGGATTAACGACGAGGGAGAAAGAGAGAGGGGAAAGAGGAGAGGGATAGAGAGAGGGAAGAGGAGAGGGATAGAGAAAGGATGGGTAAGGACCAGGACCTGCTTCATGCGGTGAAGACCGAGGATCTTCTGACGGCGCAGCGGCTTCTCCAGCGACCCAGGCCCGGGAAAACCAGTCAGTACCCCCTTGCTCTCTCTAACCCACACACTGGACACACACACACTGGCATGCACACGCACACACACGCAGACGCAAACGCATGCTTCACAACGATGTCAGGACAGTGGCGGGGTGTGTGTGTGATGTATGTGTGTATCCCGCAGGTTGGGACAAATCCGATGTGATGTCTATAAACACGCGTTTGTACATGTGTGTGACAGGGAGAGATGATGAGGATAATGATGATGATGAGGAAGAAGAGGGAATTGATGATGAGGAAGATGAGGGAATTGATGATGATGATGATGATGAGGAAGATGAGGGAATTGATGATGATGAGGAGGATGATGAGGGAGATGAAATCAAATCAAATTTTATTTGCCGAACACCACAGGTATTAAACCTCACAGTGAAATGTTGAATACAACAGAGTCAATGTGGAGGCTATATACAGGGGGTACCGGTACAGAGTCAATGTGGAGGCTATATACAGGGGTACCGGTACAGAGTCAATGTGGAGGCTATATACAGGGTGTACCGGTCCAGAGTCAATGTGGAGGCTATATACAGGGGGTACAGAGTCAATGTGGAGGCTATATACAGGGGGTACCGGTACAGAGTCAATGTGGAGGCTATATACAGGGGGTACCGGTACAGAGTCAATGTGGAGGCTATATACAGGGTGTACCGGTCCAGAGTCAATGTGGAGGCTATATACAGGGGGTACAGAGTCAATGTGGAGGCCATATACAGGGGGTACAGAGTCAATGTGGAGGCTATATACAGGGGGTACAGAGTCAATGTGGAGGCTATATACAGGGGGTACAGAGTCAATGTGGAGGCTATATACAGGGGGAACAGGTACAGAGTCAATATGGAGACTATATATAGTCCTTAGAGACCTAATGTTGTTGTAGACCTAATACTGTTAGAGACCTAATATTGACCTAATATATTTATAGACCTAATGCTGTTATAGACCTAATATAGACCTAATGCTGTTATAGACCTAATGCTGTTATAGACCTAATATAGACCTAATACTGTTATAGACCTAATGCTGTTATAGACCTAATATAGACCTAATGCTGTTATAGACCTAATACTGTTATAGACCTAATGCTGTTATAGACCTAATACTGTTAGAGACCTAATATTGACCTAATATATTTATAGACCTAATGCTGTTATAGACCTAATATTGACCTAATGCTGTTATAGACCTAATGCTGTTATCGACCTAATATTGACCTAATACTGTTATAGACCTAATGCTGTTATAGACCTATTATAGACCTAATACTGTTATAGACCTAATATTGACCTAATGCTGTTATAGACCTAATATAGACCTAATGCTGTTATAGACCTAATGCTGTTATAGACCTAATATTGACCTAATGCTGTTATAGACCTTATGCTGTTATAGACCTAATATAGACCTAATGCTGTTATAGACCTAATGCTGTTATAGACCTAATGCTGTTATAGACCTAATGCTGTTATAGACCTAATATAGACCTAATGCTGTTATAGACCTAATACTGTTATAGACCTAATGCTGTTATAGACCTAATGCTGTTATAGACCTAATACTGTTATAGACCTAATGCTGTTATAGACCTAATACTGTTATAGACCTAATATTGACCTAATGCTGTTATAGACCTAATATAGACCTAATGCTGTTATAGACCTAATGCTGTTATAGACCTAATATTGACCTAATGCTGTTATAGACCTTATGCTGTTATAGACCTAATACTGTTATAGACCTAATATAGAACTAATGCTGTTATAGACCTAATACTGTTATAGACCTAATACTGTTATAGACCTAATACTGTTATAGACCTAATACTGTTATATACCTAATATAGAACTAATACTGTTATAGACCTAATACTGTTATAGACCTAATACTGTTATATACCTAATACTGTTATAGACCTAATATAGAACTAATGCTGTTATAGACCTAATATAGACCTAATGCTGTTATAGACCTAATGCTGTTATAGACCTAATGCTGTTATAGACCTAATATAGACCTAATGCTGTTATAGACCTAATGCTGTTATAGACCTAATGCTGTTATAGACCTAATGCTGTTATAGACCTAATATAGACCTAATGCTGTTATAGACCTAATACTGTTATAGACCTAATGCTGTTATAGACCTAATACTGTTATAGACCTAATATAGAACTAATGCTGTTATAGACCTAATACTGTTATAGACCTAATACTGTTATAGACCTAATGCTGTTATAGACCTATTATAGACCTAATACTGTTATAGACCTAATATAGACCTAATACTGTTATAGACCTAATGCTGTTATAGACCTAATGCTGTTATAGACCTAATACTGTTATAGACCTAATACTGTTATAGACCTAATGCTGTTATAGACCTAATACTGTTATAGACCTAATACTGTTATAGACCTAATACTGTTATAGACCTAATACTGTTATAGACCTAATACTGTTATAGACCTAATGCTGTTATAGACCTAATACTGTTATAGACCTATTATAGACCTAATACTGTTATAGACCTAATACTGTTATAGACCTAATGCTGTTATAGACCTAATACTGTTATAGACCTAATGCTGTTATAGACCTAATACTGTTATAGATAATAATACTGTTATAGACCTAATACTGTTATAGACCTAATACTGTTATAGACCTAATGCTGTTATAGACCTAATACTGTTATAGACCTAATACTGTTATAGACCTAATACTGTTATAGACCTAATACTGTTATAGACCTAATGCTGTTATAGACCTAATACTGTTATAGACCTATTATAGACCTAATACTGTTATAGACCTAATACTGTTATAGACCTAATACTGTTATAGACCTATTATAGACCTAATACTGTTATAGACCTAATGCTGTTATAGACCTAATGCTGTTATAGACCTAATGCTGTTATAGACCTAATGCTGTTATAGACCTAATACTGTTATAGACCTAATGCTGTTATAGACCTAATACTGTTATAGACCTAATATAGAACTAATGCTGTTATAGACCTAATGCTGTTATAGACCTAATGCTGTTATAGACCTAATATAGAACTAATGCTGTTATAGACCTAATGCTGTTATAGACCTAATATAGACCTAATACTGTTATAGACCTAATATTGACCTAATGTTGTTATAGACCTTATATAGACCTAATGCTGTTATAGACCTAATATAGAACTAATGCTGTTATAGACCTAATATAGACCTATCACTGTTATAGACCTAATATAGAACTAATGCTGTTATAGACCTAATGCTGTTATAGACCTAATGCTGTTATAGACCTAATACTGTTATAGACCTAATATAGAACTAATGCTGTTATAGACCTAATGCTGTTATAGACCTAATATAGACCTAATACTGTTATAGACCTAATATTGACCTAATGTTGTTATAGACCTTATATAGACCTAATGCTGTTATAGACCTAATGCTGTTATAGACCTAATATTGACCTAATGCTGTTATAGACCTAATATTGTAATAGACCTAATGCTGTTATAGACCTAATGCTGTTATAGACCTAATATAGACCTAATGCTGTTATAGACCTAATGCTGTTATAGACCTAATACTGTTACAGACCTAATGCTGTTATAGACCTAATATTGACCTAATGTTGTTATAGACCTAATGCTGTTATCGACCTAATGCTGTTATAGACCTAATGCTGTTATAGACCTAATATTGACCTAATGTTGTTATAGAACTAATGCTGTTATAGACCTAATGCTGTTATAGACCTAATGCTGTTATAGACCTAATGCTGTTATCGACCTAATGCTGTTATAGACCTAATGCTGTTATAGACCTAATGCTGTTATCGACCTAATGCTGTTATAGACCTAATGCTGTTATAGACGTAATATAGACCTAATACTGTCATAGACGTAATATTGTCCTAATGTTGTTATAGACCTAATTCTGTTATAGACCGAATATAGACCTAATGCTGTTATAGACCTAATACTGTTATAGACCTAATATAGACCTAATACTGTCATAGACGTAATATTGTCCTAATGTTGTTATAGACCTAATTCTGTTATAGACCGAATATAGACCTAATGCTGTTATAGACCTAATACTGTTATAGACCTAATATAGACCTAATACTGTCATAGACGTAATATTGTCCTAATGTTGTTATAGACCTAATTCTGTTATAGACCGAATATAGACCTAATGCTGTTATAGACCTAATGCTGTTATCGACCTAATGCTGTTATAGACCTAATACTGTTACAGACCTAATACTGTTATAGACCTAATATAGACCTAATACTGTTATCGACCTAATGCTGTTATAGACCTAATATAGACCTAATACTGTTATAGACCTAATACTGTTATAGACCTAATGCTGTTATAGACCTAATATAGACCTAATGCTGTTATAGACCTAATGCTGTTATAGACCTAATGCTGTTATAGACCTAATACTGTTATAGACCTAATACTGTTATAGACCTAATGCTGTTATAGACCTAATATAGACCTAATGCTGTTATAGACCTAATGCTGTTATCGACCTAATGCTGTTATAGACCTAATATAGACCTAATGCTGTTATAGACCTAATACTGTTATAGACCTAATGCTGTTATAGACCTAATACTGTTACAGACCTAATACTGTTATAGACCTAATATAGACCTAATACTGTTATCGACCTAATGCTGTTATAGACCTAATATAGACCTAATACTGTTATAGACCTAATACTGTTATAGACCTAATGCTGTTATAGACCTAATATAGACCTAATGCTGTTATAGACCTAATGCTGTTATAGACCTAATGCTGTTATCGACCTAATGCTGTTATAGACCTAATGCTGTTATAGACCTAATATAGAACTAATGCTGTTATAGACCTAAAACTGTTATAGACTTAATTCTGTTATAGACGTAATGCTGCTTTTAACTAATATAACCTAACTAATACTAATAAAACCTAACTAATATAGACCTAATGCTGTTATAGACCTAATATAGACCTAATGCTGTTATAGACCTAATACTGTTATAGACCTAATATAGACCTAATGCTGTTATAGAACTAATGCTGTTATAGACCTAATATAGACCTAATACTGTTACAGATCTAATGCTGTTATAGACCTAATATAGACCCAATGCTGTTATTGACCTAATACTGTTATAGACCTAATACTGTTATAGACCTGTTATAGACCTAATGCTGTTATAGACCTAATACTGTTATAGACCTGTTATAGACCTAATGCTGTTATAGACCTAATATAGACCTAATGTTGTTATAGACCTAATATAGACCTAAAGCTGTTATAGACCTAATATAGACCTAATGCCGTTATAGACCAAATATAGACCTAATACTGTCATAGACGTAATATTGTCCTAATGTTGTTATAGACCTAATTCTGTTATAGACCTAATATAGACCTAATGCTGTTATAGACCTAATACTGTTATAGACCTAATATTGACCTAATGCTGTTATAGACCTAATATAGACCTAATGCTGTTATAGACCTAATACTGTTATAGACCTAATATTGTAATAGACCTAATACTGTTATAGACGTAATATTGTCCTAAGGTTGTTATAGACCTAATATTGTAATAGACCTAATGCTGTTATAGACCTAATGCTGTTATAGACCTAATATTGACCTAATGCTGTTATAGACCTAATATGGACCCAATGCTTTTATAGAACTAATGCTGTTATAGACCTAATGCTGTTATAGACCTAATACTGTTATAGACCTAATATAGACCTAATGCTGTTATAGAACTAATGCTGTTATAGAACTAATGCTGTTATAGACCTAATGCTGTTATAGACCTAATGCTGTTATAGACCTAATATTGACCTAATACTGTTATAGACCTAATATAGACCTAATGCTGTTATAGAACTAATGCTGTTATAGAACTAATGCTGTTATAGACCTAATGCTGTTATAGACCTATTATAGACATAATGCTGTTATAGACCTAATATAGACCTAATGCTGTTATAGACCTAATATTGACCTAATGCTGTGATACACCTAATATAGACCTAATGCTGTTATAGACCTAATGCTGTTATAGACCTAATATAGACCTAATGCTGTTATAGACCTAATATTGACCTAATGCTGTGATAGACCTAATATAGACCTAATGCTGTTATAGACCTAATGCTGTTATAGACCTAATATAGACCTAATGCTGTTATAGACCTAATGCTGTTATAGACCTAATATAGACCTACTGCTGTTATAGACCTAATGCTGTTATTGACCTAAAACTGTTATAGACCTAATTCTGCTATAGACGTAAGCTGCTTTTAACTAATATAGACCCAATGTAGACCTAATGCTGTTATAGACCTAATATAGACCTAATGCTGTTATAGACCTAATACTGTTATAGACCTAATATTGACCTAATGCTGTTATAGACCTAATATTGACCTAATGTTGTTATAGACCTAATGCTGTTATAGACCTAATGCTGTTATAGACCTAATATAGACCTAATACTGTTATAGGCCTAATATTGACCTAATGCTGTTATAGAGCTAATATAGACCTAATGCTGTTACAGACATAATGCTGTTATAGACCTAATATAGACCTAATGCTGTTATAGACCTAATACTGTTATAGACCTAATATAGACCTAATATTGACCTAATGCTGTTATAGACCTAATATTGACCTAATGTTGTTATAGACCTAATGCTGTTATAGACCTAATGCTGTTATAGACCTAATATTGACCTAATTCTGCTATAGACGTAATGCTGCTTTTAACTAATATAGACCTAATATAGACCTAATGCTGTTATAGACCTAATATTGACCTAATGCTGTTATA
The DNA here is from genome assembly GCF_036934945.1 of Oncorhynchus masou masou. Classification (NCBI taxonomy): domain Eukaryota; kingdom Metazoa; phylum Chordata; class Actinopteri; order Salmoniformes; family Salmonidae; genus Oncorhynchus; species Oncorhynchus masou. The sequence goes on along the minus strand of NC_088216.1, from coordinate 2,337,529 downwards.
GACCTAATACTGTTACAGACCTAATATAGACCTAATACTGTTACAGACCTAATATAGACCTAATGCTGTTATAGACCTAATGCTGTTATAGAACTAATGTTGTTATAGAACTAATGCTGTTATAGACCTAATGCTGTTATAGACCTAATACTGTTATAGACCTATTATAGACATAATGCTGTTATAGACCTAATGCTGTTATAGACCTATTATAGACCTAATGCTGTTATAGACCTAATGTTGTTATAGACCTATTATAGACATAATGCTGTTATAGACCTAATGCTGTTATAGACCTATTATAGACATAATGCTGTTATAGACCTAATGCTGTTATAGACCTATTATAGACCTAATGCTGTTATAGACCTAATATAGACCTAATGCTGTTATAGACCTAATATTGACCTAATGCTGTTATAGACCTATTATAGACCTAATGCTGTTATAGACCTAATGTTGTTATAGACCTATTATAGACATAATGCTGTTATAGACCTAATGCTGTTATAGACCTAATATAGACCTAATGCTGTTATAGACCTAATGTTGTTATAGACCTAATATAGACCTAATGCTGTTATAGACCTAATGCTGTTATTGACCTAAAACTGTTATAGACCTAATTCTGTTATAGACCTACTACTGTTATAGACCTAATACTGTTATAGACCTAATATTGACCTAATGTTGTTATAGACCTAATACTGTTACAGACCTAATATAGACCTAATACTGTTATAGACCTAATACTGTTATAGACCTAACACTGTTATAGATCTAATATAGACCTAATACTGTTATAGACCTAATGCTGTTATAGACCTAACACTGTTATAGATCTAATATTGACTGAATGCTGTTATAGACCTAATATAGACCTAATGCTGTTATAGACCTAATATAGACCTAATACTGTTATAGACCTAATACTGTTATAGACCTAATATAGACCTAATGCTGTTATAGACCTAATGCTGTTATAGACCTAATATTGACCTAATACTGTTATATACCTAATGCTGTTATAGACCTAATACTGTTATAGACCTAATACTGTTATAGACCTAATGCTGTTATAGACCTAATATTGACCTAATGCTGTTATAGACCTAATGCTGTTATAGACCTAACACTGTTATAGATCTAATATTGACTGAATGCTGTTATAGACCTAATATAGACCTAATGCTGTTATAGACCTAATGCTGTTATAGACCTAATATTGACCTAATACTGTTATATACCTAATGCTGTTATAGACCTAATACTGTTATAGACCTAATATTGACCTAATGCTGTTATAGACCTAATGCTGTTATAGACCTAATATTGACCTAATACTGTTATAGACCTAATATAGACCTAATGCTGTTATAGACCTAATACTGTTATAGACCTAATACTGTTACAGACCTAATACTGTTATAGACCTAATACTGTTATAGACCTAATATTGACCTAATGTTGTTATAGACCTAATACTGTTACAGACCTAATATAGACCTAATACTGTTATAGACCTAATACTGTTATAGACCTAATGCTGTTACAGACCTAATATAGACCTAATGCTGTTATAGACCTAATATTGTCCTAATGCTGTTATAGACCTAATACTGTTATAGACCTAATATTGACCTCATGCTGTTATAGACCTAATACTGTTATAGACCTAATGCTGTTATAGACCTAATGCTGTTACAGACCTAATATAGACCTAATGCTGTTATAGACCTAATATAGACCTAATACTGTTACAGACCTAATATTGACCGAATACTGTTATAGACATAATGCTGTTATAGACCTAATATAGACCTAATACTGTTACAGACCTAATATAGACCTAATACTGTTATAGACCTAATGCTGTTATAGACCTAATGCTGTTATAGACCTATTATAGACCTAATACTGTTACAGACCTAATATAGACCTAATACTGTTATAGACCTAATACTGTTATAGACCTAATATAGACCTAATGCTGTTATAGACCTAATGCTGTTATAGACCTAATGCTGTTATAGACCTAATATAGAACTAATGCTGTTATAGACCTAATGCTGTTATAGACCTAATGCTGTTATAGACCTAATGCTGTTATAGACCTAATGCTGTTATAGACCTAATACTGTTATAGACCTAATACTGTTATAGACCTAATGCTGTTATAGACCTAATACTGTTATAGACCTATTATAGACCTAATACTGTTATAGACCTAATATAGAACTAATGCTGTTATAGACCTAATGCTGTTATAGACCTAATATTGACCTAATGTTGTTATAGACCTAATGCTGTTATAGACCTAATGCTGTTATAGACCTAATATAGAACTAATGCTGTTATAGACCTAATGCTGTTATAGACCTAATGCTGTTATAGACCTAATGCTGTTATAGACCTAATATAGACCTAATGCTGTTATAGACCTAATGCTGTTATAGACCTATTATAGACCTAATGCTGTTATAGACCTAATGCTGTTATAGACCTAATGCTGTTATAGACCTAATGCTGTTATAGACCTAACACTGTTATAGACCTAATATATACCTAATGCTGTTATAGACCTAATGCTGTTATAGACCTAATATAGAACTAATGCTGTTATAGACCTAATACTGTTATAGACCTAATATTGACCTAATACTGTTATAGACCTAATATAGACCTAATGCTGTTATAGACCTAATGCTGTTATAGACCTAATATAGACCTAATGCTGTTATAGACCTAATGCTGTTATAGACCTAATGCTGTTATAGACCTAATATTGACC
>NC_088216.1:2217238-2329738 GCF_036934945.1 Oncorhynchus masou masou | reverse complement strand
ACTGAGCACATACATAGAGGACGGGAGGGAGGGATGGAGACAGAGGGAAGGAGAGAGAGACATGTGGTGATGGTCAGAAGTGTGTGTGTGTGTGTGTGTGTGTGTGTGTGTGTGTGTGTGTGTGTGTGTGTGTGTGTGTGTGTTTCCTGCAGTGGAACCTGTATGGGGTGTTTAATAATTCAGAGAAAAATCTGGTTCTACACACACACCTACACACAGGTCTATAGTGTGGCTGGGGACATTTAGCCTCTAACATCAGGGTGTCCGATTGGTTGAGCAGCAAGAAATAGTGGGCGGGGCTCAGAGAGGTAGAGTAGAGAAAGAGAACCCTAACCCTCGTAGAGAGGGAACCCTAACCCTATTAGAGAGAGAGAGAAAGAGAGAACCCTAACCCTAGTAGAGAGATAACCCTAACCCTATTAGTGAGACCCCTAACCCTAGTAGAGAGAGAACCCTAATCCTAGTAGGGAGAGAACCCTAACCCTAGTAGAGAGAGAACCCTAATCCTAGTAGGGAGAGAACATTAACCCTAGTAGAGAGAGAACCCTAATCCTAGTAGAGAGAGAGAACCCTAACCCTATTAGAGAGAGAACCCTAGTAGAGAGAGAGAACCAGATAGATAGTAGACAGTGATACAGTATGTATGTAGATAGGGGACAGTGATACAGTATGTATGTAGATAGGGGACATTGATACAGTATGTATGTAGATAGGGGACAGTATGTATGTAGATAGGGGACAGTGATACAGTATGTATGTAGATAGTGGACAGTGATACAGTATATATGTAGATAGGGGACAGTATGTATGTAGATAGGGGACAATGATACAGTATGTATGTAGATAGTGGACAGTGATACAGTATGTATGTAGATAGGGGACAGTATGTATGTAGATAGGGGACAGTGATACAGTATGTATGTAGATAGGGGACAGTGGTACAGTATGTATGTAGATAGGGGACCGTATGTATGTAGATAGGAGACAGTGATACAGTATGTATGTAGATAGGGGACAGTGATACAGTATGTATGTAGATAGGGGACAGTGATACAGTATGTATGTAGATAGGGGACAGTGATACAGTATGTATGTAGATAGGGGACAGTATGTATGTAGATAGGGGACAGTGATACAGTATGTAGATAGGGGACAGTGATACAGTGTGTATGTAGATAGGGGACAGTGATACAGTATGTATGTAGATAGGGGACAGTGATACAGTATGTATGTAGATAGGGGACAGTGATACAGTATGTATGTAGATAGGGGACAGTGATACAGTATGTATGTAGATAGGGGACAGTGATACAGTATGTATGTAGATAGGGGACAGTATGTATGTAGATAGGGGACAGTGATACAGTATGTATGTAGATAGGGGACAGTGATACAGTATGTATGTAGATAGGGGACAGTGATACAGTATGTATGTAGATAGGGGACAGTATGTATGTAGATAGGGGACAGTGATACAGTATGTATGTAGATAGGGGACAGTGATACAGTATGTATGTAGATAGGGGACAGTATGTATGTAGATAGGGGACAGTGATACAGTATGTATGTAGATAGGGGACAGTGATACAGTATGTATGTAGATAGTGGACAGTGATACAGTATGTATGTAGATAGGGGACAGTGATACAGTATGTATGTAGATAGGGGACAGTGATACAGTATGTATGTAGATAGGGGACAGTGATACAGTATGTATGTAGATAGGGGACAGTGATACAGTATGTATGTAGATAGGGGACAGTGATACAGTATGTATGTAGATAGGGGACAGTGATACAGTATGTATGTAGATAGGGGACAGTATGTATGTAGATAGGGGACAGTGATACAGTATGTATGTAGATAGGGGACAGTGATACAGTATGTATGTAGATAGGGGACAGTATGTATGTAGATAGGGGACAGTGATACAGTATGTATGTAGATAGGGGACAGTGATACAGTATGTATGTAGATAGGGGACAGTGATACAGTATGTATGTAGATAGGGGACAGTGATACAGTATGTATGTAGATAGGGGACAGTGATACAGTATGTATGTAGATAGGGGACAGTGATACAGTATGTATGTAGATAGGGGACAGTGATACAGTATGTATGTAGATAGGGGACAGTGATACAGTATGTATGTAGATAGGGGACAGTGATACAGTATGTATGTAGATAGGGGACAGTGATACAGTATGTATGTAGATAGGGGACAGTGATACAGTATGTATGTAGATAGGGGACAGTGATACAGTATGTATGTAGATAGTGGACAGTGATACAGTATGTATGTAGATAGTGGACAGTGATACAGTATGTATGTAGATAGGGGACAGTATGTATGTAGATAGGGGACAGTGATACAGTATGTATGTAGATAGGGGACAGTATGTATGTAGATAGGGGACAATGATACAGTATGTATGTAGATAGGGGACAGTGATACAGTATGTATGTAGATAGGGGACAGTGATACAGTATGTATGTAGATAGGGGACAGTGATACAGTATGTATGTAGATAGGGGACAGTGATACAGTATGTATGTAGATAGGGGACAGTGATACAGTGTGTATGTAGATAGGGGACAGTGATACAGTATGTATGTAGATAGGGGACAGTGATACAGTATGTATGTAGATAGGGGACAGTGATACAGTATGTATGTAGATAGGGGACAGTGATACAGTATGTATGTAGATAGGGGACAGTGATACAGTATGTATTCGGCCCCCTTGAACTTTGCGACCTTTTGACACATTTCAGGCTTCAAACATAAAGATATAAAACTGTATTTTTTGTGAAGAATCAACAACAAGTGGGACACAATCATGAATTGGAACGACATTTATTGGATATTTCAAACTTTTTTAACAAATAAAAAAATGAAAAATTGGGCGTGCAAAATTATTCAGCCCCCTTAAGTTAATACTTTGTAGCGCCACCTTTTGCTGCGATTACAGCTGTAAGTCGCTTGGGGTATGTCTCTGGGTGGACAGGGGGAGGACAATGGGTGGACAGGGGGTGTTCCTGGGTGGACAGGGGCTGTTCCTGGGTGGACAGGGGGAGGACAGGGGGTGGACAGGGGGTGTTCCTGGGTGGACAGGGGGTGGACAGGGGGTGTTCCTGGGAGGACAGGGGGTGGACAGGTGCTGTTCCTGGGTGGACAGGGGGTGGACAGGGGTGGACAGGGGGAGGACAAGGGGTGGACAGGGGGTGGACAGGGGGTGGACAGGGGGAGGACAGGGAGTGGACAGGGGGAGGACAGGGGGAGGACAGGGGGAGGACAGGGGGTGTTCCTGAGTGGACAGGGGTGGACAGGGGGTGGACAGGGGGTGTTCCTGGGTGGACAGGGGGTGGACAGGGGGTGTTCCTGGGTGGACAGGGGGTGTTCCTGGGTGGACAGGGGGTGGACAGGGGGTGGACAGGGGGTGGACAGGGGGTGGACAGGGGGTGGACAGGGGGTGGACAGGGGGTGTTCCTGGGTGGACAGGGGGTGTTCCTGGGTGGACAGGGGGTGGACAGGGGGTGGACAGGGGGTGGACAGGGGGTGGACAGGGGGAGGACAGGGAGTGGACAGGGGGAGGACAGGGGGAGGACAGGGGGTGTTCCTGAGTGGACAGGGGGTGGACAGGGGGTGGACAGGGGGTAGACAGGGGGTGTTCCTGGGTGGACAGGGGGTGTTCCTGGGTGGACAGGGGGTGTTCCTGAGTGGACAGGGGGTGGACAGGGGGTGGACAGGGGGTGGACAGGGGGTGTTCCTGGGTGTACAGGGGGTGTTCCTGGGTGTACAGGGGGTGTTCCTGAGTGGACAGGGGGTGTTCCTGGGTGGACAGGGGGTGGACAGGGGTGTTCCTGGGTGGACAGGGGGTGGACAGGGGGTGGACAGGGGGTGGACAGGTGGTGGACAGGGGGTGTTCCTGGGTGGACAGGGGGTGGACAGGGGGTGTTCCTGGGTGGACAGGGGGAGGACAGGGGGTGTTCCTGGGTGGACAGGGGGTGTTCCTGGGTGGACAGGGGGTGGACAGGGGGTGGACAGGGGGTGTTCCTGGGTGGACAGGGGGTGTTCCTGGGTGGACAGGGGGTGGACAGGGGGTGTTCCTGGGTGGACAGGGGGTGGACAGGGGGTGTTCCTGGGTGGACAGGGGGTGGACAGGGGGTGTTCCTGGGTGGACAGGGGGTGTTCCTGGGTGGACAGGGGGTGGACAGGGGGTGGACAGGGGGAGGACAGGGGGTGTTCCTGGGTGGACAGGGGGAGGACAGGGGGTGTTCCTGGGTGGACAGGGGGTGGACAGGGGGTGTTCCTGGGTGGACAGGGGGTGGACAGGGGGTGGACAGGGGGTGGACAGGGGGAGGACAGGGGGTGTTCCTGGGTGGACAGGGGGTGGACAGGGGGTGGACAGGGGGTGGACAGGGGGAGGACAGGGGGTGTTCCTGGGTGGACAGGGGGTGGACAGGGGGTGGACAGGGGGTGTTCCTGGGTGGACAGGGGGAGGACAGGGGGTGTTCCTTGGTGGACAGGGGGTGTTCCTGGGTGGACAGGGGGTGTTCCTGGGTGGACAGGGGGTGGACAGGGGGTGGACAGGGGGTGGACAGGGTGTGGACAGGGGGTGGACAGGGGGTGGACAGGGGGTGGACAGGGGGTGGACAGGGGGTGGACAGGGGGTGTTCCTGGGTGGACAGGGGGAGGACAGGGGGTGTTCCTTGGTGGACAGGGGGTGTTCCTGGGTGGACAGGGGGTGTTCCTGGGTGGACAGGGGGTGGACAGGGGGTGGACAGGGTGTGGACAGGGGGTGGACAGGGGGTGGACAGGGGGTGGACAGGGGGTGGACAGGGGGTGTTCCTGGGAGGACAGGGGGTGTTCCTGGGTGGACAGGGGGAGGACAGGGGGTGTTCCTTGGTGGACAGGGGGTGTTCCTGGGTGGACAGGGGGTGTTCCTGGGTGGACAGGGGGTGGACAGGGGGTGGACAGGTGGTGGACAGGGGGTGTTCCTGGGTGGACAGGGGGTGTTCCTGGGTGGACAGGGGGTGGACAGGGGTGTTCCTGGGTGGACAGGGGGTGGACAGGGGGAGGACAAGGGGTGTTCCTGGGTGGACAGGGGGTGGACAGGGGGTGTTCCGGGGTGGACAGGGGGTGAACAGGGGGTGTTCCTGGGTGGACAGGGGGTGGACAGGGGGTGTTCCTGGGTGGACAGGGGGTGTTCCTGGGTGGACAGGGGGAGGACAGGGGGTGTTCCTGGGTGGACAGGGGGTGGACAGGGGGTGGACAGGGGGTGGACAGGGGGTGTTCCTGGGTGGACAGGGGGTGTTCCTGGGTGGACAGGGGGTGGACACGGGGTGTTCCTGGGAGGACAGGGGGTGGACAGGGGGTGGACAGGGGGTGTTCCTGGGTGGACACGGGGTGTTCCTGGGTGGACAGGGGGTGGACAGGGGGTGTTCCTGGGAGGACAGGGGGTGGACAGGGGGTGGACAGGGGGTGTTCCTGGGAGGACAGGGGGTGGACAGGGGGTGTTCCTGGGTGGACAGGGGGTGGACAGGGGGTGGACAGGGGGTGTTCCTGGGAGGACAGGGGGTGGACAGGGGGTGGACAGGGGGAGGACAGGGGGTGGACAGGGGGTGTTCCTGGGAGGACAGGGGGTGGACAGGGGGTGGACAGGGGTGTTCCTGGGTGGACAGGGGGTGGACAGGGGGTGGACAGGGGGTGGACAGGGGGTGTTCCTGGGTGGACAGGGGGTGTTCCTGGGTGGACAGGGGGTATTCCTGGGTGGACAGGGAGTGGACAGGGGGTGGACAGGGGGAGGACAGGGGTGTTCCTGTGTGGACAGGGGGTGTTCCTGGGTGGACAGGGGGTGTTCCTGTGTGGACAGGGGGTGGACAGGGGCGTTCCTGGGTGGACAGGGGGTGGACAGGGGGTGTTCCTGGGTGGACAATGGGTGGACAGGGGGTATTCCTGGGTGGACAGGGGGTGTTCCTGGGTGGACAGGGGGTATTCCTGGGTGGACAGGGGAGGACAGGGGGTGGACAGGGGGTGTTCCTGGGTGGACAGGGGGTGTTCCTGGGTGGACAGGGGGTGGACAGGGGGAGGACAAGGGGTGTTCCTGGGTGGACAGGGGGTGGACAGGGGGTGTTCCGGGGTGGACAGGGGGTGAACAGGGGGTGTTCCTGGGTGGACAGGGGGTGGACAGGGGGTGTTCCTGGGTGGACAGGGGGTGTTCCTGGGTGGACAGGGGGAGGACAGGGGGTGTTCCTGGGTGGACAGGGGGTGGACAGGGGGTGGACAGGGGGTGGACAGGGGGTGTTCCTGGGTGGACAGGGGGTGTTCCTGGGTGGACAGGGGGTGGACACGGGGTGTTCCTGGGAGGACAGGGGGTGGACAGGGGGTGGACAGGGGGTGTTCCTGGGTGGACACGGGGTGTTCCTGGGTGGACAGGGGGTGGACAGGGGGTGTTCCTGGGAGGACAGGGGGTGGACAGGGGGTGGACAGGGGGTGTTCCTGGGAGGACAGGGGGTGGACAGGGGGTGTTCCTGGGTGGACAGGGGGTGGACAGGGGGTGGACAGGGGGTGTTCCTGGGAGGACAGGGGGTGGACAGGGGGTGGACAGGGGGAGGACAGGGGGTGGACAGGGGGTGTTCCTGGGAGGACAGGGGGTGGACAGGGGGTGGACAGGGGGTGTTCCTGGGTGGACAGGGGGTGGACAGGGGGTGGACAGGGGGTGGACAGGGGGTGTTCCTGGGTGGACAGGGGGTGTTCCTGGGTGGACAGGGGGTATTCCTGGGTGGACAGGGAGTGGACAGGGGGTGGACAGGGGGAGGACAGGGGGTGTTCCTGTGTGGACAGGGGGTGTTCCTGGGTGGACAGGGGGTGTTCCTGTGTGGACAGGGGTGGACAGGGGCGTTCCTGGGTGGACAGGGGGTGGACAGGGGTGTTCCTGGGTGGACAATGGGTGGACAGGGGGTATTCCTGGGTGGACAGGGGGTGTTCCTGGGTGGACAGGGGGTATTCCTGGGTGGACAGGGGGAGGACAGGGGGTGGACAGGGGGTGTTCCTGGGTGGACAGGGGGTGTTCCTGGGTGGACAGGGGGTGTTCCTGGGTGGACAGGGAGTGGACAGGGGGTGGACAGGGGGAGGACAGGGGGTGTTCCTGTGTGGACAGGGGGTGTTCCTGGGTGGACAGGGGGTGTTCCTGTGTGGACAGGGGGTGGACAGGGGCGTTCCTGGGTGTTAATTCTGCTTGATTTAGTCTTTATTCTCATTTTCCTGTGATCCATGTTACCACACACGCTGATGTCTCTATCTATGTGTGTTTCAGAGTTGCTGGGAACAGCCAAGAGGGTCAATGTTAACTTCCAGGACACAGACGGGTGAGTGACATCACAGTCTATACACACTGTCTATACACAGTCTTTACACAGTCTATACACACTGTCTATACACACTGTCTATACACAGCCTATACACAATGTCTATACACAGTCTATACACACTGTCTATACACAGTCTATACACAATGTCTATACACAGTCTATACACACTGTCTATACACACTGTCTATACACCATCTATACACAGTCTATATACACAGTCTATACACAGTCTATACACAATGTCTATACACAGTCTATACACACTGTCTATACACAGTCTATACACAATGTCTATACACAGTTTATACACACTGTCTATACACACTGTCTATACACCATCTATACACAGTCTATACACACTGTCTATACAAAGCCTATACACACAGTCTATGTAAACAGTCTATAGACACATCTTATACACAGTCTATTAACACAGTCTGTACACACGGTCTATACACACAGTCTATACACAGTCTATAAACACAGTCTATATACAGTCTATACACACAGTCTATTAACACAGTCTATACACACAGTCTATACACAGTCTATAAACACAGTCTATATACAGTCTATACACACAGTCTATAGACAGTCTATACACACAGTCTATACACACAGTCTATGTAAACAGTCTATAGACACATCTTATACACAGTCTATTAACACTGTCTATACACACAGTCTATACACACGGTCTATACACACAGTCTATACACAGTCTATAAACACAGTCTATATACAGTCTATACACACAGTCTATACACACAGTCTATTAACACAGTCTATATACAGTCTATACACACAGTCTATACACACAGTCTATTAACACAGTCTATACACACAGTCTATACACACAGTCTATTAACACAGTCTATATACAGTCTATACACACAGTCTATACACACAGTCTATTAACACAGACTATACACAGTCTGCACAGTCTATATACACAGTCTATACACAGTCTATAAACACAGTCTATATACAGTCTATACACACAGTCTATACACACAGTCTATTAACACAGTCTATACACACAGTCTATACACACAGTCTATACACAGTCTATAAACACAGTCTATATACAGTCTATACACACAGTCTATACACACAGTCTATACACACAGACTATACACACAGTCTATTAACACAGACTATACACAGTCTGCACAGTCTATATACACAGTCTATACACAGTCTATAAACACAGTCTATATACAGTCTATACACACAGTCTATACACACAGTCTATACACACAGACTATACACAGTCTGCACAGTCTATATACACAGTCTATATACAGTCTATACACACAGTATATACACAGTCTATAAGCACAGTCTATAGACAGTCTATAAACACAGTCTATAGACAGTCATTACACACAGTCTATGTAAACAGTCTATTGACACAGTCTATGTAAACAGTCTATAGACACATCTTTTACACAGTCTATTAACACAGTCTATACACACAGTCTATACACACAGTCTATAGAGTCTATACACAGTGTCTATACACACGGTCTATACACACAGTCTATACACAGTCGATACACACAGTCTTTACACACAGTCTTTACACACAGTCTACATAAACAGTCTATAAACACAGCCTATAGACAGTCTATACACACGGTGTATACACACAGTCTATACACAGTCTATACACACGGTGTATACACACAGTCTATACACACATTCTACACACACCGTCTATACACCGTCTATAATCACAGTCTATACACAGTCTATACACACTTATACACACAGTAAAAAAAACATTCTACACACACCGTCTATACACCGTCTATAATCATAGTCTATACACATGTTATTGTTAGGTGAAGTCATGGGTTCTACAGTAGGTCTATGTTGTTGTTAGGTGAAGTTATGGGTCCTACAGTAGGTCTATGTTATCGTTATGGGTCCTACAGTAGGTCTATGTTATCGTTATGGGTCCTACAGTAGGTCTATGTAATTGTTAGGTGAAGTTATGGGTCCTACAGTAGGTCTATGTTATCGTTATGGGTCCTACAGTAGGTCTATGTTATCGTTATGGGTCCTACAGTAGGTCTATGTTATTGTTATGGGTCCTACAGTAGGTCTGTGTTGTAAGTTAGTGGTCCTACAGTAGGTCTATGTTGTAAGTTATGGGTCCTACAGTCTATAAACACAGTCTATAAACACAGTATATAAACCCAGTCTATAAAGACAGTCTATTAACAGTGTATAAACCCAGTCTATAAACCCAGTCTATAAACCCAGTCTATAAACACAGTCTATAAACACAGTCTATACACACAGTCTATACACACAGTCTATTAACACAGTCTATATACAGTCTATACACACAGTCTATACACACAGTCTATTAACACAGTCTATACACACAGTCTATACACACAGTCTATTAACACAGTCTATATACAGTCTATACACAGTCTATACACACAGTCTATAAACACAGACTATATACAGTCTATACACAGTCTATACACACAGTCTATAAACACAGACTATATACAGTCTATACACAGTCTGCACAGTCTATATACACAGTCTATACACAGTCTATAAACACAGTCTATATACAGTCTATACACACAGTCTATACACACAGACTATACACAGTCTGCACAGTCTATACACACAGTCTATAAACACAGACTATATACAGTCTATACACAGTCTATACACACAGTCTATACACACAGACTATACACAGTCTGCACAGTCTATACACACAGTCTATAAACACAGACTATACACAGTCTGCACAGTCTATAAACACAGACTATACACAGTCTGCACAGTCTATATACACAGTCTATACACAGTCTATAAACACAGTCTATATACAGTCTATACACACAGTCTATACACACAGTCTATTAACACAGTCTATATACAGTCTATACACAGTCTATACACACAGTCTATAAACACAGACTATACACAGTCTGCACAGTCTATATACACAGTCTATATACAGTCTATACACACAGTCTATACACACAGTCTATATACACAGTATATACACAGTCTATAAGCACAGTCTATAGACAGTCTATAAACACAGTCTATAGACAGTCATTACACACAGTCTATGTAAACAGTCTATTGACACAGTCTATGTAAACAGTCTATAGACACATCTTTTACACAGTCTATTAACACAGTCTATACACACAGTCTATACACACAGTCTATAGAGTCTATACACAGTGTCTATACACACGGTCTATACACACAGTCTATACACAGTCTATACACACAGTCTTTACACACAGTCTTTACACACAGTCTACATAAACAGTCTATAAACACAGCCTATAGACAGTCTATACACACGGTGTATACACACAGTCTATACACAGTCTATACACACGGTGTATACACACAGTCTATACACACATTCTACACACACCGTCTATACACCGTCTATAATCACAGTCTATACACAGTCTATACACACTTATACACACAGTAAAAAAAACATTCTACACACACCGTCTATACACCGTCTATAATCATAGTCTATACACATGTTATTGTTAGGTGAAGTCATGGGTTCTACAGTAGGTCTATGTTGTTGTTAGGTGAAGTTATGGGTCCTACAGTAGGTCTATGTTATCGTTATGGGTCCTACAGTAGGTCTATGTTATCGTTATGGGTCCTACAGTAGGTCTATGTAATTGTTAGGTGAAGTTATGGGTCCTACAGTAGGTCTATGTTATCGTTATGGGTCCTACAGTAGGTCTATGTTATCGTTATGGGTCCTACAGTAGGTCTATGTTATTGTTATGGGTCCTACAGTAGGTCTGTGTTGTAAGTTAGTGGTCCTACAGTAGGTCTATGTTGTAAGTTATGGGTCCTACAGTCTATAAACACAGTCTATAAACACAGTATATAAACCCAGTCTATAAAGACAGTCTATTAACAGTGTATAAACCCAGTCTATAAACCCAGTCTATAAACCCAGTCTATAAACACAGTCTATAAACACAGTCTATACACACAGTCTATAAACACTGTCTATAAACACTGTCTATAAACACAGTCTATACACACAGTCTATAAACACAGTCTATAAACACAGTCTATAAACACCGTCTATACACACGGTCTATAAACACGGTCTATAAACACGGTTTATAAACCCAGTCTATAAACCCAATCTATACACACAGTCTATACACACAGTCTATAAACACAGTCTATAAAGACAGTCTATACACACAGTCTATAAACACAGTCTATATACAGAGTTTTCCTGCTGGTTCATTTTAAGAACCTATATATATTTTCCATATATACACTGCTCAAAAATAAAGGGGCACTTAAACAACACAATGTAACTCCAAGTCAATCACACTTCTGTGAAATCAAACTGTCCACTTAGGAATCAACAACCCAGCAGCAGGACCGCTACCTCCACCTTTGTGCAAGGAGGAGCAGGAGGAGCACTGCCAGAGCCCTGCAAAATGACCTCCAGCAGGCCACAAATGTGTATGTGTCTGCTCATACGGTCAGAAACAGACTCCATGAGGGTGGTATGAGGGCCCGACGTCCACAGGTGGGGGTTGTGCTTACAGCCCAACACCGTGCAGGACGTTTGGCATTTGGGTCAGTCATGGTGTGGGGTGGCATTTCTTTGGGGGGCCGCACAGCCCTCCATGTGCTCGCCAGAGGTAGCCTGACTGCCATTAGGTACCGAGATGAGATCCTCAGACCCCTTGTGAGACCATATGCTGGTCCGGTTGGCCCTGGGTTCCTCCTAATGCAAGACAATGCTAGACCTCATGTGGCTGGAGTGTGTCAGCAGTTCCTGCAAGAGGAAGGCATTGATGCTATGGACTGGCCCACCCGTTCCCCAGACCTGAATCCAATTGAGCACATCTGGGACATCATGTCTCGCTCCATCCACCAACGCCACGTTGCACCACAGACTGTCCAGGAGTTGGTGGATGCTTTAGTCCAGGTCTGGGAGGAGATCCCTCAGGAGACCATCCGCCACCTCATCAGGAGCATGCCCAGGCATTGTAGGGAGGTCATACAGGCACGTGGAGGCCACACACACTACGGAGCCTCATTTTGACTTGTTTTAAGGACGTTACATCAAAGTTGGATCAGCCTGTAGTGTGGTTTTCCACTTTAATTTTGAGTGACTCCAAATCCAGACCTCCATGGGTTGATAAATTTGATTTCCATTGATCATTTTTGTGTGATTTTGTTGTCAGCACATTCAACTATGTAAAGAAAAAAGTATTTAATAAGAATATTTCATTCATTCAGATCTAGGATGTGTTAATTTAGTGTTCCCTTAATTTTTTTGAGCAATGTATATATACATATACTTTAACATCAATGAGAGAGAAACAGAGAAACAGGGAGAGAAAAGGAGGGGAAATTGGAGAAAAGGAAAGAGAGAGAGAGAGAAAAGGAGAGAGAGAAAAGGAGAGAGAGAAAAGGAGAGAGAGAGAGAGAAAAGGAGAGAAAGTGAGAGAAAAGGAGAGAGAGAGGGAGAAAAGGAGAGAGAGACAGAGAAAAGGAGAGAAAGTGAGAGAAAAGGAGAGAGAGAGGGACGAAGAGGAGGATAGAGCGATAGGGATAGATGAAGAGATAGAGAAAGGGTTAGAGGCTCCAGGGAAGAGGTGTCTTATTATGGGATCTAGGTCACCTCACACACACACACACACACACACACACACACACACACACACACACACACACACACACACACACACACACACACACACACACACACACACACACACAGTGAGAAGGGATGAAGTTACACAGTAAAGAGATGAGGGATGGTGGATTAATGGATACAGACCCCCTAGAACTATAGATTTATTCACTATGGATACAGACCCCCTAGAACTATAGATTTAATCACTATGGTTACAGATCCACTAGAACTATAGATTTATTCACTGTGGATACAGACCCCCTAGAACTATAGATTTAATCACTATGGTTACAGACCCCCTAGAACTATAGATTTCATCACTATAGTTACAGGCCCCCTAGAACTATAGATTTAATCACTATGGTTACAGACCCACTAGAACAATAGGTTTAATCACTATGGTTACAGACCCAAAAGAACTATAGGTTTAATCACTACGGTTTCAGACCCCAGTAGAACTATAGGTTTAATCACTATGGTTACAGACCCACTAGAACTATAGGTTTAATCACTATGGTTACAGACCCACTAGAACTATAGGTTTAATCACTATGGTTACAGACCCACTAGAACTATAGGTTTAATCACTATGGTTACAGACCCACTAGAACTATAGGTTTAATCACTATGGTTACAGAACCCCTAGAACTATAGGTTTAATCACTATGATTACAGACCCACCGTGTGTGTGTGTGTGTGTGTGTGTGTGTGTGTGTGTGTGTGTGTGTGTGTGTGTGTGTGTGTGTGTGTGTGTGTGTGTGTGTGTGTGTGTGTGTGTGTGTGTGTGTGTGTGTAGGTTGTCTCCTCTGCACCATGCTGCTCTGAGCGGCAACAAGGAGCTGATCTCTCTGCTGTTGGAGGCTCAGGCCACAGTGGACATTAAGGACCAGAACGGTAACACTCCTTCGCACACACACACACACACACACACACACACACACACACACACACACACACACACACACACACACACACACACACACACTCTCTTTCTCTCTCTCTCTCCGTCTTCTCTCTGGTGTGTTGTGGGTCGTAGTCTGATTCTGTGTGTTCCTCTGGTGTGTTGTGGGTCGTAGATTCTGTGTGTTCCTCTGATGTGTTGTGGGTCGTAGATTCTGTGTGTTCCTCTGATGTGTTGTGGGTCGTAGTCTGATTCTGTGTGTTCCTCTGGTGTGTTGTGGGTCGTAGTCTGATTCTGTGTGTACCTCTGATGTGTTGTGGGTCGTAGTCTGATTCTGTGTGTACCTCTGATGTGTTGTGGGTCGTAGATTCTGTGTGTTCCTCTGATGTGTTGTGGGTCGTAGATTCTGTGTGTTCCTCTGATGTGTTGTGGGTCGTAGTTTGATTCTGTGTGTTCCTCTGGTGTGTTGTGGGTCGTAGTCTGATTCTGTGTGTTCCTCTGATGTGTTGTGGGTCGTAGTCTGATTCTGTGTTTACCTCTGATGTGTTGTGGGTCGTAGTCTGATTCTGTGTGTTCCTCTGATGTGTTGTGGGTCGTAGTCTGATTCTGTGTGTTCCTCTGATGTGTTGTGGGTCGTAGATTCTGTGTGTTCCTCTGATGTGTTGTGGGTCGTAGATTCTGTGTGTTCCTCTGATGTGTTGTGGGTCGTAGATTCTGTGTATTCCTCTGATGTGTTGAGGGTCGTAGATTCTGTGTGTTCCTCTGATGTGTTGTGGGTCGTAGATTCTGTGTGTTCCTCTGATGTGTTGTGGGTCGTAGTCTGATTCTGTGTTTACCTCTGATGTGTTGTGGGTCGTAGTCTGATTCTGTGTTTACCTCTGATGTGTTGTGGGTCGTAGTCTGATTCTGTGTGTTCCTCTGATGTGTTGTGGGTCGTAGTCTGATTCTGTGTGTTCCTCTGATGTGTTGTGGGTCGTAGTCTGATTCTTTGTGTTCCTCTGATGTGTTGTGGGTCGTAGTCTGATTCTGTGTGTTCCTCTGATGTGTTGTGGGTCGTAGTCTGATTCTGTGTGTTCCTCTGATGTGTTGTGGGTCGTAGTCTGATTCTGTGTGTACCTCTGATGTGTTGTGGGTCGTAGATTCTGTGTGTTCCTCTGATGTGTTGTGGGTCGTAGATTCTGTGTGTTCCTCTGATGTGTTGTGGGTCGTAGTTTGATTCTGTGTGTTCCTCTGGTGTGTTGTGGGTCGTAGTCTGATTCTGTGTGTACCTCTGATGTGTTGTGGGTCGTAGATTCTGTGTGTTCCTCTGATGTGTTGTGGGTCGTAGATTCTGTGTGTACCTCTGATGTGTTGTGGGTCGTAGTCTGATTCTGTGTTTACCTCTGATGTGTTGTGGGTCGTAGTCTGATTCTGTGTGTACCTCTGATGTGTTGTGGGTCGTAGTCTGATTCTGTGTTTACCTCTGATGTGTTGTGGGTCGTAGTCCGATTCTGTGTGTTCCTCTGATGTGTTGTGGGTCGTAGATTCTGTGTGTTCCTCTGATGTGTTGTGGGTCGTAGTCTGATTCTGTGTGTTCCTCTGGTGTGTTGTGGGTCGTAGTCTGATTCTGTGTGTTCCTCTGATGTGTTGTGGGTCGTAGATTCTGTGTGTTCCTCTGGTGTGTTGTGGGTCGTAGTCTGATTCTGTGTGTTCCTCTGATGTGTTGTGGGTCGTAGATTCTGTGTGTTCCTCTGGTGTGTTGTGGGTCGTAGTCTGATTCTGTGTGTTCCTCTGTGGTTGCCGTAGGTATGCGTCCACTGCACTACGCGGCGTGGCAGGGGAAGACTGAGCCAATGAAAATGCTCCTGAAGGCGGGATCATCAGTCAACATTCAATCAGACGAGGGCCAGATCCCACTGCACCTATCAGCACAGCACGGACATTATGACGGGGTAACGACACACACACAACGACACACACACAACGACACACACAACGACACACACACGACACACACACACAACGACACACAAACACAATGACACACACAACGACACACACACGACGACACACAAACACAACGACACACACACAACGACACACAAACACAATGACACACACAACGACACACACACGACGACACACACACACAATGACACACACAACGACACACACACGACACACACACAACTACACACACACAACGACACACACACAACGACACACAAACACAATGACACACACAACGACACACAGACACAACTACACACACACAACGACACACAAACACAATGACACACACCGACACACACCGACACACAGACACATCATAAAATGTGGTGTTCCTCACGGTTCTGGTCGAGGTCCACTGTGTTCTGGTCGAGGTCCACTGTGTTCTGGTCTGCCAACGACTGTAACATACTTATCCCTATAACAGTCGATCAGCGCGGTAGAATTCAGAGGCCACTGTTCGTTATCACATGTTCTATGCTAGAGCTGCTTTTGAAAGCAAACGGCGAATTGAAAACATTATTGGCGTTGTTGAATTCGATTTTCATAAAAGCAAGCTAGGACTGATGGTTCGGTTATCATGGCAACTACTGTAGCTATCTAATAAACTACTGTAGCTATCTAGTAAACTACTGTAGGTATCTAGTAAACTACTGTAGCTATATAGGTAACTACTGTAACTATCTAATAAACTACTGTAGCTATCTAGTAAACTACTGTAGCTATCTAGTAAACTACTGTAGCTATCTAGTAAACTACTGTAGCTATCTAGTAAACTACTGTAGCTATCTAGTAAACTACTGTAGGTATCTAGTAAACTACTGTAATTATCTAGTAAACTACTGTAGTTATCTAGTAAACTACTGTGACTATCTAGTTAACTACTGTAGCTATCTAGTAAACTACTGTAGCTATCTAGTAAACTACTGTAGGTATCTAGTAAACTACTGTAGTTATCTAGTAAACTACTGTAGGTATCTAGTAAACTACTGTAGGTATCTAATAAACTACTGTAGCTATCTAATAAACTACTGTAGCTATCTAGTAAACTACTGTAACTATCTAGTAAACTACTGTAGCTATCTAGTAAACTACTGTAGCTATCTAGTAAACTACTGTAGCTATCTAGTAAACTACTGTAGGTATCAAATAAACTACTGTAGCTATCTAGTAAACTACTGTAGCTATCTAGTAAACTACTGTAGCTATCTAATAAACTACTGTAGGTATCTAATAAACTACTGTAGCTATATAGGTAACGACTGTAGCTATCTAGTAAACTACTGTAGGTATCTGGTAAAGTACTGTAGCTGTGGTAAGCTACTGTAGCTATCTAGTAAACTTGCTATCGACTTCAGTTGATATTGAACAACTACTATAGCTATCTAGTAAACTACTGTAGCTATCTAATAAACTACTGTAGGTATCTAATAAACTACTGTAGGTATCTAGTAAACTACTGTAGGTATCTAATAAACTACTGTAGCTATCTAGTAAACTACTGTAGGTATCTAGTAAACTACTGTAACTATCTAATAAACTACTGTAACTATCTAGTAAACTACTGTAGCTATCTAATAAACTACTGTAGGTATCTAGTAAACTACTGTAGCTATCTAATAAACTACTGTAGCTATCTAGTAAACTACTGTAGGTATCTAGTAAACTACTGTAACTATCTAATAAACTACTGTAACTATCTAGTAAACTACTGTAGCTATCTAATAAACTACTGTAGGTATCTAGTAAACTACTGTAGCTATCTAATAAACTACTGTAACTATCTAATAAACTACTGTAGCTATCTAGTAAACTACTGTAACTATCTAGTAAACTACTGTAACTATCTAATAAACTACTGTAGCTATCTAGTAAACTACTGTAGGTATCTAATAAACTACTGTAACTATCTAGTAAACTACTGTAGCTATCTAGTAAACTTGCTATCGACTTCAGTTGATATTGAACAACTACTATAGCTATCTAGTAAACTACTGTAGCTATCTAATAAACTACTGTAGGTATCTAATAAACTACTGTAGGTATCTAGTAAACTACTGTAGGTATCTAATAAACTACTGTAGCTATCTAGTAAACTACTGTAGGTATCTAGTAAACTACTGTAACTATCTAATAAACTACTGTAACTATCTAGTAAACTACTGTAGCTATCTAATAAACTACTGTAGCTATCTAGTAAACTACTGTAACTATCTAGTAAACTACTGTAACTATCTAATAAACTACTGTAGCTATCTAGTAAACTACTGTAGGTATCTAGTAAACTACTGTAACTATCTAATAAACTACTGTAACTATCTAGTAAACTACTGTAGCTATCTAATAAACTACTGTAGGTATCTAGTAAACTACTGTAGCTATCTAATAAACTACTGTAACTATTTAATAAACTACTGTAGCTATCTAGTAAACTACTGTAACTATCTAGTAAACTACTGTAACTATCTAATAAACTACTGTAGCTATCTAGTAAACTACTGTAGGTATCTAGTAAACTACTGTAACTATCTAGTAAACTACTGTAGCTATCTAGTAAACTACTGTAGCTATCTAGTAAACTACTGTAGCTATCTAGTAAACTACTGTAGCTATCTAGTAAACTACTGTAGCTATCTAGTAAACTACTGTAACTATCTAGTAAACTGATTGCCCTCAGCAAGGCAATCAAACAAGCTAAGCGTCAGTATAGAGACAAAGTAGAATCTCAATTCAACGGCTCAGACACAAGAGGTATGTGGCAGGGTCTACAGTCAATCACGGATTACAAAAAGAAAACCAGCCACGTCATGGACCAGGATGTCTTGCTCCCAGGCAGACTAAATAACTTTGTTGCCCGCTTTGAGGACAATACAGTGCCACTGACACGGTCTGCAACGAAAACATGCGGACTCTCCTTCACTGCAGCCGAGGTGAGTAAAACATTTAAGCGTGTTAACCCTCACAAGGCTGCAGGCCCAGACGGCATCCCCAGCTGCGCCCTCAGAGCATGCACAGACCAGCTGGCTGGTGTGTTTACGGACATATTCAATCAATCCCTATACCAGTCTGCTGTTCCCACATGCTTCAAGAGGGCCACCATTGTTCCTGTTCCCAATAAAGCTAAGGTAACGGAGCTAAACGACTACCGCCCCGTAGCACTCACTTCCGTCATCATGAAGTGCTTTGAGAGACTAGTCAAGGACCATATCACCTCCACCCTACCTGACACCCTAGACCCACTCCAATTTGCTTACCGCCCAAATAGGTCCACAGACGATGCAATCTCAACCACACTGCACACTGCCCTAACCCATCTGGACAAGAGGAATACCTATGTGAGAATGCTGTTCATCGACTACAGCTCGGCATTTAACACCATAATACCCTCCATGCTCCTCATCAAGCTCGAGACCCTGGGTCTCGACCCCGCCCTGTGCAACTGGGTACTGGTCTTCCTGACGGACCAACCCCAGGTGGTGAGGGTAGGCAACAACATCTCCACCCCGCTGATCCTCAACACTGGGGCCCACAAGGGTGTGTTCTGAGCCCTCTCCTGTACTCCCGGTTTACCCACGACTGCGTGGCCACACACGCCTCCAACTCAATCATCAAGTTTGCGGACGACAGTGGTAGGCTTGATTACCAACAACGACGAGACGGCCTACAGGGAGGAGGTGAGGGCCCTCGGAGTGTGGTGTCAGGAAAATAACCTCACACTCAACGTCAACAAAACTAAGGAGATTATTGTGGACTTCAGGAAACAGCAGAGGGAACACCCCCCTATCCACATCAATGGAACAGTAGTGGAGAGGGTAGTAAGTTTTAAGTTCCTCGGCATACACATCACAGACAAACTGAATTGGTCCACTCACACAGACATCATCGTGAAGAACCTCAGGAGGCTGAAGAAATACGGCTTGTCACCAAAAGTACTCACAAACTTCTACAGATGCACAATCGAGAGCATCCTGGCGGGCTGTATCACCGCCGGGTACAGCAACTGCTCCGCCCTCAACCGTAAGGCTCTCCAGAGGGTAGTGAGGTCTGCACAACGCATCACCGGGGGCAAACTACCTGCCCTCCAGGACACCTACTCCACCCGATGTTACAGGAAGGCCATAAAGATGATCAAGGACAACAACCACCCGAGCCACTTCCTGTTCATCCCTCTATCATCCAGAAGGCGAGGTCAGTACAGGTGCATCAAAGCTGGGACCGAGAGACTGAAAAACAGCTTCTATCTCAAGGCCATCAGACTGTTAAACAGCCACCACTAACATTGAGTGGCTGCTGCCAACACACTGACTCAACTTCAGCCACTTCAATAATGGGAATTGATGGGAAAGGATGTAAAATATATCACTAGCCACTTTAAACAATGCTACCTAATATAATGTTTACATACCCTACATTATTCATCTCATATGTATACGTATATACTGTACTCTATATCATCTACCGCATCTTTATGTAATACATGTATCAAAAAAAGTATTTAGTCAGCCACCAATTGTGCAAGTTCTACCACTTAAAAAGATGAGAGAGGCCTATAATTTTCATCATAGGTACACTTCAACTATGACAGACACAATTATTATCCCTATAATCATAATTTATTGATTGATTATCCCTTAATTATATTTAATAAGTCTCTCTGTGTTCAGTCTGAGATGTTGCCCCAGTCTAACCCCGTGTATCTCTCTGTCTCTCTGTGTTCAGTCAGAGATGTTGCCCCAGTCTAACCCCGTGTATCTCTCTGTCTCTCTGTGTTCAGTCAGAGATGTTGCCCCAGTCTAACCCCGTGTATCTCTCTGTCTCTCTGTGTTCAGTCTGAGATGTTGCCCCAGTCTAACCCCGTGTATCTCTCTGTCTCTCTGTGTTCAGTCAGAGATGTTGCCCCAGTCTAACCCCGTGTATCTCTCTGTCTCTCTGTGT
This sequence comes from Oncorhynchus masou masou, assembly GCF_036934945.1. Taxonomy (NCBI): domain Eukaryota; kingdom Metazoa; phylum Chordata; class Actinopteri; order Salmoniformes; family Salmonidae; genus Oncorhynchus; species Oncorhynchus masou. Next base: position 2,308,838 of record NC_088216.1, on the reverse strand, counting down.
TCAGTCAGAGATGTTGCCCCAGTCTAACCCCGTGTATCTCTCTGTCTCTCTGTGTTCAGTCAGAGATGTTGCCCCAGTCTAACCCCGTGTATCTCTCTGTCTCTCTGTGTTCAGTCAGAGATGTTGCCCCAGTCTAACCCCGTGTATCTCTCTGTCTCTCTGTGTTCAGTCAGAGATGTTGCCCCAGTCTAACCCCGTGTATCTCTCTGTCTCTCTGTGTTCAGTCAGAGATGTTGCCCCAGTCTAACCCCGTGTATCTCTCTGTCTCTCTGTGTTCAGTCAGAGATGTTGCCCCAGTCTAACCCCGTGTATCTCTATGTCTCTCTGTGTTCAGTCAGAGATGTTGCCCCAGTCTAACCCCGTGTATCTCTCTGTCTCTCTGTGTTCAGTCAGAGATGTTGCCCCAGTCTAACCCCGTGTATCTCTCTGTCTCTCTGTGTTCAGTCAGAGATGTTGCCCCAGTCTAACCCCGTGTATCTCTCTGTCTCTCTGTGTTCAGTCTGAGATGTTGCCCCAGTCTAACCCCGTGTATCTCTCTGTCTCTCTGTGTTCAGTCTGAGATGTTGCCCCAGTCTAACCCCGTGTATCTCTCTGTCTCTCTGTGTTCAGTCTGAGATGTTGCCCCAGTCTAACCCCGTGTATCTCTCTGTCTCTCTGTGTTCAGCCTGAGATGTTGCCCCAGTCTAACCCCGTGTATCTCTCTGTCTCTCTGTGTTCAGTCTGAGATGTTGCCCCAGTCTAACCCCGTGTATCTCTCTGTCTCTCTGTGTTCAGTCTCAGATGTTGCCCCAGTCTAACCCCGTGTATCTCTCTGTCTCTCTGTGTTCAGTCAGAGATGTTGCCCCAGTCTAACCCCGTGTATCTCTCTGTCTCTCTGTGTTCAGTCAGAGATGTTGCCCCAGTCTAACCCCGTGTATCTCTCTGTCTCTCTGTGTTCAGTCAGAGATGTTGCCCCAGTCTAACCCCGTGTATCTCTCTGTCTCTCTGTGTTCAGTCAGAGATGTTGCCCCAGTCTAACCCCGTGTATCTCTGTCTCTCTGTGTTCAGTCTGAGATGTTGCCCCAGTCTAACCCCGTGTATCTCTCTGTCTCTCTGTGTTCAGTCTGAGATGTTGCCCCAGTCTAACCCCGTGTATCTCTCTGTCTCTCTGTGTTCAGTCTGAGATGTTGCCCCAGTCTAACCCCGTGTATCTCTCTGTCTCTCTGTGTTCAGTCAGAGATGTTGCCCCAGTCTAACCCCGTGTATCTCTCTGTCTCTCTGTGTTCAGTCAGAGATGTTGCCCCAGTCTAACCCCGTGTATCTCTCTGTCTCTCTGTGTTCAGTCAGAGATGTTGCCCCAGTCTAACCCCGTGTATCTCTCTGTCTCTCTGTGTTCAGTCTGAGATGTTGCCCCAGTCTAACCCCGTGTATCTCTCTGTCTCTCTGTGTTCAGTCAGAGATGTTGCCCCAGTCTAACCCCGTGTATCTCTCTGTCTCTCTGTGTTCAGTCAGAGATGTTGCCCCAGTCTAACCCCGTGTATCTCTCTGTCTCTCTGTGTTCAGTCTGAGATGTTGCCCCAGTCTAACCCCGTGTATCTCTCTGTCTCTCTGTGTTCAGTCTGAGATGTTGCCCCAGTCTAACCCCGTGTATCTCTCTGTCTCTCTGTGTTCAGTCTGAGATGTTGCCCCAGTCTAACCCCGTGTATCTCTCTGTCTCTCTGTGTTCAGTCTGAGATGTTGCCCCAGTCTAACCCCGTGTATCTCTCTGTCTCTCTGTGTTCAGTCAGAGATGTTGCCCCAGTCTAACCCCGTGTATCTCTCTGTCTCTCTGTGTTCAGTCTGAGATGTTGCCCCAGTCTAACCCCGTGTATCTCTCTGTCTCTCTGTGTTCAGTCAGAGATGTTGCCCCAGTCTAACCCCGTGTATCTCTCTGTCTCTCTGTGTTCAGTCTGAGATGTTGCCCCAGTCTAACCCCGTGTATCTCTCTGTCTCTCTGTGTTCAGTCTGAGATGTTGCCCCAGTCTAACCCCGTGTATCTCTCTGTCTCTCTGTGTTCAGTCTGAGATGTTGCCCCAGTCTAACCCCGTGTATCTCTCTGTCTCTCTGTGTTCAGTCTGAGATGTTGCCCCAGTCTAACCCCGTGTATCTCTCTGTCTCTCTGTGTTCAGTCTGAGATGTTGCCCCAGTCTAACCCCGTGTATCTCTCTGTCTCTCTGTGTTCAGTCTGAGATGTTGCCCCAGTCTAACCCCGTGTATCTCTCTCTCTGTGTTCAGTCTGTGTTCAACCCCGTGTCTGAGATGTTGCCCCAGTCTAACCCCGTGTATCTCTCTGTCTCTCTGTGTTCAGTCAGAGATGTTGCCCCAGTCTAACCCCGTGTATCTCTCTGTCTCTCTGTGTTCAGTCAGAGATGTTGCCCCAGTCTAACCCCGTGTATCTCTCTGTCTCTCTGTGTTCAGTCAGAGATGTTGCCCCAGTCTAACCCCGTGTATCTCTCTGTCTCTCTGTGTTCAGTCAGAGATGTTGCCCCAGTCTAACCCCGTGTATCTCTCTGTCTCTCTGTGTTCAGTCAGAGATGTTGCCCCAGTCTAACCCCGTGTATCTCTCTGTCTCTCTGTGTTCAGTCTGAGATGTTGCCCCAGTCCCATCTCTCTGTCTCTCTGTGTTCCCTGAGATGTAGTCTCTCTCTGTCTCTCTGTGTTCAGTCTGAGATGTTGCCCCAGTCTAACCCCGTGTATCTCTCTGTCTCTCTGTGTTCAGTCAGAGATGTTGCCCCAGTCTAACCCCGTGTATCTCTCTGTCTCTCTGTGTTCAGTCTGAGATGTTGCCCCAGTCTAACCCCGTGTATCTCTCTGTCTCTCTGTGTTCAGTCTGAGATGTTGCCCCAGTCTAACCCCGTGTATCTCTCTGTCTCTCTGTGTTCAGTCTGAGATGTTGCCCCAGTCTAACCCCGTGTATCTCTCTGTCTCTCTGTGTTCAGTCTGAGATGTTGCCCCAGTCTAACCCCGTGTATCTCTCTGTCTCTCTGTGTTCAGTCTGAGATGTTGCCCCAGTCTAACCCCGTGTATCTCTCTGTCTCTCTGTGTTCAGTCTGAGATGTTGCCCCAGTCTAACCCCGTGTATCTCTCTGTCTCTCTGTGTTCAGTCAGAGATGTTGCCCCAGTCTAACCCCGTGTATCTCTCTGTCTCTCTGTGTTCAGTCTGAGATGTTGCCCCAGTCTAACCCCGTGTATCTCTCTGTCTCTCTGTGTTCAGTCTGAGATGTTGCCCCAGTCTAACCCCGTGTATCTCTCTGTCTCTCTGTGTTCAGTCTGAGATGTTGCCCCAGTCTAACCCCGTGTATCTCTCTGTCTCTCTGTGTTCAGTCTGAGATGTTGCCCCAGTCTAACCCCGTGTATCTCTCTGTCTCTCTGTGTTCAGTCTGAGATGTTGCCCCAGTCTAACCCCGTGTATCTCTCTGTCTCTCTGTGTTCAGTCTGAGATGTTGCCCCAGTCTAACCCCGTGTATCTCTCTGTCTCTCTGTGTTCAGTCAGAGATGTTGCCCCAGTCTAACCCCGTGTATCTCTCTGTCTCTCTGTGTTCAGTCTGAGATGTTGCCCCAGTCTAACCCCGTGTATCTCTCTGTCTCTCTGTGTTCAGTCAGAGATGTTGCCCCAGTCTAACCCCGTGTATCTCTCTGTCTCTCTGTGTTCAGTCTGAGATGTTGCCCCAGTCTAACCCCGTGTATCTCTCTGTCTCTCTGTGTTCAGTCTGAGATGTTGCCCCAGTCTAACCCCGTGTATCTCTCTCTCTCTGTGTTCAGTCTGACCTGTTGCCACAGTCTAACCCCGTGTATCTCTCTGTCTCTCTGTGTTCAGTCAGAGATGTTGCCCCAGTCTAACCCCGTGTATCTCTCTGTCTCTCTGTGTTCAGTCTGAGATGTTGCCCCAGTCTAACCCCGTGTATCTCTCTGTCTCTGTGTTCAGTCAGAGATGTTGCCCCAGTCTAACCCCGTGTATCTCTGTCTCTCTGTGTTCAGTCAGAGATGTTGCCCCAGTCTAACCCCGTGTATCTCTCTGTCTCTCTGTGTTCAGTCTGAGATGTTGCCCCAGTCTAACCCCGTGTATCTCTCTGTCTCTCTGTGTTCAGTCAGAGATGTTGCCCCAGTCTAACCCCGTGTATCTCTCTGTCTCTCTGTGTTCAGTCAGAGATGTTGCCCCAGTCTAACCCCGTGTATCTCTCTGTCTCTCTGTGTTCAGTCTGAGATGTTGCCCCAGTCTAACCCCGTGTATCTCTCTGTCTCTCTGTGTTCAGTCTGACCTGTTGCCCCAGTCTAACCCCGTGTATCTCTCTGTCTCTCTGTGTTCAGTCTGACCTGTTGCCCCAGTCTAACCCCGTGTATCTCTCTGTCTCTCTGTGTTCAGTCTGAGATGTTGCCCCAGTCTAACCCCGTGTATCTCTCTGTCTCTCTGTGTTCAGTCTGACCTGTTGCCCCAGTCTAACCCCGTGTATCTCTCTGTCTCTCTGTGTTCAGTCAGAGATGTTGCCCCAGTCTAACCCCGTGTATCTCTCTGTCTCTCTGTGTTCAGTCTGACCTGTTGCCCCAGTCTAACCCCGTGTATCTCTCTGTCTCTCTGTGTTCAGTCAGAGATGTTGCCCCAGTCTAACCCCGTATATCTCTCTGTCTCTCTGTGTTCAGTCAGAGATGTTGCCCCAGTCTAACCCCGTGTATCTCTCTGTCTCTCTGTATTCAGTCTGAGATGTTGCCCCAGTCTAACCCCGTGTATCTCTCTGTCTCTCTGTGTTCAGTCAGAGATGTTGCTGCAGCACCAGTCTAATCCGTGTATCTCCGACACGGCCGGTAAGACTCCTCTGGACCTGGCCTGTGAATTTGGACGAGTGGGGTGAGTCTCTCTCACTCACACACACACACACGCACACGCACGCACGTGCACACACACACACACACACACACACACACACACACACACACACACACACACACACACACACACACACACACACACACACACACACACACACACACACACACACACACACACACACACACACACACACACACACACATAATGTGTACACTCAGTATAATGTGTACAATGTGTACAGGTGTCTCCTCAGTAGTAATGTGTGTATAATGTGTACAGGTGGTGTCTCAGTAGTAATGTGTGTATAATGTGTACAGGTGGAGTCTCAGTAGTAATGTGTGTATAATGTGTACAGGTGGTGTCTCAGTAGTAATGTGTGTATAATGTGTAGTAGGTGTGTGTCTCAGTAGTAATGTGTGTATAATGTGTACAGGTGGTGTCTCAGTAGTAATGTGTGTATAATGTGTACAGGTGGTGTCTCAGTAGTAATGTGTATAATGTGTACAGGTGGTGTCTCAGTAGTAATGTGTGTATAATGTGTACAGGTGGTGTCTCCTCAGTAGTAATGTGTGTATAATGTGTACAGGTGGTGTCTCAGTAGTAATGTGTGTATAATGTGTACAGGTGGTGTCTCAGTAGTAATGTGTGTATAATGTGTACAGGTGGTGTCTCCTCAGTAGTAATGTGTGTATAATGTGTACAGGTGGTGTCTCAGTAGTAATGTGTGTATAATGTGTACAGGTGGTGTCTCAGTAGTAATGTGTGTATAATGTGTACAGGTGGTGTCTCCTCAGTAGTAATGTGTGTATAATGTGTACAGGTGGTGTCTCCTCAGTAGTAATGTGTGTATAATGTGTACAGGTGGTGTCTCCTCAGTAGTAATGTGTGTATAATGTGTACAGGTGGTGTCTCAGTAGTAATGTGTGTATAATGTGTACAGGTGGTGTCTCAGTAGTTATGTGTGTATAATGTGTACAGGTGGTGTCTCCTCAGTAGTAATATGTGTATAATGTGTACAGGTGGTGTCTCCTCAGTAGTAATGTGTGTATAATGTGTACAGGTGGTGTCTCAGTAGTAATGTGTGTATAATGTGTACAGGTGGTGTCTCCTCAGTAGTAGTGTGTGTATAATGTGTACAGGTGGTGTCTCAGTAGTAATGTGTGTATAATGTGTACAGGTGGTGTCTCAGTAGTAATGTGTGTATAATGTGTACAGGTGGTGTCTCAGTAGTAATGTGTGTATATGTGTACAGGTGGTGTCTCAGTAGTAATGTGTGTATAATGTGTACAGGTGGTGTCTCCTCAGTTGTAATGTGTGTTTAATGTGTACAGGTGGTGTCTCAGTAGTAATGTGTGTATAATGTGTATAGGTGGTGTCTCCTCAGTAGTAATGTGTGTATAATGTGTACAGGTGGTGTCTCAGTAGTAATGTGTGTATAATGTGTACAGGTGGTGTCTCCTCAGTAGTAATGTGTGTATAATGTGTACAGGTGGTGTCTCAGTAGTAATGTGTATAATGTGTACAGGTGGTGTCTCAGTAGTAATGTGTGTATAATGTGTACAGGTGGTGTCTCCTCAGTAGTAATGTGTGTATAATGTGTACAGGTGGTGTCTCAGTAGTAATGTGTGTATAATGTGTACAGGTGGTGTCTCCTCAGTAGTAATGTGTGTATAATGTGTACAGGTGGTGTCTCCTCAGTAGTAATGTGTGTATAATGTGTACAGGTGGTGTCTCAGTAGTAATGTGTGTATAATGTGTACAGGTGGTGTCTCAGTAGTAATGTGTGTATAATGTGTACAGGTGGTGTCTCCTCAGTAGTAATGTGTGTATAATGTGTACAGGTGGTGTCTCCTCAGTAGTAATGTGTGTATAATGTGTACAGGTGGTGTCTCTAGTAATGTGTGTATAATGTGTACAGGTGGTGTCTCCTCAGTAGTGTCTGTGTAATGTATAATGTGTACAGGTGGTGTCTCAGTAGTAATGTGTGTATAATGTGTACAGGTGGTGTCTCAGTAGTAATGTGTGTATAATGTGTACAGGTGGTGTCTCAGTAGTAATGTGTGTACAGGTGGTGTCTCAGCCCTAGTATTGTGTGTATAATGTGTACAGGTGGTCCAGCTGCTCCTCAGTAGTAATGTGTGTACAGGTGGTGTCTCAGTAGTAATGTGTGTATAATGTGTACAGGTGGTGTCTCAGTAGTAATGTGTGTATAATGTGTACAGGTGGTGTCTCAGTAGTAATGTGTGTATAATGTGTACAGGTGGTGTCTCAGTAGTAATGTGTGTATAATGTGTACAGGTGGTGTCTCAGTAGTAATGTGTGTATAATGTGTACAGGTGGTGTCTCAGTAGTAATGTGTATAATGTGTACAGGTGGTGTCTCAGTAGTAATATAATGTGTACAGGTGGTGTCTCAGTAATGTGTGTATAATGTGTACAGGTGGTGTCTCAGTAGTAATGTGTGTATAATGTGTACAGGTGGTGTCTCAGTAGTAATGTGTGTATAATGTGTACAGGTGGTGTCTCAGTAGTAATGTGTATGGTGTCTCAGTAGTAATGTGTACAGGTGGTGTCTCAGTAGTAATGTGTGTATAATGTGTACAGGTGGTGTCTCAGTAGTAATGTGTGTATAATGTGTACAGGTGGTGTCTCAGTAGTAATGTGTGTATAATGTGTACAGGTGGAGTCTCCGTAGTAATGTGTGTATAATGTGTACAGGTGGTGTCTCAGTAGTAATGTGTGTATAATGTGTACAGGTGGTGTCTCAGTAGTAATGTGTGTATAATGTGTACAGGTGGTGTCTCAGTAGTAATGTGTGTATAATGTGTACAGGTGGTGTCTCAGTAGTAATGTGTGTATAATGTGTACAGGTGGTGTCTCAGTAGTAATGTGTGTATAATGTGTACAGGTGGTGTCTCAGTAGTAATGTGTGTATAATGTGTACAGGTGGTGTCTCAGTAGTAATGTGTGTATAATGTGTACAGGTGGTCCAGCTGCTCCTCAGTAGTAATGTCTGTGCAGCGATGATCGAGCCTAGCCGTCGAACCCCAACGGCGTCTCTCCTCTTCACCTGGCCGCCAAGAACGGACACATCGATGTCATACGGTCAGGACATGACATCATCGCTGACATCGTCATCGTCACTCTGACTTCATCATCATCACCATCACTCTGACATCATCAGCGTCACACTAACACTCTGACATCATCACCACTCTGACATCATCGTCGTCACTCTGACTTCATCGTCATCACTCTGACATCATCATTACTCTGTGTGTGTTTGTGCCCGTGTGTGTGTGTGTGTGTGTGTGTGTGTGTGTGTGTGTGTGTGTGTGTGTGTGTGTGTGTGTGTGTGTGTGTGTGTGTGTGTGTGTGTGTGTGTGTGTGTGTGTGTGTGTGTGTGTGCGTGCGTGCGTGCGTGTGTGTGTGTGTGTGTCAGTCTGCTGATCCAAGCAGGTATAGATATTAACATTGTGTGTGTGCCTGTGTGCGTGTGTGTGTGTGTGTGTGTGTGTGTGTGTGTGTGTGTCAGTCTGCTGATCCAAGCAGGTGTAGATATTAACATTGTGTGTGTGTCAGTCTGCTGATCCAAGCAGGTATAGACATCAACAGACAGTCAGAGTCGGGGACGGCGCTGCATCAGGCAGCTCTCTGTGGAAAGACTGAGGTGGTGAGACTGCTGTTGGATGTGAGTACAACTATTTCTAACACTGACCTGTAGCCCTGACCTGTAGCCCTGACCTTTAGCCCTGACCTCTAGTCCTGACCTCTAGTCCTGACCTCTAGCCCTCTAGCCCTGACCTATAGCCCTGACCTCTAGCCCTCTAGCCCTGACCTCTAGCCCTGACCTCAAGCCCTCTAGCCCTGACCTCTAGCCCTGATCTTTAGCCCTCTAGCCCTGACCTCTAGCCCTGACCTTTAGCCCTCTAGCCCTGACCTCTATCCCTCCAGCCCAGACCTCTAGCCCTGACCTCTAGCCTGATCTCAAGCCCTGACCTCTAGCCCTGACCTCTAGCCCTCTAGCCCTGACCTCTAGCCCTGACCTCTAGCCCTGACCTCTAGCCCTGACCTGTAGCCCTGACCTGTAGCCCTGACCTCTAGCCCCGACCAGTAGCCCTGACCTCTAGCCCTGACCTGTAGCCCTGACCTCTAACCCTGACCTCTAGCCCTGACCTCTAGTCCTGACCTCTAGCCCTGACCTCTTGCCCTGACCTGTAGCCCTGACCTCTAGCCCTGACCTGTAGCCCTGACCTGTAGCCCTGACCTCTAGCCCTGACCTCTAGCCCTGACCTCTAGCCTTGACCTCTAGTCCTGGTCTCTTGCCCTCTAGCCCTGACCTCTAACCCTGACCACTAGCCCTGACCTCTAGCCCTGACCTTTAGATCTGTAGCCCTGACCTCTAACCCTCTAGACATGACCTCTAGCCCTGATCTTTGACCCTGACCTTTGACCCAGACCTCTAGTCCATAGCCCTGACCTCTAGCCCATAGCCCTGATCATGATTAGGTGCTTCTACACCATTGCTTGCTGTTTGGGGTTTTAGGCTGGATTTCTGAACAGCACTTTGAGATATCAGCAGATGTACAAAGGGCTATATAAATTGATTTGATTTGATGTGACCCTGACCTCTAGCCCTGACCTCTAGCCCTCTTGCACATATATCCACATGTTCTCAGCCAGAGCCGTCCAGAGTAGTGATGCTAGTTGGGCGGGCGGGAACGGGCAACGATCGGTTGAAGAGCATGCATTTAGTTTTACTAGCGTTTAAGTTGGAGGCCACGGATGGAGTGTTGTATGGCATTGAAGCTCATTTGGAGGTTTGTTAACACAGTGTCCAAAGAAGGGCCAGAAGTTTATAGAATGGTGTTGTCTGCATAGAGGTGGATCAGGGAATCGCCCGCAGCAAGAGAGACATCATTGATATATACAGAGAAAAGAGTCGGTCTGAGAATTGAACCCTGTGGTACCCACAGACTGCCACAGAGGTCCGGACAACATGCCCTCCGATTTGACACACTGAACTCTATCAGGGAAGTAGTTGGTGAACCAGGCGAGTCAGTCATTTGAGAAACCAAGGCTACTGAGTCTGCCGATAAGAATGTGGTGATTGACAGAGTTGAAAGCCTTGGCCAGGTCGATGAATACGGCTGCACAGTACTGTCTTTTATCAATGGCGGTGATGATATCGTTTAGTACCTTGAGCGTGGCTGAGGTGCACCAGTTCATGTAGTAGTCCTAATAGTAACTAGAGTTCATCTAGGTTCATTATGGGTTGTATCTCCAGTTCATCTGGTCCTAATAGTAACTAGAGTTCATCTAGGTTCATTATGGGTTGTATCTCCAGTTCATCTGGTCCTAATAGTAACTAGAGTTCATCTAGGTTCATTATGGGTTGTATCTCCAGTTCATCTGGTCCTAATAGTAACTAGAGTTCATCTAGGTTCATTATGGGTTGTATCTCAAGTTCATCTGGTCCTAATAGTAACTAGAGTTCATCTAGGTTCATTATGGGTTGTATCTCCAGTTCATCTGGTCCTAATAGTAACTAGAGTTCATCTAGGTTCATTATGGGTTGTATCTCCAGTTCACGGGCTGCTCCTAGATTTAATGTGTTGCTCCTAGATTTAATGTGGTGCTCCTAGATTTTATGTGGTGCTCCTAGATTTCATGTGGTGCTCCTAGATTTTATGTGGTGCTCCTAGATTTAATGTGGTGCACCTAGAGTTTATGTGGTGCTCCTAGATTTCATGTGGTGCTCCTAAAGTTGGGAGCATCAGCACTACCAATGAAAAAAGTTAATTTTGAGCCTTGGATGTATTGACGATGTTTTGATTGATGATTATTGGTTATTGATCCCGTAGAGTGGCATCAGTGCTGGGGTGAGGAACACTCTGTGTCAGACGGCTCTGGACATCGTTAACCAGTTCACCGCCACACAGGCCAGCAGAGAGATCAAACAGCTGCTGAGAGGTAACCCCTGACCCTAACCCCTAACCCCTGAACTCTAACTAACCTTACAGGCCAGCAGAGAGATCAAACAGCTGCTGAGAGGTAACCCCTGACCCCTAACCCCTAACCCCTGAACTCTAACTAACCATACAGGACAGCAGAGAGATTAAACAGCTGGGTGTGTGTGTTTTGACGTTGAGTTTGACTGTGTGTGTGTGTGTGTGTGTGTGTGTGTGTGTGTGTGTGTGTGTGTGTGTGTGTGTGTGTGTGTGTGTGTGTGTGTGTGTGTGTGTGTGTGTGTGTGTGTGTGTGTAGATGCGTCAGCTGCGATGCAGGTCAGAGCTCTGACAGAGTACTGCAACAACTACGACCTGACGAGCCTCAACATCAAGACTGGAGACATCATCACGGTACACACACACACACACACACACACACACACACACACACACACACACACACACACACGCACTCAGATGCACCTAACCAGTGGTGTGTGTGTGTCAGGTTCTGGAGCAGCATTCTGACGGACGGTGGAAGGGTTGTATCCATGACAACCGGACAGGAAATGACCGCGTCGGCTACTTCCCCTCCAGCATGGTGGAGGTGATCAGCAAGAGGCCAGGTGACCAGCACACAGTGACCCATGACCCCTAACAGAGAGAGAGAGAGACCAACACACAGCGTGTATGTGTGTGAGCGTGCGTGTGTGAGGGTTAGACAGCACTCTGTGTCTCAGCTGTCTCCTAACTTGTCATCCCTCCATCTTCCTTCCCTCCCCCTGCTGCCTGTCTGTCATTATCTCGTAGACCGTCCCTGCTGACTACCTGTCATTACCTCGTAGACCGTCCCTGCTGCCTACCTGTCATTACCTCGTAGACCGTCCCTGCTGCCTACCTGTCATTACCTCGTAGACTGTCCCTGCTGACTACCTGTCATTACCATGTTGACCGTCCCTGCTGCCTACCTGTCATTACCTCGTAGACCGTCCCTGCTGCCTACCTGTCATTACCTCGTAGACCGTCCCTGCTGCCTACCTGTCATTACCTCGTAGACCGTCCCTGCTGCCTACCTGTCATTACCTCGTAGACCGTCCCTGCTGCCTACCTGTCATTACCTCGTAGACCGTCCCTGCTGCCTACCTGTCGTTACCTCGTAGACCGTCCCTGCTGCCTACCTGTCATTACCTCGTAGACCGTCCCTGCTGCCTACCTCCGTCTCTGTATCTGTCATTACCTCGTAGACCGTCCCTGCTGCCTTCCTGTCATTACCTCGTAGACCGTCCCTGCTGCCTACCTGTCATTACCTCGTAGACCGTCCCTGCTGCCTACCTGTCATTACCTCGTAGACCGTCCCTGCTGCCTACCTGTCATTACCTCGTAGACCGTCCCTGCTGCCTATCTGTCATTATCTCGTAGACCGTCCCCGCTGAGTACCTGTCATTACCTCGTAGACCGTCCCCGCTGACTACCTGTCATTACCTCGTAGACCGTCCCTGCTGCCTATCTGTCATTACCTCGTAGACCGTCCCTGCTGCCTACCTGTCATTACCTCGTAGACCGTCCCTGCTGCCTACCTGTCATTACCTCGTAGACCGTCCCTGCTGCCTACCTGTCATTACCTCGTAGACCGTCCCTGCTGACTACCTGTCATTACCTCGTAGACCGTCCCTGCTGCCTATCTGTCATTATCTCGTAGACCGTCCCTGCTGCCTACCTGTCATCACCTCGTTGACCGTCCCTGCTGCCTACCTGTCATCACCTCGTTGACCGTCCCTGCTGCCTACCTGTCATTACCTCGTAGACCGTCCCTGCTGCCTACCTGTCATTATCTCGTAGACCGTCCCTGCTGCCTACCTGTCATTACCTCGTAGACCGTCCCTGCTGCCTACCTGTCATTACCTCGTAGACCGTCCCTGCTGCCTACCTGTCATTACCTCGTAGACCGTCCCTGCTGCCTACCTGTCATTACCTCGTTGACCGTCCCTGCTGCCTACCTGTCATTATCTCGTAGACCGTCCCTGCTGCCTACCTGTCATTACCTCGTAGACCGTCCCTGCTGCCTACCTGTCATTACCTCGTAGACCGTCCCTGCTGCCTACCTGTCATCACCTCGTTGACCGTCCCTGCTGCCTACCTGTCATTACCTCGTAGACCGTCCCTGCTGCCTACCTGTCATTACCTCGTAGACCGTCCCTGCTGCCTACCTGTCATTACCTCGTTGACCGTCCCTGCTGCCTACCTGTCATTACCTCGTAGACCGTCCCTGCTGCCTACCTGTCATTACCTCGTAGACCGTCCCTGCTGCCTACCTGTCATTACCTCGTAGACCGTCCCTGCTGCCTACCTGTCATCACCTCGTAGACCGTCCCTGCTGCCTACCTGTCATCACCTCGTTGACCGTCCCTGCTGCCTACCTGTCATTATCTCGTAGACCGTCCCTGCTGCCTACCTGTCATTACCTCGTAGACCGTCCCTGCTGCCTACCTGTCATTACCTCGTAGACCGTCCCTGCTGCCTACCTGTCATTACCTCGTAGACCGTCCCTGCTGCCTACCTGTCATCACCTCGTTGACCGTCCCTGCTGCCTACCTGTCATTACCTCGTAGACCGTCCCTGCTGCCTACCTGTCATTATCTCGTAGACCGTCCCTGCTGCCTACCTGTCATTACCTCGTAGACCGTCCCTGCTGCCTACCTGTCATTACCTCGTAGACCGTCCCTGCTGCCTACCTGTCATCACCTCGTTGACCGTCCCTGCTGCCTACCTGTCATTACCTCGTAGACCGTCCCTGCTGCCTACCTGTCATTACCTCGTAGACCGTCCCTGCTGCCTACCTGTCATTACCTCGTAGACCGTCCCTGCTGCCTACCTGTCATTACCTCGTAGACCGTCCCTGCTGCCTACCTGTCATTACCTCGTAGACCGTCCCTGCTGCCTACCTGTCATTATCCTCGTAGACCGCCCCTGCTGCCTACCTGTCATTACCTCGTAGACCGTCCCTGCTGCCTACCTGTCATTACCTCGTAGACCGTCCCTGCTGCCTACCTGTCATTATCTCGTAGACCATCCCTGCTGCCTACCTGTCATTACCTCGTAGTCCGTCCCTGCTGCCTACCTGTCATTACCTCGTAGACCGCCCCTGCTGCCTACCTGTCATTACCTCGTAGACCGTCCCTGCTGCCTACCTGTCATTACCTCGTAGACCGTCCCTGCTGCCTACCTGTCATTACCTCGTAGACCGTCCCTGCTGCCTACCTGTCATTACCTCGTAGACCGTCCCTGCTGCCTACCTGTCATTACCTCGTAGACCGTCCCTGCTGCCTACCTGTCATTACCTCGTAGACCGTCCCTGCTGCCTACCTGTCATTACCTCGTAGACCGTCCCTGCTGCCTACCTGTCATTACCTCGTAGACCGTCCCTGCTGCCTACCTGTCATTACCTCGTAGACCGTCCCTGCTGCCTACCTGTCATTACCTCGTAGACCGTCCCTGCTGCCTACCTGTCATTACCTCGTAGACCGTCCCTGCTGCCTACCTGTCATTACCTCGTAGACCGTCCCTGCTGCCTATCTGTCATTACCTCGTAGACCGTCCCTGCTGCCTACCTGTCATTACCTCGTAGACCGTCCCTGCTGCCTACCTGTCATTACCTCGTAGACCGTCCCTGCTGCCTACCTGTCATTACCTCGTAGACTGTCCCTGCTGCCTACCTGTCATTACCTCGTAGACCGTCCCTGCTGCCTACCTGTCATTACCTCGTAGACCGTCCCTGCTGCCTACCTGTCATTACCTCGTAGACCGTCCCTGCTGCCTACCTGTCATTACCTCGTAGACTGTCCCTGCTGCCTACCTGTCATTATCTCGTAGACCGTCCCTGCTGCCTTCCTGTCATTACCTCGTAGACCGTCCCTGCTGCCTTCCTGTCATTACCTCGTAGACCGTCCCTGCTGCCTACCTGTCATTACCTCGTAGACCGTCCCTGCTGCCTACCTGTCATTACCTCGTAGACCGTCCCTGCTGCCTACCTGTCATTACCTCGTAGACCGTCCCTGCTGCCTACCTGTCATTACCTCGTAGACCGTCCCTGCTGCCTACCTGTCATTACCTCGTAGACCGTCCCTGCTGCCTACCTGTCATTACCTCGTAGACCGTCCCTGCTGCCTACCTGTCATTACCTCGTAGACCGTCCCTGCTGCCTACCTGTCATTACCTCGTAGACCGTCCCTGCTGCCTACCTGTCATTACCTCGTAGACCGTCCCTGCTGCCTACCTGTCATTTCCTCGTAGACTGTCCCTGCTGCCTACCTGTCATTATCTCGTAGACTGTCCCTGCTGCCTACCTGTCATTACCTCGTAGACCGTCCCTGCTGCCTATCTGTCATTACCTCGTAGACCGTCCCAGCTGCCTACCTGTCATTACCTCGTAGACTGTCCCTGCTGCCTACCTGTCATTATCTCGTAGACCGTCCCTGCTTCCTTCCTGTCATTACCTCGTAGACCGTCCCTGCTTCCTTCCTGTCATTACCTCGTAGACCGTCCCTGCTGCCTACCTGTCATTACCTCGTAGACCGTCCCTGCTGCCTACCTGTCATTACCTCGTAGACCGTCCCTGCTGCCTATCTGTCATTACCTCGTAGACCGTCCCTGCTGCCTATCTGTCATTATCTCGTAGACCGTCCCTGCTGCCTACCTGTCATCACCTCGTTGACCGTCCCTGCTGCCTACCTGTCATTATCTCGTAGACCGTCCCTGCTGCCTACCTGTCATTACCTCGTAGACCGTCCCTGCTGACTACCTGTCATTATCTCGTAGACCGTCCCTGCTGACTACCTGTCATTATCTCGTAGACTGTCCCTGCTGACTACCTGTCATTATCTCGTAGACTGTCCCTGCTGACTACCTGTCATTATCTCGTAGACTGTCCCTGCTGACTACCTGTCATTATCTCGTAGACTGTCCCTGCTGACTACCTGTCATTATCTCGTAGACTGTCCCTGCTGACTACCTGTCATTATCTCGTAGACTGTCCCTGCTGACTACCTGTCATTATCTCGTAGACTGTCCCTGCTGCCTACCTGTCATTACCTCGTAGACCGTCCCTGCTGCCTACCTGTCATTACCTCGTAGACCGTCCCTGCTGCCTACCTGTCATTACCTCGTAGACTGTCCCTGCTGCCTACCTGTCATTACCTCATAGACTGTCCCGTCTGCCTACCTGTCATTACCTCGTAGACCGTCCCTGCTGCCTACCTGTCATTACCTCGTAGACCGTCCCTGCTGCCTACCTGTCATTACCTCGTAGACCGTCCCTGCTGCCTACCTGTCATTACCTCGTAGACCGTCCCTGCTGCCTACCTGTCATTACCTCGTAGACTGTCCCTGCTGCCTACCTGTTATTACCTGGTAGACTGTCCAGCTGCCTACCTGTCATTACCTCGTAGACCGTCCCTGCTGCCTACCTGTCATTACCTCGTAGACCGTCCCTGCTGCCTACCTGTCATTACCTCGTAGACTGTCCCTGCTGCCTACCTGTCATTACCTCGTAGACCGTCCCTGCTGCCTACCTGTCATTACCTCGTAGACTGTCCCTGCTGCCTACCTGTCATTACCTCGTAGACCGTCCCTGCTGCCTACCTGTCATTACCTCGTAGACCGTCCCTGCTGCCTACCTGTCATTACCTCGTAGACTGTCCCTGCTGCCTACCTGTCATTACCTCGTAGACCGTCCCTGCTGCCTACCTGTCATTACCTCGTAGACCGTCCCTGCTGCCTACCTGTCATTACCTCGTAGACCGTCCCTGCTGCCTACCTGTCATTACCTCGTAGACCGTCCCTGCTGCCTACCTGTCATTACCTCGTAGACCGTCCCTGCTGCCTACCTGTCATTACCTCGTAGACCGTCCCTGCTGCCTACCTGTCATTACCTCGTAGACCGTCCCTGCTGCCTACCTGTCATTACCTCGTAGACCGTCCCCCATCACACCCCCCCTTTCAGTTTAATTTACATCTTTTTACATTTTTTTATTAGGTTTTTATATTTCATTTTGTTTTTATCAACATTTGTATATTTTAACTTTGAATGATATTGTTTTATATTTTTCATTATGAATATGTAATATTGTGTGTTTATATCTAATATAAATATTTGAGTTGACTTATTATTATTGTTTTATATATTTTTAATTTAAATTTATATTGGGTTTTATTTGACTGGTTGCCTGTGTTTTGGGTTTGTTGTTGTTTCCCCTCCCTCTTCCTGGTTTGTATTTAGGCCCCTCCCTCTCCCAGCAGAGCCACACCCTCCTTCTACGTAGGCACGTCCCCTGCCCCTCCCCCTGCCTCGTTACCACGGTGAACAGCCACCGCTCCCACATGCTACCACTGCCTCTTCCTCCTCATCCTCCTCTCACGCAAACCACACCTCTCTTCTCCTCCTTTGGTTATCCCCCACTCCTCCTCTCTCCTCCTCACCTCTCCACTCTCCCCCTGGGCCTCTCCACTCCACCACCTCCTCCTCCTCTCTCCTCTCCTCCTCTCTCGACAAGTCTGGAGCAGCCAAGCCTGCCAGGTATCCAGCTAAAACTCTTAGCTTGTGAATAAATCATATAATCAATACTATTTTCAATATAATCAATATTATGATCAGTACATCGTATTACTATAGTATTATTGTAGTGTGTGTCCCCATCACTGTGGCAATGGCATCAGTGCTAGTAATAGTATTTGTTGCAGTATTAGTTGTAGTAGTATTAGTAGCAGTATTAGTTGTAGTAGTAGTATTAGTAGCAGTATTAGTTGTAGTAGTAGTATTAGTAGCAGTATTAGTTGTAGTAGTATTAGTAGCAGTATTAGTTGTAGTAGTATTAGTAGCAGTATTAGCTGTAGTAGTATTATTAGCAGTATTAGTTGTAGTAGTATTATTAGCAGTATTAGCAGTATTAGTTGTGGTAGTATTATTAGCAGTATTAGTTGTAGTAGTATTAGTAGCAGTATTAGTTGTATTAGTAGCAGTATTAGTTGTAGTAGTATTAGTAGCAGTATTAGTTGTATTAGCAGTATTAGTTGTAGTAGTATTAGTAGCAGTATTAGTTGTAGTAGTATTAGTAGCAGTATTAGTTGTAGTAGTAATATTTGCAGTATTATCAATAGTTGTAGTAGTATTATTTGCAGTTTTGTTAATAATCATAACAGTGGTCGTATTGCTACCATTAGTTAGCAGCATTGTTAGTGTTGACCATTCTCTTGTTGTTGTTGTTGTTGTTGTTGTTGTTTTGGTACTAGTACTAGTTCTACATGTAGTAGTGCAGCTTGTGGTGGTTTTAGTGTTAGTTATAGTCTAGATATTATAGATCTGTTGTTGTTGTTGTTGTTGTTGTTTTGGTACTAGTACTAGTTATACATGTAGTAGTGCTGCTTGTGGTGGTTTTAGTGTTAGTTATAGTCTAGATATTATAGATCTGTTGTTGTTGTTGTTGTTTTGGTACTAGTACTAGTTCTACATGTAGTAGTGCTGCTTGTGGTGGTTTTAGTGTTAGTTATAGTCTAGATATTATAGATCTGTTGTTGTTGTTGTTGTTGTTTTGGTACTAATACTAGTTCTACATGTAGTAGTGCTGCTTGTGGTGGTTTTAGTGTTAGTTATAGTCTAGATATTATAGATTAGGTATGCATGGCCTGTGCTGCTCACTCACGTGTCTCCACACCGTCTCTGTCTGCCAATCTATCTTGTCCTATTTCTATGTATCACTACATAGAAATAATTTAAGGACTTTGTGTGGTTTGGTGTGTAGATGTGGTAAGGTGGGGTTGTATGGTGGGGTGTAGGGGGGTTGTATGGTGGTGTGTAGATGGGGTAAGGTGGGGTTGAATGGTGGGGTGTAGGTGGGGTGGTATGGTGGTGTGTAGATGGGGTATGGTGGTGTATAGATGGGGTAAGGTAAGGTTGCATGGTGGTGTATAGATGGGGTAAGGTAAGGTTGCATGGTGGTGTGTAGGTGGGGTAAGGTGGGGTTGTATGGTGGTGTGTAGATGTGGTAAGGTGGGGTTGTATGGTGGTGTGTAGATGGGGTAAGGTGGGGTGGTATGGTGGTGTGTAGATGGGGTAAGGTGGGGTTGTATGGTGGTGTGTAGATGGGGTAAGGTGGTGTGTAGATGGGGTAAGGTGGGGTAAGGTGGGGTTGTATGGTGGGGTAAGGTGGGGTTGTATGGTGGGGTAAGGTGGGGTTGTATGGTGTAGGTGGGGTTGTATGGTGGTGTGTAGATGGGGTTGTATGGTGGTGTGTAGATGGGGTAAGGTGGGGTGGTATGGTGGTGTGTAGATGTGGTAAGGTGGGGTTGTATGGTGGGGTGTAGATGGGGTTGTATGGTGGTGTGTAGATGGGGTAAGGTGGGGTTGTATGGTGGGGTAAGGTGGGGTTGTATGGTGGGGTGTAGGTGGGGTGGTATGGTGGTGTGTAGATGGGGTATGGTGGGGTAAGGTGGGGTTGTATGGTGGGGTAAGGTGGGGTTGTATGGTGTAGGTGGGGTGGTATGGTGGTGTGTAGGTGGGGTTGTATGGTGGTGTGTAGATGTGGTGGTATGGTGGTGTGTAGGTAGGGTTGTATGGTGGGGTGTAGGTGGGGTGGTATGGTGGTGTATAGGTGGGGTTGTATGGTGGTGTGTAGATGGGGTAAGGTGGGGTTGTATGGTGGTAAGGTGGGGTTGTATGGTGGTGTGTAGATGTGGTAAGGTGGGGTTGTATGGTGGGGTGTAGATGTGGTAAGGTGGGGTTGTATTGTGGGATGTAGATGTGGTAAGGTGGGGTTGTATGTTGGGGTGTAGGTGGGGTTGTATGGTGGTGTGTAGATGGGGTAAGGTGGGGTTGTATGGTGGTGTGTAGATGGGGTAAGGTGGGGTTGTATGGTGGTGTGTATATGTGGTGGTATGGTGGTGTGTAGGTGGGGTTGTATGGTGGGGTGTAGGTGGGGTGGTATGGTGGTGTGTAGATGGGGTTGTATGGTGGGGTGTAGATGGGGTAAGGTGGGGTTGTATGGTGGGGTAAGGTGGGGTTGTATGGTGGTGTGTAGGTGGGGTTGTATGGTGGTGTGTAGGTGGGGTTGTATGGTGGTGTGTAGATGTGGTGGTATGGTGGTGTGTAGGTGGGGTTGTATGGTGGGGTGTAGGTGGGGTGGTATGGTGGTGTGTAGATGGGGTTGTATGGTGGGGTGTAGATGGGGTAAGGTGGGGTGGTATGGTGGTGTGTAGATGTGGTGGTATGGTGGTGTGTAGGTGGGGTTGTATGGTGGGGTGTAGGTGGGGTGGTATGGTGGTGTGTAGATGGGGTTGTATGGTGGGGTGTAGATGGGGTAAGGTGGGGTTGTATGGTGGGGTGTAGGTGGGGTTGTATGGTGGGGTAAGGTGGGGTTGTATGGTGGTGTGTAGGTGGGGTTGTATGGTGGGGTGTAGGTGGGGTGGTATGGTGGTGTGTAGATGAGGTTGTATGGTGGTGTGTAGATGGGGTAAGGTGGGGTTGTATGGTGGTGTGTAGGTGGGGTTGTATGGTGGGGTGTAGGTGGGGTGGTATGGTGGTGTGTAGATGGGGTATGGTGGTGTATAGGTGGGGTTGTATGGTGGTGTGTAGATGGGGTAAGGTGGGGTTGGATGGTGGTGTGTAGGTGGGGTGGTATGGTGGTGTGTAGATGGGGTATGGTGGTGTATAGGTGGGGTTGTATGGTGGTGTGTAGATGGGGTAAGGTGGGGTTGGATGGTGGTGTGTAGGTGTGGTTGTATGGTGGGGTGTAGGTGGGGTGGTATGGTGGTGTGTAGATGGGGTTGTATGGTGGGGTGTAGATGGGGTAAGATGGGGTTGTATGGTGGCGTTGTATGGTGGGGTAAGGTGGGGTTGTATGGTGGTGTGTAGGTGGGGTTGTATGGTGGTGTGTAGATGTGGTGGTATGGTGGTGTGTAGGTGGGGTTGTATGGTGGGGTGTAGATGGGGTATGGTGGGGTAAGGTGGGGTTGTATGGTGGGGTGTAGGTGGGGTGGTATGGTGGTGTGTAGATGGGGTTGTATGGTGGTGTGTAGATGGGGTGGTATGGTGGTGTGTAGGTGGGGTTGTATGGTGGGGTGTAGGTGGGGTGGTATGGTGGTGTGTAGATGGGGTTGTATGGTGGGGTGTAGATGGGGTAAGGTGGGGTTGTATGGTGGGGTAAGGTGGGGTTGTATGGTGGGGTGTAGGTGGGGTGGTATGGTGGTGTGTAGATGGGGTATGGTGGTGTATAGGTGGGGTTGTATGGTGGTGTGTAGATGGGGTAAGGTGGGGTTGTATGGTGGTGTGTCGATGTGGTAAGGTGGGGTTGTATGGTAGGGTGTAGGTGGGGTTGTATGGTGGGGTGTAGATGTGGTAAGGTGGGGTTGTATGTTGGGGTGTAGGTGGGGTTGTATGGTGGTGTGTAGATGGGGTAAGGTGGGGTTGTATGGTGGTGTGTAGGTGGGGTTGTATGGTGGTGTGTAGGTGGGGTAAGGTGGGGTTGGATGGTAGTGTGTCGATGGGGTTGTATGTTGGTGTGTAGATGGGGTTGTATGGTGGTGTGTAGGTGGGGTAAGGTGGGATTTATGGTGGTGTGTAGG
The DNA here is from genome assembly GCF_036934945.1 of Oncorhynchus masou masou. Taxonomy (NCBI): domain Eukaryota; kingdom Metazoa; phylum Chordata; class Actinopteri; order Salmoniformes; family Salmonidae; genus Oncorhynchus; species Oncorhynchus masou. The sequence continues at coordinate 2,287,434 of NC_088216.1, read as the reverse complement.
TGGGGTTGTATGGTGGTGTGTAGATGGGGTTGTATGGTTGTGTGTAGATGGGGTAAGGTGGGGTTGTATGGTGGGGTGTAGATGGGGTTGTATGGTGGGGTAAGGTGGGGTTGTATGGTGGTGTGTAGATGTGGTAAGGTGGGGTGGTATGGTGGGGTGTAGATGGGGTTGTATGGTGGTGTGTAGATGGGGTAAGGTGGGGTTGAATTGTGGTCTGTAGGTGGGGTTGTATGGTGGTGTGTAGATGGGGTTGTATGGTGGGGTGTAGGTGGGGTTGTATGTTGGGGTGTAGATGGGGTTGTATGGTGGGGTGTAGATGGGGTAATGTGGGGTTGAGTCAGCAGGGTAATAAGGGGCAGTGTGTCAGCAGGGTAATAAGGGGTAGTGTGTCAGCAGGGTAATAAGGGGTAGTGTGTCAGCAGGGTAATAAGGGGTAGTGTGTCAGCAGGGTAATAAGGGGTAGGGTGTCAGCAGGGTAATAAGGGGTAGGGTGTCAGCAGGGTAATAAGGGGTAGGGTGTCAGCAGGGTAATAAGGGGTAGTGTGTCAGCAGGGTAATAAGGGGTAATAAGGGGTAGGGTGTCAGCAGGGTAATAAGGGGTAGGGTGTCAGCAGGGTAATAAGGGGTAGTGTGTCAGCAGGGTAATAAGGGGTAGTGTGTCAGCAGGGTAATAAGGGGTAGGGTGTCAGCAGGGTAATAAGGGGTAGGGTGTCAGCAGGGTAATAAGGGGTAGGGTGTCAGCAGGGTAATAAGGGGCAGTGTGTCAGCAGGGTAATAAGGGGTAGGGTGTCAGCAGGGTAATAAGGGGTAGGGTGTCAGCAGGGTAATAAGGGGTAGGGTGTCAAGCAGGGTAATAAGGGGTAGTGTGTCAGCAGGGTAATAAGGGGTAGTGTGTCAGCAGGGTACTAAGGGGTAGTGTGTCAGCAGGGTAATAAGGGGTAGGGTGTCAGCAGGGTAATAAGGGGTAGTGTGTCAGCAGGGTAATAAGGGGTAGTGTGTCAGCAGGGTAATAAGGGGTAGGGTGTCAGCAGGGTAATAAGGGGTAATAAGGGATGTGTGTCAGCAGGGTAATAAGGGGTAGGGTGTCAGCAGGGTAATAAGGGGTAGGGTGTCAGCAGGGTAATAAGGGGTAGTGTGTCAGCAGGGTAATAAGGGGTAGGGTGTCAGCAGGGTAATAAGGGGTAGTGTGTCAGCAGGGTAATAAGGGGTAGGGTGTCAGCAGGGTAATACAGGATGGGTGTCAGCAGGGTAATAAGGGGTAGTGTGTCAGCAGGGTAATAAGGGGTAGGGTGTCAGCAGGGTAATAAGGGGTAGGGTGTCAGCAGGGTAGTAAGGGGTAGTGTGTCAGCTGGGTAATAAGGGGTAGTGTGTCAGCAGGGTAATAAGGGGTATTGTGTCAGCTGGGTAATAAGGGGTAGTGTGTCAGCAGGGTAATAAGGGGTAACAAGGGATGTGTGTCAGCAGGGTAATAAGGGGTAGGGTGTCAGCAGGGTAATAAGGGGTAGTGTGTCAGCAGGGTAATAAGGGGTAGGGTGTCAGCAGGGTAATAAGGGGTAGTGTGTCAGCAGGGTAATAAGGGGTAGGGTGTCAGCAGGGTAATAAGGGGTAGGGTGTCAGCAGGGTAATAAGGGGTAATAAGGGATGTGTCAGCAGGGTAATAAGGGGTATGTGTGTCAGCAGGGTAATAAGGGGTAGGGTGTCAGCAGGGTAATAAGGGGTAGGGTGTCAGCAGGGTAGTAAGGGGTAGTGTGTCAGCTGGGTAATAAGGGGTAGTGTGTCAGCAGGGTAATAAGGGGTAGTGTGTCAGCAGGGTAATAAGGGGTAGTGTGTCAGCAGGGTAATAAGGGGTAGTGTGTCAGCAGGGTAATAAGGGGAGTGTGTCAGCAGGGTACTAAGGGGTAGTGTGTCAGCAGGGTAATAATGGGTAGTGTGTCAGCAGGGTAATAATGGGTAGTGTGTCAGCAGGTGGTGATAAAAGGGGTTGATCGCATTGTCTTTGTTTGTTTGTTTGTGTGTGTGTTTGTGTGTGTCCATGTGTTTTTGTGTGTGTGTGTCAGGTTCTCGGGGCTCTGAGTCCAGTCCCCACGGCTCTCCCACACTTGGCCAGCAGGGCGGCTCCAGCGAGGATGTCTGGGTTCTCCGGAAGCCCCTCGCAGGTACGAGGGTGTGTTGTTGTGTTTGTGTATTGGTGTGAGTGTGTTTGTGTGCAGTTGTGTGTGTTATTAATTAATATAGTTCATTACTATAGTTAATTAAGTTAGTTAATATAGTTAATTAATATAGTTAATTAATATAGTTAATTAATATAGTTAGTTAATATAGTTAATTAATATAGTTAATATAGTTAATTAATATAGTCCATTAATATAGGTAATGTAGTTCATTAATATAGTTAAATAATATAGTTAGTTAATATAGTGAATATAGTTCATTAATATAGTTAATTAATATAGTTAATTAATATAGTTAATTAATATAGTTAGTTAATATAGTTAATTAATATAGTTAGTTAATATAGTTAGTTAATATAGTTAATTAATATAGTTAATATAGTTAATTAATATACTTAGTTAATATAGTTAATTAGTATAGTTAATAAATATAGTTAATTAATATAGTTAATATAGTCAATTAATATTGTTAATTAATATAGTTCATTAATATAGTTCATTAATATAGTTCATTAATATAGTTAATATAGTCAATTAATATAGTTTATTAATATAGTTAATTAATATAGTTCATTGATATAGTTCATATAGTTAATTAATATAGTTCATTGATATAGTTAATTAATATAGTTAATTAATACAGTTCATTAATATAGTTAATATAGTTCATTAATATAGTTAATTGATATAGTTAATTAATATAGTTAATTAATACAGTTCATTAATATAGTTAATTAATCCAGTTCATTAATATAGTTAATATAGTAAATTAATATAGTTCATTGATATAGTTAATTAATATAGTTCATTTATATAGTTCATTAATATGGTTAATATAGTCAATTAATATAGTTCATTTATATAGTGTATTAATATAGTTCATTACTATAGTTCATTGATATAGTTCATTAATATAGTTAATATATTTAATTAATATAGTTCATTAATATAGTTCATTGATATAGGTCATTAATATAGTTCATTAATATAGTTCATTAATATAGTTCATTAATATAGTTAATATAGTTAATTAATATAGTTAATTAATTTAGTTCATTGATATAGGTCATTAATATAGTTCATTAATATAGTTCATTGATATAGTTCATTAATACAGTTCATTAATATTGTTAATATAGTCAATGAATAGTTCATTTATAAATATAAGTGAATATTTGAACATGTGTGTAATGGAATATGGTGCCATCAGAAAGTATTCAAAGCCCCTCGACTTATTCCACATATTTGATGTTACAGCCTGAATTCAGAATGGATTAAAGATGTGTTTTCTCACCCATCTCCACACGATACCCCATAATTACAAATTATTATTCAACATAAAATACAGAAATATCTCATTTACAAATTTGTTCACACTCCGGAGTCAATACTGTGAGTCTTTCTGGGTAAGACCCTGAGTCAATACTGTGAGTCTTTCTGGGTAAGACCCTGAGTCAATACTGTGAGTCTTTCTGGGTAAGACCCTGAGTCAATACTGTGAGTCTTTCTGGGTAAGACCCTGAGTCAATACTGTGAGTCTTTCTGGGTAAGACCCTGAGTCAATACTGTGAGTCTTTCTGGGTAAGACCCTGAGTCAATGCTGTGAGTCTTTCTGGGTAAGACCCTGAGTCAATACTGTGAGTCTTTCTGGGTAAGACCCTGAGTCAATACTGGTTAGAATCACCTTTGACAGCGATTACAGCTGTGAGTCTCTCTGGGTAAATCTCTAAGAGCTTTGCACACCTGCATTGTACAACATCTGCCCATTATTATGATCAAAATTCTTTAAACTCTGTCAAATTGGTTGTTGATCATTGCTAGACAACCATTTTCAAGTCTTGCCATAGATTTTCAAGCAGATTTAAGTCAAAACCTGCAACTCAGGAACATTCTCTGTCTTCTTGGTAAGCAACTCTGGTGTAGATTTGGCCTTCTGTTTTAGGCCGTTGTCCTGCTAAAAGGTGAATTCCTCTCCCTTTGTCTGGTGGAAATCAGTCTTAACCATGTGTTCAAAACGAATGGAGGACCAAGGCACTCTTCAGATAATTCATTAAAACGCCTTTATTTATTTTTTACCTTTATTTAACTAGGCAAGTCGGTTAAGAACACATTTTTTTTCCACAATGGCGGCCTACCGGAGGACAGTGGGTTAAATGCCTTGGTCAGGGGTAGAATGACAGATTTTTACCTCGTCAGCTCGGGGATTCAATCTTGCAACCTTATGGTTATTGGCCCAATGCTCTAACCACTAGGTTACTGGCCCAATGCTCTAACCACTAGGTTACTGGCCCAATGCTCTAACCACTAGGTTACTGGCCCAATGCTCTAACCACTAGGTTACTGGCCCAATGCTCTAACCACTAGGTTACTGGCCCAATGCTCTAACCACTATGCTACCTGCCTATTTATATGGCATGGTCAATGGAAACCAAGTTGAAAAACTCTGACGCGTTTCGGATACCTGTGCTTAGTTCCATTACGTTTCTTTTTCATCCTGAAAAACTCCCCAGTCCTTAACGATTACAAGCATACCCATAACATGATGCAGCCACCACCTATGCTTGAAAATATGGAGAGTGAAACTCAGTAATGCGTTGTATTATCAGGTTCGAAGGTAAGACCCAGATGCAGACTGTGTTGGAGTAACAATATTTATTACAGCAACAGGGCAAACGACAGGTCAAGGCAGGCAGGGGTCGATAACCAGAGTAGTGGGGGAAAGGTGCAGGACGGCAGGTAGGCTCAGGGTCGGGTCAGGGGCAAGCAGAGTGGTCAGGCAGGCGGGCTCAGAGACAGGACAGGCAAGTGTCAAAACCAGGAGGATGAGAAAAAGATAGACTGGGGGGGAAGCAGGAGCTGAGACTAAACGCTGGTTGAGTATTGTGGAGTAACTACAATGTTGTTGACACATCCTCAGTTTTCTATCACTGTAACTGTTTTAAAGTCACCATTGGCCTCATGATGAAATCCCTTCCCCTCCAGCAACTGAGTTAGGAAGGACGCCTGTATCTTTGTAGTGACTGGGTGTATTGATACACCATCCAAAATGTAATTAATACCATGCTCAAAGGGATATTCAATGTCTACTTTTTTGGTGTGTCTGAGGGGTGCTTTACCTGGTTCATTGCGCTCTAGCAACTCCTTGTGGCGGGCCAGGTGCTTGCAGGCTGACTCCAGTCGTCAATTGAACGGTGTTTCCTCCGACATATTGGAGCAGCTGGCTTCTGTGTTAAGTGGGCGGGTGTTAAGAAGCGCGGTTTGGCGGGTCATGTTTCAGAGGACGCATGACTCGACCTCCGCTTCTCCAGAGCCTGCGATGAGTGATGAGAAAATATCACAATTGTGAGGAAAAGGGGGTAAAAAAAAGATATACAAAAATGATGTAATCCATTTAAAATTCAGGCTGAAACAAAACAAAATGTGGAGGAAGTCAAGGGGTGTGAATACTTTCTGAAGGCACCGTATTTCTGTGCCTGTGTGCATAATAGATGACGTTGATCATAGCATGATTACTATCAGAAATAAGAGAGGTCCTAGAATAGAACCATGAGGAACACCACATTCTATATATTCCTAGAATAGAACCCTGATCAACACCATATTCTATCTATTCCTAGAATAGAACCATGAGGAACACCACATTCTATCTGTTCCTAGAATAGAACCCTGAGGAACACCACATTCTGTCTATATATTCCTAGAATAGAACCCCTGAGGAACACAACATTATATCTAAACCTGTGTGTGTGTGTGTGTGTGTGTGTGTGTGTGTGCGTGTGCGTGTGCGTGCGTGCGTGCATGCACATTTGTGGATGTGTGTAGGTGGTGACCGTAGCAGCAGTGTGGGTAGTCTGGGTAGCGTTCGTTCCCTCGGCAGCGTCCAGAGTTCTGGAAATACACAACACGCCCTGAATACGCCTCCTCCGCCTGCCACAGCACACGCTACTAACACGCCAGCTAGCAGCCTGAACACACACGGCCTCAACGCTCCCGGGCTCCACGCGCAGTCGGAGGGAGTCAAGGTGGGTGTCAGTCTTCCTCTGATTGACAGACGAACTAAGCCTGTCTCTGGTGTGTGTGTGTTTCAGGTTTGTGTGTGTGTGTGTGTGTTTCAGATGTGTGTTTGTGCTAACTTGTTCTTCAATTCTGATCCACAAATTGACTAAGCTCTTGTGCATGTGTGTGTTTATGTTTAGCTCCTAGCCACAGTGATGTCCCAGTCAATAAAGGCAAAGGAGCATCTGTTGGAGCAGTCCAAGTCTGTGGAGCAGGCAGCAGGTACCCAGAATAATATTACTGTAATATTAATAACAACTATAATAATAGTAACAGGACCAGTCCAGGTCTGTGGAGCAGGCAGCAGGTACCCAGAATAATATTACTGTAATATTTGTAACGAGTTTCTTCTAACTCCTCCTCTGACGAAGAGGTGGAACAATGCAGCGTGGTTAGTTAGATACATCTTTAATGAAGATGAAACACGAACAATACAAAAACAACAAACGTGGAAAACCGAAACAGCCCTATCTGGAGCAACAAACACAGAGACAGGAACAATCACCCACAAACACACAGTGAAACCCAGGCTACCTAAATATGGTTCCCAATCAGAGACAATGACTAACACCTGCCTCTGATTGAGAACCATATCAGGCCAGACATAGAAATAGACAAACAAGACATCCAACATAGAATGCCCACTCAGATCACACCCTGACCAACCAAAACATAGAAACATACAAATAAACTATGGTCAGGGTGTGACAGTACAACCCCTCAAGGTGCGGACTCCGGCCGCAAAACCTGAACCTATCGGGAGGGTCTGGGTGGGCATCTGTCCGCGGTGGCGGCTCCGGTGCTGGACGTGGCCCCCACTTCACCGTAGTCCTCCCCCACCTTGTCCGCTTCCGTGACCTCCTAGCCACGGCAACCCTACTAAATAACACGGGACAGAGGGGCAGCTCGGGACAGAGGGGCAGCTCGGGACAGAGGGGCAGCTCGGGACAGAGGGGCAGCTCGGGACAGAGGGGCAGCTCGGGACTGAGGGGCAGCTCGGGACTGAGGGGCAGCTCGGGACTGAGGAGCAGCTCGGGACAGAGAGGGGCAGCTCGGGACAGGGGCAGCTCAGCACTGAGAGGCAGCTCAGCACTGAGGGGAAGCTCAGCACTGAGGGGAAGCTCAGCACTGTGGGGAAGCTCGGGGCTGAGAGGAAGCCCGGGGCTGAGAGGAAGCCCAGCACTGAGAGGAAGCCCAGTACCAAGAGGAAGTTCAGCCAGGCAGTTGAATCCAGCAGATCCTGGCTGCCTGGCAGTTCTGGCAGATCCTGGCTGACTGACGAATCTGGAAGAGTCTGGTTGGCTGGCGGATCTGGAAGAGTCTGGTTGACTAGCAGATATGGTAGAATCTGGTTGACTGGCAGATCTGGAAGAGTCTGGCTGACCGGCAGATCTGGAAGAGTCCGGCTGACTGGCAGATCTGGAAGAGTCTGGCTGACTGGCAGATCTGGAAGAGTCTGGCTGACTGGCAGATCTGGAAGAGTCTGGCTGACTGGCAGATCTGGAAGAGTCTGGCTGACTGGCAGATCTGGAAGACTCTGGCTGACTAGCAGATCTGGAAGAGTCTGGTTGACTGGCAGATCTGGAAGAGTCTGGTTGACTGGCAGATCTGGAAGAGTCTGGTTGACTGGTAGATCCTGGCAGACTGACGGCTCTGGCTGCTCCATGCTGACTGACAGCTCTGGCTGCTTCATGCTGACTGGCGGCTCTGGCTGCTCCATGCTGACTGGCGGCTCTGGCTGCTCCATGCAGATTGGCAGCTCTTGCGGCTTCTTGCAGACTGGCAGCTCTGGCTGCTCCATGCAGACTACCAGCTCTGGCAGCTCCCTGCAGACTGGCAGCTCCTTGCAGACTGACAGCTCCTTGCAGACTGGCAGCTCCTTGCAGACTGGCAGCTCCATGCAGACTGGCAGCTCCATGCAGACTGGCAGCTCCGGCTGCTCCATGCAGACTGACATCTCTGGCTGCTCCATGCAGACTGACAGCTCTGGCTGCTCTATTACTGACAGCTCTGGCTGCTCCATGCAGACTGGCAGCTCTGGCTGCGCTAAACGGGCAGGAGACTCCGGCAACGCTGTAGGCGGAAGGCTCTGGCAGCGCTAAACAGGCGGGAGACTCCAACAGCGCAGGAGAGGAGGAAGGCCCTGGCTGCGCTGAACAGGCGGGAGACTCCGGCAGCGCAGGAGAGGAGAAAGGCTCCGGCAGCGCTGGAGAGGCGAGGCGCACAGTAGGTCTGATGCGTGGTGCTGGCACTGGTGGTACTGGGCCGAGGACACGCACAGCAAGCCTGGTGTGGGGAGCTGTCACCGGAGGGCTGGGGTGTGGAGGTGGTACTGGGTAGACCGGACCGTGCAGGCGCACTGGAGCTCTTGAGCACCGAGCCTGCCCAACCTTACCTGGTTGAATACTCCCGGTCGCTCTGCCAGTGCGGCATGGTGGAATAGCCCGCACTGTGCTATGCAGGCGAACCGGGGACACCAAGCGTATGGCTGGTGCCATGTAAGCCGGCCCAAGGAGACGCACTGGGGACCAGATGCGTAGTGTCGGCTTCATGGCATTTGGCTCGGCAGCTCAATCTAGCCCGGCCAATAAGCTGGAATAGAACGCACTGGGCTATGCACCCGCACTGGAGACACCGTGCGCACCACAGCATAACACGGTGCCTGCCCGGTCTCTCTAGCCCCCCGGTAAGCACAGAAAGTTTGCGCAGGTCTCCTACCTGGCGTAGCCATACTCCTGTAATATTAAAGAAATTTTTGGGGCTGACTCTCGGGCTTCCAACCGCGTCGCCGTGCTGGCTCTTCAAACCAGCGCCTCTCCGCTTTCGTCACCTCCAGTTCTTCCATGGGACGGCGATATTCTCCAGGCTGTGCCTAGGGTCCTTTTCCGTCCAATATCTCCTCCCAAGTCCAGAAGTCCTGTGATCGCTGCTCCTGCTGCCGCTGCTTGTCACCACGCCGCTTGGTCCTGTTGTGGTGGGTGATTCTGTAACGAGTTTCTTCTAACTCCTCCTCTGACGAAGAGGTGGAACAAGGATCGGACCAAAATGCAGCATGGTTAGTTAGGTACATCTTTAATGAAGATGAAACATGAACAATACAAAAACAACAAACGTGGAAAACCGAAACAGCCCTATCTGGTGCAACAAACACAGAGACAGGAACAATCACCCACAAACACACAGTGAAACCCAGGCTACCTAAATAAGGTTCCCAATCAGAGACAATGACTAACACCTGCCTCTGATTGAGAACCCTATCAGGCCAGACATAGAAATAGACAAACAAGACATCCAACATAGAATGCCCACTCAGATCACACCCTGACCAACCAAAACATAGAAACATACAAATAAACTATGGTCAGGGTGTGAAAATATTAAGAACAACTGTAATAATAGTAACAGGACCAGTCCAGGTCTGTGGAGCAGGCAGCAGGTACCCAGAATAATATTACTGTAATATTAATAACAACTATAATAATAGTAACAGGACCAGTCCAGGTCTGTGGAGCAGGCAGCAGGTACCCAGAATAATATTACTGTAATATTAATAACAACTATAATAATAGTAACAGGACCAGTCCAGGTCTGTGGAGCAGGCAGCAGGTACCCAGAATAATATTACTGTAATATTAATAACAACTATAATAATAGTAACAGGACCAGTCCAGGTCTGTGGAGCAGGCAGCAGGTACCCAGAATAATATTACTGTAATATTAATAACAACTATAATAATAGTAACAGGACCAGTCCAGGTCTGTGGAGCAGGCAGCAGGTACCCAGAATAATATTACTGTAATATTAATAACAACTATAATAATAGTAACAGGACCAGTCCAGGTCTGTGGAGCAGGCAGCAGGTACCCAGAATAATATTACTGTAATATTAATAACAACTATAATAATAGTAACAGGACCAGTCCAGGTCTGTGGAGCAGGCAGCAGGTACCCAGAATAATATTACTGTAATATTAATAACAACTATAATAATAGTAACAGGACCAGTCCAGGTCTGTGGAGCAGGCAGCAGGTACCCAGAATAATATTACTGTAATATTAATAACAACTATAATAATAGTAACAGGACCAGTCCAGGTCTGTGGAGCAGGCAGCAGGTACCCAGAATAATATTACTGTAATATTAATAACAACTATAATAATAGTAACAGGACCAGTCCAGGTCTGTGGAGCAGGCAGCAGGTACCCAGAATAATATTACTGTAATATTAATAACAACTATAATAATAGTAACAGGACCAGTCCAGGTCTGTGGAGCAGGCAGCAGGTACCCAGAATAATATTACTGTAATATTAATAACAACTATAATAATAGTAACAGGACCAGTCCAGGTCTGTGGAGCAGGCAGCAGGTACCCAGAATAATATTACTGTAATATTAATAACAACTATAATAATAGTAACAGGACCAGTCCAGGTCTGTGGAGCAGGCAGCAGGTACCCAGAATAATATTACTGTAATATTAATAACAACTATAATAATAGTAACAGGACCAGTCCAGGTCTGTGGAGCAGGCAGCAGGTACCCAGAATAATATTACTGTAATATTAATAACAACTATAATAATAGTAACAGGACCAGTCCAGGTCTGTGGAGCAGGCAGCAGGTACCCAAAATAATATTACTGTAATATTAATAACAACTATAATAATAGTAACAGGACCAGTCCAGGTCTGTGGAGCAGGCAGCAGGTACCCAGAATAATATTACTGTAATATTTGTAACGAGTTTCTTCTAACTCCTCCTCTGACTGAAGGGTGGAACAATGCAGCGTGGTTAGTTAGATACATCTTTAATGAAGATGAAACACGAACAATACAAAAACAACAAACGTGGAAAACCGAAACAGCCCTATCTGGAGCAACAAACACAGAGACAGGAACAATCACCCACAAACACACAGTGAAACCCAGGCTACCTAAATATGGTTCCCAATCAGAGACAATGACTAACACCTGCCTCTGATTGAGAACCATATCAGGCCAGACATAGAAACAAACAAACAAGACATCCAACATAGAATGCCCACTCAGATCACACCCTGACCAACCAAAACATAGAAACATACAAATAAACTATGGTCAGGGTGTGAAAATATTAAGAACAACTGTAATAATAGTAACAGGACCAGTCCAGGTCTGTGGAGCAGGCAGCAGGTACCCAGAATAATATTACTGTAATATTAATAACAACTATAATAATAGTAACAGGACCAGTCCAGGTCTGTGGAGCAGGCAGAGGTACCCAGAATAATATTACTGTAATATTAATAACAACTATAATAATAGTAACAGGACCAGTCCAGGTCTGTGAAGCAGGCAGCAGGTACCCAGAATAATATTACTGTAATATTAATAACAACTATAATAATAGTAACAGGACCAGTCCAGGTCTGTGGAGCAGGCAGCAGGTACCCAGAATAATATTACTGTAATATTAATAACAACTATAATAATAGTAACAGGACCAGTCCAGGTCTGTGGAGCAGGCAGCAGGTACCCAGAATAATATTACTGTAATATTAATAACAACTATAATAATAGTAACAGGACCAGTCCAGGTCTGTGGAGCAGGCAAACAGGTACCCAGAATAATACAAACACTGTAATATTAATAACAACTATAATAATAGTAACAGGACCAGTCCAGGTCTGTGGAGCAGGCAGCAGGTACCCAGAATAATATTACTGTAATATTAATAACAACTATAATAATAGTAACAGGACCAGTCCAGGTCTGTGGAGCAGGCAAAGGTACCCAGAATAATATTACTGTAATATTAATAACAACTATAATAATAGTAACAGGACCAGTCCAGGTCTGTGGAGCAGGCAGCAGGTACCCAGAATAATATTACTGTAATATTAGGCAGCAGTAGCAGGACTGTCTGACTTTCTAACTGACTGACTGACAGACTTTCTAACTGACTGACTGAATTTCTAACTGACTGTCTTTCTAACTGACTGACTGACTGTCTTTCTAACTGACCGACTTTCTAACTGACTGACTGACTTTCTAACTGACTGACTGACTGACTGACTTACTAACTGACTGACTGACTGACTTTCTAACTGACTGACTGACTTTCTAACTGACTGACTTTCCAACTGACTGACTGACTGACTTTCTAACTGACTGACTGACTTTCTAACTGACTGACTGACTTTATAACTGACTGACTTTCCAACTGACTGTCTGACTGACTTTCTAACTGACTTACTGACTTTCTAACTGACTGACTGATTGACTTTCTAACTGACTGACTGATTGACTTTCTAACTGACTGACTTTCTAACTTACTGACTGACTGACTTTCTAACTGACTGACTGACTTTTTAACTGACTGACTGACTTTCTAACTGACTGACTGACTGACTTTCTAACTGACTGACTGACTTTTCTAACTGACTGACTGACATTCTAACTGACTTTCTAACTGACTGACTGACTGACTGACTGATTGACTTTCTGACTGACTGACTGACAGACTTTCTACTGACTGACTGACGTTTTAACTGACTGACTGACTGACTTTCTAACTGACTGACTGATTGACTGACTTTCTAACTGACTGACTGACTGACTGACTGATTGACTTTCTGACTGACTGACTGACAGACTTTCTAACTGACTGATTGATTGACTGTCTAACTGACTGACTGTCTAACTGACTGACAGTCTAACTGACTGACTGACTGACTGACTTTCTGAGTTACTGTCTGACTGTCTAACTGTCTGACTGACTGTTTAACTGACTGTCTGACTGTCTAACTGACTGACTGTCTAACTGACTGACTGACTGTCTAACTGTCTGTCTAACTGACTGACTGTCTGACTGACTTTCTAACTGACTTACTGACTTTCTAACTGACTGACTGATTGACTTTCTAACTGACTGACTGATTGACTTTCTAACTGACTGACTTACTAACTGACTGACTGATTGACTTTCTAACTGACTGACTTTCTAACTGACTGACTTTCTAACTTACTAACTGACTGACTGACTTTCTAACTGACTGACTGACTTTCTACTGACTGGCTGGATGTCATAAGGTGAATTCACCAATTTGTAAGTCGCTCTGGATAAGAGCGTCTGCCAAATGACTTAAATGTAAATGTAAATGACTGACTTTTTAACTGACAGACTGACTAACTTTCTAACTGACTGACTGATTGACTGACTTTCCAACTGACAAACTGTCTAACTGACTGACTGACTGACAAACTTTCTAACTGACTGATTGACTGACTGTCTAACTGACTGACTGACTGTCTAACTGACTGACTGACTGACTGTTTAACTGACTGATTGACTGACTTTTTGAGTGACTGTCTGACTATCTAACTGATTGACTTTCTAACTTACTGACTGATTGACTTTTCTAACTGACTGTCTGACTGTCTAACTGACTGACTGACTTTCTACTGACTGACTGACTTTTTAACTGACTGACTGACTAACTTTCTAACTGACTGACTGATTGACTGACTGATTGACTTTCTGACTGACTGACTGACTGACGGACTTTCTAACTGACTGATTGACTGACTGACTGACTGACTGTCTAACTGACTGACTGTCTAACTGACTGTTTAACTGACTGACTGACTGACTGATTGACTTTCTGACTGTCTGACTGACGGACTTTCTAACTGACTGTTTAACTGACTGACTGAGTGACTGTCTGACTGTCTAACTGACTGACTGACTTTCTGACTGTCTGACTGACGGACTTTCTAACTGACTGATTGACTGACTGACTGACTGACTGTCTAACTGACTGACTGACTGTCTAACTGACTGTTTAACTGACTGACTGACTGACTTTCTGAGTGACTGTCTAACTGTCTGTCTAACTGACTGACTGACTAACTGACTGTCTAACTGACTGTCTGACTGTCTAACTGACTGTCTAACTGACTGACTGACTAACTGACTGACTGTCGAACTGACTGTCTAACTGACTGTCTGACTCACTGACTGACTGACTGACTGACTGACTGACTCACTGACTGACTGTCTAACTGACTGTCTAACTGACTGTCTAACTGACTGACTGACTGACTGACTGACTGTCTAACTGACTGTCTAACTGACTGTCTAACTGACTGACTGACTGTCTAACTGACTGACTGACTGACTGACTGACTGTCTAACTGACTGTCTAACTGACTGTCTAACTGACTGACTGACTGACTCACTGACTGACGGACTGACTGACTGACTCACTGACTGACTGTCTAACTGACTGTCTAACTGACTGACTGACTGTCTAACTGACTGACTGACTGACTGTCTAACTGACTGTCTAACTGACTGACTGACTGACTGTCTAACTGACTGTCTAACTGACTGACTGACTGTCTAACTGACTGACTGACTGTCTAACTGACTGACTGACTGTCTGACTGACTGACTGTCTAACTGACTGACTGACTGACTGACTGACTGTCTAACTGACTGACTGTCTGTGTTTCTTTTAGCTGCTGCTAAGAGTCCATCTGGTTGTCCTCCTCAAGAACAACGCTCCTTTGACTGACTGACTGACTGTCTAACTGACTGACTGACTGTCTAACTGACTGACTGACTGTCTAACTGACTGACTGTCTGACTGACTGTCTGTGTTTCTTTTAGCTGCTGCTAAGAGTCCATCTGGTTGTCCTCCTCAAGAACAACGCTCCTTTGACTGACTGACTGACTGTCTAACTGACTGACTGACTGTCTAACTGACTGACTGACTGTCTAACTGACTGACTGTCTGACTGACTGTCTGTGTTTCTTTTAGCTGCTGCTAAGAGTCCATCTGGTTGTCCTCCTCAAGACCAGCGCTCCTTTGATCGCAAGGCAGAGGCAGATGTGAAGGTGAGGTCTGTGTGTGTGTTTGTTTGTGTGTTCGGGCATGTGTGTGTGTGTGTGTGTGTGTGTGTGTGTGTGTGTGTGTGTGTGTGTGTGTGTGTGTGTGTGTGTGTGTGTGTGTGTGCATTTGTGTGTGTTGTCTCACTAGAGACAGATTTCTTTGCTGTTTCAGTTTATTGTTTCTGCTTCCTGAAGCTTCCCTCCATCATTCAGTGGCTTGGAATGTGTTGCTGTTCGCTGGACGTTGTTCTCAGGACGTATCACAGAGGAAGCCGTGGTTAACACCCCTACCGATAAGAGTCAGGACACCGTGGTTAACACCCCTACTCTAACAATAAGAGAGTCAGGACACCGTGGTTAACACCCCTACCGATAAGAGTCAGGACACCGTGGTTAACACCCCTACCGATAAGAGTCAGGACACCGTGGTTAACACCCCTACCGATAAGAGAGTCAGGACACCATGGTTAACACCCCTACCGATAAGAGAGTCAGGACACCATGGTTAACACCCCTACCGATAAGAGAGTCAGGACACCATGGTTAACACCCCTACCGATAAGAGAGTCAGGACACCGTGGTTAACACCCCTACCGATAAGAGAGTCAGGACACCATGGTTAACACCCCTACCGATAAGAGAGTCAGGACACCATGGTTAACACCCCTACCGATAAGAGAGTCAGGACACCATGGTTAACACCCCTACCGATAAGAGAGTCAGGACACCATGGTTAACACCCCTACCGATAAGAGAGTCAGGACACCATGGTTAACACCCCTACCGATAAGAGAGTCAGGACACCGTGGTTAACACCCCTACTCTAACAATAAGAGAGTCAGGACACCGTGGTTAACACCCCTACCGATAAGAGAGTCAGGACACCGAGGTTAACACCCCTACTCTAACAATAAGAGAGTCAGGACACCGTGGTTAACACCCCTACTCTAACAATAAGAGAGTCAGGACACCGTGGTTAACACCCCTACCGATAAGAGAGTCAGGACACCGAGGTTAACACCCCTACTCTAACAATAAGAGAGTCAGGACACCGTGGTTAACACCCCTACTCTAACAATAAGAGAGTCAGGACACCGTGGTTAACACCCCTACTCTAACAATAAGAGAGTCAGGAAACCGTGGTTAACACCCCTACTCTAACAATAAGAGAGTCAGGACACCATGGTTAACACCCCTACTCTAACAATAAGAGAGTCAGGACACCGTGGTTAACACCCCTACTCTAACAATAAGAGAGTCAGGACACCGTGGTTAACACCCCTACTCTAACAATAAGAGAGTCAGGACACTGTGGTTAACACCCCTACTCTAACAATAAGAGAGTCAGGACACCGTGGTTAACACCCCTACCGATAAGAGAGTCAGGACACCATGGTTAACACCCCTACTCTAACAATAAGAGAGTCAGGACACCGTGGTTAACACCCCTACTCTAACAATAAGAGAGTCAGGACACTGTGGTTAACACCCCTACTCTAACAATAAGAGAGTCAGGACACCGTGGTTAACAGCCCTACTCTAACAATAAGAGAGTCAGGACACCGTGGTTAACACCCCTACTCTAACAATAAGAGAGTCAGGACACCGTGGTTAACACCCCTACTCTAACAATAAGAGAGTCAGGACACCGTGGTTAACACCCCTACTCTAACAATAAGAGAGTCAGGACACCGTGGTTAACACCCCTACTCTAACAATAAGAGAGTCAGGACACCGTGGTTAACACCCCTACTCTAACAATAAGAGAGTCAGGACACTGTGGTTAACACCCCTACTCTAACAATAAGAGAGTCAGGACACCGTGGTTAACACCCCTACTCTAACAATAAGAGAGTCAGGACACCGTGGTTAACACCCCTACTCTAACAATAAGAGAGTCAGGACACCGTGGTTAACACCCCTACTCTAACAATAAGAGAGTCAGGACACCGTGGTTAACACCCCTACTCTAACAATAAGAGAGTCAGGACACCATGGTTAACACCCCTACCGATAAGAGAGTCAGGACACCGTGGTTAACACCCCTACTCTAACAATAAGAGAATCAGGACACCGTGGTTAACACCCCTACTCTAACAATAAGAGAGTCAGGACACCGTGGTTAACACCCCTACTCTAACAATAAGAGAGTCAGGACACCGTGGTTAACACCCCTACTCTAACAATAAGAGAGTCAGGACACCGTGGTTAACACCCCTACTCTAACAATAAGAGAGTCAGGACACCGAGGTTAACACCCCTACTCTAACAATAAGAGAGTCAGGACACCGTGGTTAACACCCCTACTCTAACAATAAGAGAGTCAGGACACCGTGGTTAACACCCCTACTCTAACAATAAGAGAGTTAGGACACCGTGGTAAACACCCCTACTCTAACAATAAGAGAGTCAGGACACCGTGGTTAACACCCCTACTCTAACAATAAGAGAGTCAGGACACCGTGGTTAACACCCCTACTCTAACAATAAGAGAGTCAGGACACCGTGGTTAACACCCCTACTCTAACAATAAGAGAGTCAGGACACCGTGGTTAACACCCCTACTCTAACAATAAGAGAGTCAGGACACCGTGGTTAACACCCCTACTCTAACAATAAGAGAGTCAGGACACCGTGGTTAACAGCCCTACTCTAACAATAAGAGAGTCAGGACACCGTGGTTAACACCCCTACTCTAACAATAAGAGAGTCAGGACACCGGGTTAACACCCCTACTCTAACAATAAGAGAGTCAGGACACCGTGGTTAACACCCCTACTCTAACAATAAGAGAGTCAGGACACCATGGTTAACACCCCTACTCTAACAATAAGAGAGTCAGGACACCGTGGTTAACACCCCTACTCTAACAATAAGAGAGTCAGGCCACCGAGGTTAACACCCCTACTCTAACAATAAGAGAGTCAGGCCACCGTGGTTAACACCCCTACTCTAACAATAAGAGAGTCAGGACACCGTGGTTAACACCCCTACCGATAAGAGAGTCAGGACACCGTGGTTAACACCCCTACTCTAACAATAAGAGAGTCAGGACACCGTGGTTAACACCCCTACCGATAAGAGAGTCAGGACACCGTGGTTAACACCCCTACCGATAAGAGAGTCAGGACACCGTGGTTAACACCCCTACTCTAACAATAAGAGAGTCAGGACATCGAGGTTAACACCCCTACCGATAAGAGAGTCAGGACACCGTGGTTAACACCCCTACTCTAACAATAAGAGAATCAGGACACCGAGGTTAACACCCCTACTCTAACAATAAGAGAGTCAGGACACCGTGGTTAACACCCCTACCGATAAGAGAGTCAGGACACCGTGGTTAACACCCCTACCGATAAGAGAGTCAGGACACCGTGGTTAACACCCCTACTCTAACAATAAGAGAGTCAGGACATCGAGGTTAACACCCCTACCGATAAGAGAGTCAGGACACCGTGGTTAACACCCCTACTCTAACAATAAGAGAGTCAGGACACCGGGGTTAACACCCCTACTCTAACAATAAGAGAGTCAGGACACCGAGGTTAACACCCCTACTCTAACAATAAGAGAGTCAGGACACCGTGGTTAACACCCCTACTCTAACAATAAGAGAGTCCGGACACCGTGGTAAACACCCCTACTCTAACAATAAGAGAGTCAGGACACCGTGGTTAACACCCCTACTCTAACAATAAGAGAGTCAGGACACCGTGGTTAACACCCCTACTCTAACAATAAGAGAGTCAGGACACCGTGGTTAACACCCCTACTCTAACAATAAGAGAGTCAGGACACCGTGGTTAACACCCCTACTCTAACAATAAGAGAGTCAGGACACCGTGGTTAACAGCCCTACTCTAACAATAAGAGAGTCAGGACACCGTGGTTAACACCCCTACTCTAACAATAAGAGAGTCAGGACACCGTGGTTAACACCCCTACTCTAACAATAAGAGAGTCAGGACACCGTGGTTAACACCCCTACTCTAACAATAAGAGAGTCAGGACACCGTGGTTAACACCCCTACTCTAACAATAAGAGAGTCAGGACACCGTGGTTAACACCCCTACTCTAACAATAAGAGAGTCAGGACACCGTGGTTAACACCCCTACTCTAACAATAAGAGAGTCAGGACACCGTGGTTAACACCCCTACCGATAAGAGAGTCAGGACACCGAGGTTAACACCCCTACTCTAACAATAAGAGAGTCAGGACACCATGGTTAACACCCCTACTCTAACAATAAGAGAGTCAGGACACCGTGGTTAACACCCCTACTCTAACAATAAGAGAGTCAGGACACCGTGGTAAACACCCCTACTCTAACAATAAGAGAGTCAGGACACCGTGGTTAAGACCCCTACTCTAACAATAAGAGAGTCAGGACACCGTGGTTAACACCCCTACTCTAACAATAAGAGAGTCAGGACACCGTGGTTAACACCCCTACTCTAACAATAAGAGAGTCAGGACACCGTGGTTAACACCCCTACCGATAAGAGAGTCAGGACACCGTGGTTAACACCCCTACTCTGCCGATAAGAGAGTCAGGACACCGTGGTTAACACCCCTACTCTAACAATAAGAGAGTCAGGACACCGTGGTTAACACCCCTACTCTAACAATAAGAGAGTCAGGACACCGTGGTTAACACCCCTACTCTAACAATAAGAGAGTCAGGACACCGTGGTTAACACCCCTACTCTAACAATAAGAGAGTCAGGACACCGTGGTTAACACCCCTACTCTAACAATAAGAGAGTCAGGACACCGTGGTTAACACCCCTACTCTAACAATAAGAGAGTCAGGACACCGTGGTTAACACCCCTACTCTAACAATAAGAGAGTCAGGACACCGTGGTTAACACCCCTACTCTAACAATAAGAGAGTCAGGACACCGTGGTTAACACCCCTACTCTAACAATAAGAGAGTCAGGACACCGTGGTTAACACCCCTACCGATAAGAGAGTCAGGACACCGTGGTTAACACCCCTACTCTAACAATAAGAGAGTCAGGACACCGTGGTTAACACCCCTACCGATAAGAGAGTCAGGACATCGTGGTTAACACCGCTACTCTAACAATAAGAGAGTCAGGACATCGTGGTTAACACCGCTACTCTAACAATAAGAGTCAGGACACCCATTTAACGTCCCATCAGAAAGATGTAGTTAGATGCAATGACTGTAAAAAGAATGGACAAAGCCACCGATCATGTGACCCCATTCATTCCTATGGGAAGACTCAGTAGCGTATTTGAAGGCCAGGTTCTTTTCACTTCCTGAACTCGAGTCTCGTGGATACAGAACATGTGCAGTCAGTCCTAATTCAGTAAGTGACGTTGCAGGCTGTCTCAGTGTTGACCCCTCTCGTTGAGTAACTCAAGTTGAAGGCCGACCAGGGTACTGCCTGCTGCCATTAGCAGCTACAATTACCCTTACAAATTATTCTGTGTACAATTTCTTAATAATCGGTTCAAGGACATACTTCTGGTGTATTATACACAATATTTGGTACCGTGATAATTTTTTAAAATGCAGATTGCCATTTGTCCGTTCACTATAATTGGGGATACTGTTTTCTACTAACAAGGCCTGCAATACTGCGGTCGGGCTTGAACCTCCGTGGCTTCAACGAGAGGTTAGATGATTAGATGGCATCTCTACTGCCCCCTGGGGGTAAAGCATGTCAGTCTAACCCTAACAACCAATCACTGAGCTGAGCTGTGTCACCTGACCTCACAGAGACATACAGAGCCTCTGGACTCCCTCCTCCCTCCCCCACCCTGTTCTAGAACTCTGGTATCTATGTTCTAGAGCTCTGAGAATATTCTGTGTTCTAGAACAATGAGAGTGTTCGGTTGAAGAGGTCTGAGAATGCTGATAGTTCTAGTCTTCAGTGTGTGTTCTGCAATGTAGAGCTGAGTGTGTGTTCTACAGTGTAGAGCTGAGTGTGTGTTCTACAGTGTTCTAGAGCTGAGTGTGTGTTCTACAGTGTAGAGCTGAGTGTGTGTTCTAGAGTTGAGTTTGTCTTCTACAGTGTTCTAGAGCTGAGTGTGTGTTCTACAGTGTAGAGCTGAGTGTGTGTTCTACAATGTAGAGCTGAGTGTGTGTTCTACAGTGTAGAGCTGAGTGTGTGTTCTACAGTGTTCTAGAGCTGAGTGTGTGTTCTACAGTGTAGAGCTGAGTGTGTGTTCTAGAGTGTTCTAGAGCTGAGTTTGTCTTCTACAGTGTTCTAGACTTAAGTGTGTGTTCTACAGTATAGAGCTGAGTGTGTGTTCTACAGTGTAGAGCTGAGTGTGTGTTCTAGAGTGTTCTAGAGCTGAGTTTGTCTTCTACAGTGTTCTAGAGCTGAGTATGTGTTCTACAGTGTTCTAGAGCTGAGTGTGTGTTCTAGAGTGTTCTAGAGCTAAATGTGTGTTCTATAGTTGAGTGTGTGTTCTACAGTGCTCTAGAGCTGAGTGTGTGTTCTACAGTGTTCTATAGCTGAGTGTGTGTTCTACAGTGTTCTAGAGCTGAGTGTGTATTCTACAGTGTTCTAGAGCAGAGTGTGTGTTCTACAGTGTAGAGCTGTGTGTGTTCTATAGTGTTCTAGAGCTGAGTGTGTGTTCTAGATTGTTCTAGAGCTGAGTGTGTGTTCTACAGTGTTCTAGAGCTGAGTGTGTGTTCTACAGTGTTCTAGAGCTGAGTGTGTGTTCTACAGTATAGAGCTGTGTGTGTTCTAGATTGTTCTAGAACTGAGTGTGTGTTCTAGAGCTGAGTGTGTGTTCTACAGTGTTCTAGATCTGAGTGTGTGTTCTACAGTGTAGAGCTGTGTGTGTTCTAGATTGTTCTCGATCTGAGTGTGTGTTCTACAGTGTAGAGCTGAGTGTGTGTTCTAGAACAATGAGAGTGTTCTGTGTTCTAGAGTGAGGCGGTAGTGACCTGGTTGACTGAGTGTCAGCTGCAGTTCTACACCACTCACCTCCTCACCGCTGGCTATGACCTAGACACCATAGGCCACATGACCCCCGAGGTAAGATGACCCCTGACCCCAACACCACGTGTCATCCCAACCTCTACCCCGGCATCCCGTATGTCCTATCTGTGGGGGCGTGGCCTCCTCCTGACCCCTGACCTGGTGATGTCATCATGACCCTCCTGTCTCTGTGACCTCTGACCCACTCTGAGTTGTCTGCCAATCACGCATCACTATTATTTACCGCTTCATTTGCATAAAGCTAATGTTTATTCATGTACATCAGTGAGGTGTGTGAGAGAGGATGAGTGTGGGTTAACTGTGTGTGTGTGTGTGTGTGTCTGTCCTTGTGTGTGTGTGTGTGTGTGTGTGTGTGTGTGTGTGTGTGTGTGTGTGTGTGTGTGTGTGTGTGTCTGTTTTTGTGTGTGTGTGTGTGTGTTGGTGTGTGTGTGTGTGTGTGTGTGTGTGTGTGTGTGTGTGTGTGTGTGTGTGTGTGTGTGTGTGTGTGTGTCTGTTTGTGCAGGACCTGACAGCAATCGGTGTAACTAAACCAGGCCATCGTAAGAAGATGACATCAGAGATCAGCAAACTGCCGTCTGGTGACTGGCTCCCTGACCACAAACCAGTAAGAACACATTCCGAGCCACCACCTTTATCTTGAGACACAATGCCCCAATACGTCTGAAGACACATGTTGAAGACTCCATGTGTCTTCCAGATTCTCTGGGCCATACCAATATTAATGAGGATATTCTGGGCCATACCAATATTAAAGAGGATATTCTGGGCCATACCAATATTAATGAGGATACTCTGGGCCATACCAATATTAATGAGGATATTCTGGCCAATACCAATATTAATGAGGATATTCTGGGCCATACCAATATTAAAGAGGATATTCTGGACCATACCAATATTAAAGAGGATATTCTGGGCCATACCAATATTAATGAGGATATTCTGGGCCATACCAATATTAAAGAGGATATTCTGGGCCATACTGATATTAAAGAGGATATTCTGGGCCATACCAATATTAATGAGGATATTCTGGGCCATACCAATATTAAAGAGGATATTCTGGGCCATACCAATATTAATGAGGATATTCTGGGCCATACCAATATTAATGAGGATATTCTGGGCCATACCAATATTAAAGAGGATATTCTGGGCCATACCAATATTAATGAGGATATTCTGGGCCATACCAATATTAAAGAGGATATTCTGGGCCATACCAATATTAAAGAGGATATTCTGGGCCATACCAATATTAATGAGGATACTCTGGGCCATACCAATATTAATGAGGATATTCTGGGCCATACCAATATTAAAGAGGATATTCTGGGCCATACCAATATTAATGAGGATACTCTGGGCCATACCAATATTAATGAGGATACTCTGGCCAATACCAATATTAATGATACTGATATTAATGAGGATACTCTGGGCCATACCAATATTAATGAGGATACTCTGGGCCATACCAATATTAATGGGGGTACTCTGGGCCATACCGATATTAATGAGGATATTCTGGGCCATACCAAAATTAATGATACCGATATTAATGAGGATACTCTGGGCCATACTGATATTAATGAGGATACTCTGGGCCATATTGATATTAATGATACCGACATTAATGAGGATACTCTGGGCCATACCAATATTAATGAGGATATTCTGGGCCATACTGATATTAATGAGGATACTCTGGGACATACTGATATTAATAAGGATACTCTGGGCCATACCAATATTAATGATACCGATATTAATGAGGATACTCTGGGCCATACCAATATTAATGAGGATATTCTGGGCCATACCAATATTAATGAGGATATTCTGGGCCATACCAATATTAATGATACCGATATTAATGAGGATACTCTGGGCCATACTGATATTAATGAGGATATTCTGGGCCATACCAATATTAATGATACCGATATTAATGAGGATACTCTGGGCCATACCAATATTAATGAGGATATTCTGGGCCATACCAATATTAATGAGGATATTCTGGGCCATACCAATATTAATGATACCGATATTAATGAGGATACTCTGGGCCATACTGATATTAATGAGGATACTCTGGGCCATACCAATATTAATGAGGATACTCTGGGCCATATTGATATTAATGATACCGACATTAATGAGGATACTCTGGGCCATACCAATATTAATGAGGATAATCTGGGCCATACCAATATTAATGATACCGATATTAATGAGGATACTCTGGGCCATACCAATATTAATAAGGACACTCTGGGCCATACTGATATTAATGAGGATACTCTGGTCCATACCAATATTAATGATACCGATATTAATGAGGATACTCTGGGCCATACCAATATTAATGATGGTACTCTGGGCCATAAAAATATTAACGATACCGATATTAATGAGGATACTCTGGGCCATACCAATATTAATGATGGTACTCTGGGCCATACTGATATTAATGATGGTACTCTGGGCCATACCAATATTAATGATACCAATATTAATGAGGATACTCTGGGCCATACCAATATTAATGATGGTACTCTGGGCCATACCAATATTAATGAAACTGATATTAATGAGGATACTCTGGGCCATACCGATATTAATGAGGATACCCTGGGCCATACTGATATTAATGAGGATACCCTGGGCCATACTGATATTAATGAGGATACCCTGGGCCATACTGATATTAATGAGGATACTCTGGGCCATACTGATATTAATGAGGATACTCTGGGCCATACTGATATTAATGAGGATACTCTGGGCCATACTGATATTAATGAGGATACTCTGGACCATACTGATATTAATGAGGATACTCTGGGCCATACCAATATTAATGAGGATACTCTGGGCCATACCAATATTAATGAGGATACTCTGGGCCATACTGATATTAATGAGGATACTCTGGGCCATACTGATATTAATGAGGATACTCTGGGCCATACTGATATTAATGAGGATACTCTGGGCCATACTGATATTAATGAGGATACTCTGGTCCATACTGATATTAATGAGGATACTCTGGGCCATACCAATATTAATGAGGATACTCTGGGCCATACTGATATTAATGAGGATACCCTGGGCCATACTGATATTAATGAGGATACTCTGGGCCATACTGATATTAATGAGGATACTCTGGGCCATACCAATATTAATGAGGATACTCTGGGCCATACTGATATTAATGAGGATACTCTGGGCCATACCAATATTAATGATACCAATATTAATGAGGATACTCTGGTCCATACTGATATTAATGAGGATACTCTGGGCCATACTGATATTAATGAGGATACTCTGGGCCATACCAATATTAATGATACCAATATTAATGAGGATACTCTGGGCCATACCAATATTAATGATGTTACTCTAGGCCATACCAATATTAATGAGGATACTCTGGTCCATACCAATATTAATGATACCGATATTAATGAGGATACTCTGGGCCATACCAATATTAATGATGGTACTCTGGGCCATAAAAATATTAACGATACCGATATTAATGAGGATACTCTGGGCCATACCAATATTAATGATGTTACTCTGGTCCATACCAATATTAATGAAACTGATATTAATGAGGGTATTCTGGGCCATACCAATATTAATGATACTGATATTAATGAGGATACTCTGGGCCATACCAATATTAATGAGGATATTCTGGGCCATACCAACATTAATGAGGATATTCTGGGCCATACTGATATTAATGAGGATAGTCTGGGACATACCAATATTAATGAGGATACTCTGGGCCATACCAAAAGTAATGAGGATATTCTGGGCCATACTGATATTAATGAGGATACTCTGGGCCATACTGATATTAATGAGGATACTCTGGGCCATACTGATACTAATGAGGATACTCTGGGCCATACTGATATTAATGAGGATTCTCTGGTCCATACCGATATTAATGAGGATACTCTGGGCCATACTGATATTAATGAGGATATTCTGGGCCATACCAATATTAATGAGGATATTCTGGGCCATACTGATATTAATGAGGATACTCTGGGACATACTGATATTAATAAGGATACTCTGGGCCATACCAATATTAATGAGGATATTCTGGGCCATACTGATATTAATGAGGATACTCTGGGCCATACCAATATTAATGAGGATACTCTGGGCCATACCAATATTAATGAGGATACTCTGGGCCATACCAATATTAATAAGGATACTCTGGGACATACCAATATTAATGAGGATATTCTGGGCCATACCAATATTAATGACACCGATATTAATGAGGATACTCTGGGCCATACTGATATTAATGAGGATACTCTGGGCCATATTGATATTAATGATACCGACATTAATGAGGATACTCTGGGCCATACCAATATTAATGAGGATAATCTGGGCCATACCAATATTAATGATACCGATATTAATGAGGATACTCTGGGCCATACCAATATTAATAAGGACACTCTGGTCCATACTGATATTAATGAGGATACTCTGGGCCATACTGATATTAATGAGGATACTCTGGGCCATACCAATATTAATGATACCGATATTAATGAGGATACTCTGGGCCATACCAATATTAATGATGTTACTCTGGTCCATACCAATATTAATGAAACTGATATTAATGAGGGTATTCTGGGCCATACCAATATTAATGATACTGATATTAATGAGGATACTCTGGGCCATACCAATATTAATGAGGATATTCTGGGCCATACCAACATTAATGAGGATATTCTGGGCCATACTGATATTAATGAGGATAGTCTGGGACATACCAATATTAATGAGGATACTCTGGGCCATACCAAAATTAATGAGGATATTCTGGGCCATACTGATATTAATGAGGATACTCTGGGCCATACTGATATTAATGAGGATTCTCTGGTCCATACCGATATTAATGAGGATACTCTGGGCCATACTGATATTAATGAGGATATTCTGGGCCATACTGATATTAATGATGGTACTCTGGGCCATACCAATATTAATGATGGTACTCTGGGCCATACCAATATTAATAAGGATACTCTGGTCCATACTGATATTAATGAGGATACTCTGGGCCATACTGATATTAATGAGGATACTCTGGGCCATACTGATATTAATGAGGATACTCTGGGCCATACTGATATTAATGAGGATACTCTGGGCCATACCAATATTAATGAGGATACTCTGGGCCATACTGATATTAATGAGGATACTCTGGGCCATACCAATATTAATGAGGATACTCTGGGCCATACCAATATTAATGAGGATATTCTGGGCCATACCAATATTAATGAGGATAGTCTGGTCCATACCAATATTGATGAGGATACTCTGGTCCATACCAATATTAATGAGGATACTCTGGTCCATACCAATATTAATGAGGAAACTCTGGGCCATACCAAATCAATGAGGATACTCTGGGCCATACCAATATTAATGAGGATATTCTGGGCCATACCAATATTAATGAGGATACTTTGGGCCATACCAATATTAATGAGGATTCTCTGGGCCATACCAATATTTATGATACTAATAGTAATTAGGAAACTCTGGGCCATACCAATATTAATGAGGATATTCTGGGCCATACCAATATTAATGAGGATATTCTGGGCCATACCAATATTAATGAGGATACTCTGGGCCATACCAATATTAATGATACCAATATTAATGAGGATACTCTGGGCCATACCAATATTAATGAGGATACTCTGGGCCATACCAATATTAATGAGGATACTCTGGGCCATACCACTATTCATGAGGATACTCTGGGCCATACCAATATTAATGATACCAATATTAATGAGGATACTCTGGGCCATACCAATATTAATGAGGATACTCTGGGCCATACCAATATTAATGAGGATACTCTGGGCCATACCACTATTAATGAGGATACTCTGGGCCATACCAATATTAATGATACCAATATTAATGAGGATACTCTGGGCCATACCAATATTAATGATACCAATATTAATGAGGATACTCCAGGCCATACCGATATTAATGAGTATATTCTGGGCCATACTGATGTTAATGAGGATACTCTGGGCCATACCAATATTAATGATGATACTCTGGGCCATACCAATATTAATGAGGATACTCTGGGCCATACTGATATTAATGAGGATACCCTGGGCCATACTGATATTAATGAGGATACTCTGGGCCATACTGATATTAATGAGGATACCCTGGGCCATACTGATATTAATGAGGATACCCTGGGCCATACCGATATTAATGAGGATACTCTGGGCCATACTGATATTAATGAGGATACTCTGGGCCATACCAATATTAATGAGCATACTCTGGGCCATTCTGATATTAATGAGGATACTCTGGGCCATACTGATATTAATGAGGATACTCTGGGCCATACCAATATTAATGAGCATACTCTGGGCCATTCTGATATTAATGAGCATACTCTGGGCCATTCTGATATTAATGAGGATACTCTGGGCCATACTGATATTAATGAGGATACTCTGGTCCATACCGATATTAATGAGGATACTCTGGTCCATACCAATATTAATGAGGATACTCTGGTCCATACTGATATTAATGAGGATACTCTCTAGCCATACTGATATTAATGAGGATACTCTGGGCCATACCAATATTAATGAGGAAACTCTGGGCCATACTGATATTAATGAGGATACTCTGGGCCATACTGATATTAATGAGGATACTCTAGTACATACCAATATTAATGAGGATACTCTGGGCCATACCAATGTTAATGAGGATAATATGGGCCATTCAATATTAATGAGGATACTCTGGGCCATACCAATATTAATGAGGATACTCTGGGCCATACCAATATTAATGAGGATACTCTGGGCCATACTGATATTAATGAGGATACTCTGGGCCATACTGATATTAATGAGGATACTCTGGGCCATACCAATATTAATGAGGATACTCTGGGCCATACCAATATTAATGAGGATACTCTCTAGCCATACTGATATTAATGAGGATACTCTGGGCCATACTGATATTAATGAGGATATTCTGGGCCATACCAATAGTAATGAGGATACTCTGGAATATACCAATATTATACATTTGAGAAATCATACTAAATACATATGGACACATGTGTATCTGTCCTAATATCTGTGTGTGTGTGTGTCTGTGTGTGTCTGTGTGTGTGTGTGTGTGTGTGTGTGTGTGTGTGTGTGTGTGTGTGTGTGTGTGTGTGTGTGTGTGTGTGTAGGCCAGCCTGGCAGAGTGGTTGTCAGCGATAGGGCTGAACCAGTACTACCAGGTTCTGGTGCAAAATGGATATGACAACATCGACTTCATCACTGAGATCAGCTGGGAGGACCTGAAGGAGATTGGCATCACCAAGCTGGGTAGGACACATGGGAGATAGACATCACCAAGCTGATAGGACACACGGGAGATAGACATCACCAAGCTGATTGGACACACGGGAGATAGACATCACCAAGCTGATAGGACACACGGGAGATAGACATCACCAAGCTGATTGGACACACGGGAGATAGACATCACCAAGCTGATAGGACACACGGGAGATAGACATCACCAAGCTGATTGGACACACGGGAGATAGACATCACCAAGCTGGTAGGAGATAGACATCACCAAGCTGATAGGACACACGGGAGATAGACATCACCAAGCTGGTAGGAGATAGACATCACCAAGCTGGTAGGACACACAGGAGATAGACATCACCAAGCTGGTAGGACACACGGGAGATAGACATCACCAAGCTGATAGGACACACGGGAGATAGACATCACCAAGCTGGTAGGACACACAGGAGATAGACATCACCAAGCTGGTAGGACACACGGGAGATAGACATCACCAAGCTGGTAGGACACACGGGAGATAGACATCACCAAGCTGGTAGGACACACGGGAGATAGACATCACCAAGCTGGTAGGAGATAGACATCACCAAGCTGGTAGGACACACAGGAGATAGACATCACCAAGCTGGTAGGACACACGGGAGATAGACATCACCAAGCTGGTAGGACACACATCACCAAGGGAGATAGACATCACCAAGCTGGTAGGACACACGGGAGATAGACATCACCAAGCTGGTAGGAGATAGACATCACCAAGCTGGTAGGACACACAGGAGATAGACATCACCAAGCTGGTAGGACACACGGGAGATAGACATCACCAAGATGATAGGACACACGGGAGATAGACATCACCAAGCTGGTAGGACACACAGGAGATAGACATCACCAAGCTGGTAAGAGATCGACATCACCAAGCTGGTAGGACACACGGGAGATAGACATCACCAAGCTGGTAGGAGATAGACATCACCAAGCTGGTAGGACACACGGGAGATAGACATCACCAAGCTGGTTGGAGATAGACATCACCAAGCTGGTAGGACACACTGGAGATAGACATCGCCAAGCTGATAGGAGATAGACATCACCAAGCTGGTAGAACACACGGGAGATAGACATCACCAAGCTGGTTGGAGATAGACATCACCAAGCTGGTAGGATACACAGGAGATAGACATCACCAAGCTGGTTGGAGATAGACATCACCAAGCTGGTAGGACACACAGGAGATAGACATCACCAAGCTGGTAGGAGATAGACATCACCAAGCTGGTAGGACACACAGGAGATAGACATCACCAAGCTGATAGGAGATAGACATCACCAAGCTGATTGGATACACAGGAGATAGACATCACCTAGCTGGTAGGAGATAGACATCACCAAGCTGGTAGGAGATAGACATCACCAAGCTGATAGGAGATAGACATCACCAAGCTAATTGGACACACAGGAGATAGACATCACCAAGCTGATAGGAGATAGACATCACCAAGCTGGTAGGAGATAGACATCACCAAGCTGGTAGGACACACAGGAGATAGACATCACCAAGCTGGTAGGAGATAGACATCACCAAGCTGGTAGGACACACAGGAGATAGACATCACCAAGCTGGTAGGAGATAGACATCACCAAGCTTGTAGGACACACGGGAGATAGACATCACCAAGCTGGTAGGAGATAGACATCACCAAGCTGGTAGGACACACAGGAGATAGACATCACCAAGCTTGTAGGACACACGGGAGATAGACATCACCAAGCTGGTAGGAGATAGACATCACCAAGCTGGTAGGATACACAGGAGATAGACATCACCAAGCTGGTAGGACACACAGGAGATAGACATCACCAAGCTGGTAGGAGATAGACATCACCAAGCTGGTAGGAGATAGACATCACCAAGCTGGTAGGACACACAGGAGATAGACATCACCAAGCTGGTAGGAGATAGACATCACCAAGCTGGTAGGATATAGACATCACCAAGCTGGTAGGAGATAGACATCACCAAGCTGGTAGGACACACAGGAGATAGACATCACCAAGCTGGTAGGACACACAGGAGATAGACATCACCAAGCTGGTAGGAGATAGACATCACCAAGCTGGTAGGAGATAGACATCACCAAGCTGGTAGGACACACAGGAGATAGACATCACCAAGCTGGTAGGACAAAGGAGATAGACATCACCAAGCTGGTAGGAGATAGACATTACCAAGCTGGTAGGAGATAGACATCACCAAGCTGGTAGGACACACAGGAGATAGACATCACCAAGCTGGTAGGACACACAGGAGATAGACATCACCAAGCTGGTAGGAGATAGACATCACCAAGCTGGTAGGACACACGGGAGATAGACATCACCAAGCTGGTAGGAGATAGACATCACCAAGCTGATAGGACACACGGGAGATAGACATCACCAAGCTGGTAGGAGATAGACATCACCAAGCTGATAGGACACACGGGAGATAGACATCACCAAGCTGATAGGACACACGGGAGATAGACATCACCAAACTGGTAGGACACACGGGAGATAGACATCACCAAGCTGGTAGGAGATAGACATTACCAAGCTGGTAGGAGATAGACATCACCAAGCTGGTAGGACACACAGGAGATAGACATCACCAAGCTGGTAGGAGATAGACATCACCAAGCTGGTAGGACACACGGGAGATAGACATCACCAAGCTTGTAGGAGATAGACATCACCAAGCTGATAGGAGACACGGGAGATAGACATCACCAAGCTGGTAGGACACACGGGAGATAGACATCACCAAACTGGTAGGACACACAGGAGATAGACATCACCAAGCTGGTAGGAGATAGACATCACCAAGCTGATAGGACACACGGGAGATAGACATCACCAAGCTGGTAGGACACACGGGAGATAGACATCACCAAGCTGGTAGGACACACGGGAGATAGACATCACCAAGCTGGTAGGATACACAGGAGATAGACATCACCAAGCTGGTTGGAGATAGACATCACCAAGCTGGTAGGACACACAGGAGATAGACATCACCAAGCTGGTAGGAGATAGACATCACCAAGCTGGTAGGACACACAGGAGATAGACATCACCAAGCTGATAGGAGATAGACATCACCAAGCTGATTGGATACACAGGAGATAGACATCACCAAGCTGGTAGGAGATAGACATCACCAAGCTGGTAGGAGATAGACATCACCAAGCTGATAGGAGATAGACATCACCAAGCTGGTAGGACACACAGGAGATAGACATCACCAAGCTGGTAGGAGATAGACATCACCAAGCTGGTAGGAGATAGACATCACCAAGCTGGTAGGACACACAGGAGATAGACATCACCAAGCTGGTAGGAGATAGACATCACCAAGCTTGTAGGACACACGGGAGATAGACATCACCAAGCTGGTAGGAGATAGACATCACCAAGCTGGTAGGACACACAGGAGATAGACATCACCAAGCTTGGTAGGACACACGGAGATAGACATCACCAAGCTGGTAGGAGATAGACATCACCAAGCTGGTAGGATACACAGGAGATAGACATCACCAAGCTGGTAGGACACACAGGAGATAGACATCACCAAGCTGGTAGGAGATAGACATCACCAAGCTGGTAGGAGATAGACATCACCAAGCTGGTAGGACACACAGGAGATAGACATCACCAAGCTGGTAGGAGATAGACATCACCAAGCTGGTAGGATATAGACATCACCAAGCTGGTAGGAGATAGACATCACCAAGCTGGTAGGACACACAGGAGATAGACATCACCAAGCTGGTAGGACACACAGGAGATAGACATCACCAAGCTGGTAGGAGATAGACATCACCAAGCTGGTAGGAGATAGACATCACCAAGCTGGTAGGAGATAGACATCACCAAGCTGGTAGGACACACAGGAGATAGACATCACCAAGCTGGTAGGACACACAGGAGATAGACATCACCAAGCTGGTAGGAGATAGACATTACCAAGCTGGTAGGAGATAGACATCACCAAGCTGGTAGGACACACAGGAGATAGACATCACCAAGCTGGTAGGACACACAGGAGATAGACATCACCAAGCTGGTAGGAGATAGACATCACCAAGCTGGTAGGACACACAGACATCACCAAGATAGACATCACCAAGCTGGTAGGACACACAGGAGATAGACATCACCAAGCTGGTAGGAGATAGACATCACCAAGCTGGTAGGACACACAGGAGATAGACATCACCAAGCTGGTAGGAGAGATAGACATCACCAAGCTGGTAGGACACACCAAGCTGGAGATAGACATCACCAAGCTGGTAGGAGATAGACATCACCAAGCTGGTAGGACACACAGGAGATAGACATCACCAAGCTTGTAGGACACACGGGAGATAGACATCACCAAGCTGGTAGGAGATAGACATCACCAAGCTGGTAGGATACACAGGAGATAGACATCACCAAGCTGGTAGGACACACAGGAGATAGACATCACCAAGCTGGTAGGAGATAGACATCACCAAGCTGGTAGGAGATAGACATCACCAAGCTGGTAGGACATCACCAAGCTGGTAGGACACACAGGAGATAGACATCACCAAGCTGGTAGGACACACGGGAGATAGACATCACCAAGCTGGTAGGAGATAGACATCACCAAGCTGATAGGACACACGGGAGATAGACATCACCAAGCTGGTAGGAGATAGACATCACCAAGCTGATAGGACACACGGGAGATAGACATCACCAAACTGGTAGGACACACAGAGATAGACATCACCAAGCTGGTAGGAGATAGACATCACCAAGCTGATAGGACACACGACATCACCAAGCTGGTAGGACACACAGAGATAGACATCACCAAGCTGGTAGGAGATAGACATTACCAAGCTGGTAGGAGATAGACATCACCAAGCTGGTAGGACACACAGGAGATAGACATCACCAAGCTGGTAGGACACACAGGAGATAGACATCACCAAGCTGGTAGGACACACGGGAGATAGACATCACCAAGCTTGTAGGAGATAGACATCACCAAGCTGATAGGACACACGGGAGATAGACATCACCAAGCTGGTAGGACACACAGATAGACATCACCAAGCTGGTAGGACACAGAGATAGACATCACCAAGCTGGTAGGAGATAGACATCACCAAGCTGGTAGGACACACAGGAGATAGACATCACCAAGCTGGTAGGACACACAGGAGATAGACATCACCAAGCTGGTAGGAGATAGACATCACCAAGCTGGTAGGACACACAGGAGATAGACATCACCAAGCTGGTAGGAGATAGACATCACCAAGCTGGTAGGACACACAGGAGATAGACATCACCAAGCTGGTAGGACACACAGGAGATAGACATCACCAAGCTGGTAGGAGATAGACATCACCAAGCTGGTAGGAGATAGACATCACCAAGCTGGTAGGACACACAGGGTAGATAGACATCACCAAGCTGGTAGGACACACAGGAGATAGACATCACCAAGCTGGTAGGAGATAGACATCACCAAGCTGGTAGGACACACAGGAGATAGACATCACCAAGCTGGTAGGACACACAGAGATAGACATCACCAAGCTGGTAGGAGATAGACATCACCAAGCTGGTAGGAGATAGACATCACCAAGCTGGTAGGAGATAGACATCACCAAGCTGGTAGGACACACCAAGAGATAGACATCACCAAGCTGGTAGGAGGAGATAGACATCACCAAGCTGGTAGGACACACAGGAGATAGACATCACCAAGCTGGTAGGAGATAGACATCACCAAGCTGGAGAGATAGACATCACCAAGCTGGTAGGAGATAGACATCACCAAGCTGGTAGGACACACAGGAGATAGACATCACCAAGCTGGTAGGACACACAGGAGATAGACATCACCAAGCTGGTAGGAGATAGACATTACCAAGCTGGTAGGAGATAGACATCACCAAGCTGGTAGGACACACAGGAGATAGACATCACCAAGCTGGTAGGACACACAGGAGATAGACATCACCAAGCTGGTAGGAGATAGACATCACCAAGCTGGTAGGACACACGGAGATAGACATCACCAAGCTGGTAGGAGATAGACATCACCAAGCTGATAGGACACACGGAGATAGACATCACCAAGCTGGTAGGAGATAGACATCACCAAGCTGATAGGACACACGGGAGATAGACATCACCAAGCTGATAGGACACACGGGAGATAGACATCACCAAGCTGGTAGGACACACGGGAGATAGACATCACCAAGCTGGTAGGAGATAGACATCACCAAGCTGGTAGGAGATAGACATCACCAAGCTGGTAGGACACACAGGAGATAGACATCACCAAGCTGGTAGGACACACAGGAGATAGACATCACCAAGCTGGTAAGCTGGTAGATAGACATCACCAAGACACACGGGAGATAGACATCACCAAGCTTGTAGGAGATAGACATCACCAAGCTGATAGGAGACACGGGAGATAGACATCACCAAGCTGGTAGGACACACGGAGATAGACATCACCAAGCTGGTACATCACCAAGCTGGTAGGACACACAGGAGATAGACATCACCAAGCTGGTAGGAGATAGACATCACCAAGCTGATAGGACACACGGGAGATAGACATCACCAAGCTGGGAGATAGACATCACCAAGCTGGTAGGACACACAGGAGATAGACATCACCAAGCTGGTAGGAGATAGACATCACCAAGCTGAGGATACACGGGAGATAGACATCACCAAGCTGGTAGGACACACAGGAGATAGACATCACCAAGCTGGTAGGACACACGAGATAGACATCACCAAGCTGGTAGGACACACAGGAGATAGACATCACCAAGCTGGTAGGACACACAGGAGATAGACATCACCAAGCTGGTAGGACACACAGGAGATAGACATCACCAAGCTGGTAGGAGATAGACATCACCAAGCTGGTAGGACACACGGGAGATAGACATCACCAAGCTGGTAGGAGATAGACATCACCAAGCTGATAGGACACACGGGAGATAGACATCACCAAGCTGGTAGGAGATAGACATCACCAAGCTGGTAGGACATCACCAAGCTGATAGGAGATAGACATCACCAAGCTGATAGGACACACGGGAGATAGACATCACCAAGCTGGTAGGAGATAGACATCACCAAGCTGGTAGGAGATAGACATCACCAAGCTGGTAGGAGGAGATAGACATCACCAAGCTGGTAGGAGATAGACATCACCAAGCTGGTACACGGACACACAAGCTGGTAGGATAGACATCACCAAGCTGGTAGGACACACAGGAGATAGACATCACCAAGCTGGTAGGACACACGGGAGATAGACATCACCAAGCTTGTAGGAGATAGACATCACCAAGCTGATAGGAGACACGGGAGATAGACATCACCAAGCTGGTAGGACACACGGGAGATAGACATCACCAAACTGGTAGGACACACAGGAGATAGACATCACCAAGCTGGTAGGAGATAGACATCACCAAGCTGATAGGACACACGGGAGATAGACATCACCAAGCTGATAGGACACACGGAGATAGACATCACCAAGCTGGTAGGACACACGGGAGATAGACATCACCAATCTGGTAGGACACACAGGAGATAGACATCACCAAGCTGGTAGGAGATAGACATCACCAAGCTGATAGGACACACGGGAGATAGACATCACCAAGCTGGTAGGAGATAGACATCACCAAGCTGGTAGGACACACAGGAGATAGACATCACCAAGCTGGTAGGACACACAGGAGATAGACATCACCAAGCTGGTAGGACACACGGAAGATAGACATCACCAAGCTGATTGGACACACGGGAGATAGACATCACCAAGCTGGTAGGAGATAGACATCACCAAGCTGGTAGGAGATAGACATCACCAAGCTGGTAGGACACACAGGAGATAGACATCACCAAGCTGGTAGGAGATAGACATCACCAAGCTGGTAGGACACACAGGAGATAGACATCACCAAGCTGGTAGGACACACGGGAGATAGACATCACCAAGCTGGTAGGACACACAGGAGATAGACATCACCAAGCTGATAGGACACACGGGAGATAGACATCACCAAGCTGGTAGGAGATAGACATCACCAAGCTGGTAGGACACACAGGAGATAGACATCACCAAGCTGGTAGGAGATAGACATCACCAAGCTGGTAGGACACACGGGAGATAGACATCACCAAGCTGGTAGGAGATAGACATCACCAAGCTGATAGGACACACGGGAGATAGACATCACCAAGCTGGTAGGAGATAGACATCACCAAGCTGATAGGACACACGGGAGATAGACATCACCAAGCTGATAGGACACACGGGAGATAGACATCACCAAACTGGTAGGACACACAGGAGATAGACATCACCAAGCTGGTAGGAGATAGACATCACCAAGCTGATAGGACACACGGGAGATAGACATCACCAAGCTGATAGGACACACGGGAGATAGACATCACCAAACTGGTAGGACACACGGGAGATAGACATCACCAAGCTGGTAGGAGATAGACATTACCAAGCTGGTAGGAGATAGACATCACCAAGCTGGTAGGACACACAGGAGATAGACATCACCAAGCTGGTAGGACACACAGGAGATAGACATCACCAAGCTGGTAGGAGATAGACATCACCAAGCTGGTAGGACACACGGGAGATAGACATCACCAAGCTTGTAGGAGATAGACATCACCAAGCTGATAGGAGACACGGGAGATAGACATCACCAAGCTGGTAGGACACACGGGAGATAGACATCACCAAACTGGTAGGACACACAGGAGATAGACATCACCAAGCTGGTAGGAGATAGACATCACCAAGCTGATAGGACACACGGGAGATAGACATCACCAAGCTGATAGGACACACGGGAGATAGACATCACCAAGCTGGTAGGAAACACGGGAGATAGACATCACCAATCTGGTAGGACACACAGGAGATAGACATCACCAAGCTGGTTGGAGATAGACATCACCAAGCTGGTAGGAGATAGACATCACCAAGCTGATAGGACACACAGGAGATAGACATCACCAAGCTGGTTGGAGATAGACATCACCAAGCTGGTAGGACACACAGGAGATAGACATCACCAAGCTGGTAGGACACACAGGAGATAGACATCACCAAGCTGGTAGGACACACGGAAGATAGACATCACCAAGCTGATTGGACACACGGGAGATAGACATCACCAAGCTGGTAGGAGATAGACATCACCAAGCTGGTAGGAGATAGACATCACCAAGCTGGTAGGACACACAGGAGATAGACATCACCAAGCTGGTAGGAGATAGACATCACCAAGCTGGTAGGACACACAGGAGATAGACATCACCAAGCTGGTAGTACACACCAAGGGAGATAGACATCACCAAGCTGGTAGGACACACGGAAGATAGACATCACCAAGCTGATTGGACACACGGGAGATAGACATCACCAAGCTGGTAGGAGATAGACATCACCAAGCTGGTAGGAGATAGACATCACCAAGCTGGTAGGACACACAGGAGATAGACATCACCAAGCTGGTAGGAGATAGACATCACCAAGCTGGTAGGACACACAGGAGATAGACATCACCAAGCTGGTAGGACACACGGGAGATAGACATCACCAAGCTGATAGGAGACACGGGAGATAGACATCACCAAGCTGGTAGGACACACGGGAGATAGACATCACCAAACTGGTAGGACACACAGGAGATAGACATCACCAAGCTGGTAGGAGATAGACATCACCAAGCTGATAGGACACACGGGAGATAGACATCACCAAGCTGATAGGACACACGGGAGATAGACATCACCAAGCTGGTAGGACACACGGGAGATAGACATCACCAAGCTGGTAGGAGATAGACATCACCAAGCTGATAGGACACACGGGAGATAGACATCACCAAGCTGGTTGGAGATAGACATCACCAAGCTGGTAGGACACACAGGAGATAGACATCACCAAGCTGGTAGGACACACAGGAGATAGACATCACCAAGCTGGTAGGACACACGGAAGATAGACATCACCAAGCTGATTGGACACACGGGAGATAGACATCACCAAGCTGGTAGGAGATAGACATCACCAAGCTGGTAG
This sequence comes from Oncorhynchus masou masou, assembly GCF_036934945.1. Taxonomy (NCBI): domain Eukaryota; kingdom Metazoa; phylum Chordata; class Actinopteri; order Salmoniformes; family Salmonidae; genus Oncorhynchus; species Oncorhynchus masou. Next base: position 2,247,696 of record NC_088216.1, on the reverse strand, counting down.
GAGATAGACATCACCAAGCTGGTAGGACACACAGGAGATAGACATCACCAAGCTGGTAGGAGATAGACATCACCAAGCTGGTAGGACACACAGGAGATAGACATCACCAAGCTGGTAGGACACACGGGAGATAGACATCACCAAGCTGGTAGGACACACGGGAGATAGACATCACCAAGCTGGTAGGAGATAGACATCACCAAGCTGGTAGGACACACGGGAGATAGACATCACCAAGCTGGTAGGAGATAGACATCACCAAGCTGGTAGGACACACAGGAGATAGACATCACCAAGCTGGTAGGAGATAGACATCACCAAGCTGGTAGGACACACGGGAGATAGACATCACCAAGCTTGTAGGAGATAGACATCACCAAGCTGATAGGAGACACGGGAGATAGACATCACCAAGCTGGTAGGACACACGGGAGATAGACATCACCAAACTGGTAGGACACACAGGAGATAGACATCACCAAGCTGGTAGGAGATAGACATCACCAAGCTGATAGGACACACGGGAGATAGACATCACCAAGCTGATAGGACACACGGGAGATAGACATCACCAAGCTGGTAGGAAACACGGGAGATAGACATCACCAATCTGGTAGGACACACAGGAGATAGACATCACCAAGCTGGTAGGAGATAGACATCACCAAGCTGGTAGGAGATAGACATCACCAAGCTGATAGGACACACGGGAGATAGACATCACCAAGCTGGTTGGAGATAGACATCACCAAGCTGGTAGGACACACAGGAGATAGACATCACCAAGCTGGTAGGACACACAGGAGATAGACATCACCAAGCTGGTAGGACACACGGAAGATAGACATCACCAAGCTGATTGGACACACGGGAGATAGACATCACCAAGCTGGTAGGAGATAGACATCACCAAGCTGGTAGGAGATAGACATCACCAAGCTGGTAGGACACACAGGAGATAGACATCACCAAGCTGGTAGGAGATAGACATCACCAAGCTGGTAGGACACACAGGAGATAGACATCACCAAGCTGGTAGTACACACGGGAGATAGACATCACCAAGCTGGTAGGACACACGGAAGATAGACATCACCAAGCTGATTGGACACACGGGAGATAGACATCACCAAGCTGGTAGGAGATAGACATCACCAAGCTGGTAGGAGATAGACATCACCAAGCTGGTAGGACACACAGGAGATAGACATCACCAAGCTGGTAGGAGATAGACATCACCAAGCTGGTAGGACACACAGGAGATAGACATCACCAAGCTGGTAGGACACACGGGAGATAGACATCACCAAGCTGATAGGAGACACGGGAGATAGACATCACCAAGCTGGTAGGACACACGGGAGATAGACATCACCAAGCTGGTAGGAGATAGACATCACCAAGCTGGTAGGACACACAGGAGATAGACATCACCAAGCTGGTAGGAGATAGACATCACCAAGCTGGTAGTACACACGGGAGATAGACATCACCAAGCTGGTAGGACACACGGAAGATAGACATCACCAAGCTGATTGGACACACGGGAGATAGACATCACCAAGCTGGTAGGAGATAGACATCACCAAGCTGGTAGGAGATAGACATCACCAAGCTGGTAGGACACACAGGAGATAGACATCACCAAGCTGGTAGGAGATAGACATCACCAAGCTGGTAGGACACACAGGAGATAGACATCACCAAGCTGGTAGGACACACGGGAGATAGACATCACCAAGCTGATAGGACACACGGGAGATAGACATCACCAAGCTGGTAGGACACACGGGAGATAGACATCACCAAACTGGTAGGACACACAGGAGATAGACATCACCAAGCTGGTAGGAGATAGACATCACCAAGCTGATAGGACACACGGGAGATAGACATCACCAAGCTGATAGGACACACGGGAGATAGACATCACCAAGCTGGTAGGACACACGGGAGATAGACATCACCAATCTGGTAGGACACACAGGAGATAGACATCACCAAGCTGGTAGGAGATAGACATCACCAAGCTGATAGGACACACGGGAGATAGACATCACCAAGCTGGTTGGAGATAGACATCACCAAGCTGGTAGGACACACAGGAGATAGACATCACCAAGCTGGTAGGACACACAGGAGATAGACATCACCAAGCTGGTAGGACACACGGAAGATAGACATCACCAAGCTGATTGGACACACGGAGATAGACATCACCAAGCTGGTAGGAGATAGACATCACCAAGCTGGTAGGAGATAGACATCACCAAGCTGGTAGGACACACAGGAGATAGACATCACCAAGCTGGTAGGAGATAGACATCACCAAGCTGGTAGGACACACAGGAGATAGACATCACCAAGCTGGTAGGACACACGGGAGATAGACATCACCAAGCTGGTAGGACACACGGGAGATAGACATCACCAAGCTGGTAGGAGATAGACATCACCAAGCTGGTAGGACACACGGGAGATAGACATCACCAAGCTGGTAGGAGATAGACATCACCAAGCTGGTAGGACACACGGGAGATAGACATCACCAAGCTGGTAGGAGATAGACATCACCAAGCTGATAGGACACACGGGAGATAGACATCACCAAGCTTGTAGGAGATAGACATCACCAAGCTGATAGGAGACACGGGAGATAGACATCACCAAGCTGGTAGGACACACGGGAGATAGACATCACCAAACTGGTAGGACACACAGGAGATAGACATCACCAAGCTGGTAGGAGATAGACATCACCAAGCTGATAGGACACACGGGAGATAGACATCACCAAGCTGATAGGACACACGGGAGATAGACATCACCAAGCTGGTAGGAAACACGGGAGATAGACATCACCAATCTGGTAGGACACACAGGAGATAGACATCACCAAGCTGGTTGGAGATAGACATCACCAAGCTGGTAGGAGATAGACATCACCAAGCTGATAGGACACACGGGGAGATAGACATCACCAAGCTGGTTGGAGATAGACATCACCAAGCTGGTAGGACACACAGGAGATAGACATCACCAAGCTGGTAGGACACACAGGAGATAGACATCACCAAGCTGGTAGGACACACGGAAGATAGACATCACCAAGCTGATTGGACACACGGGAGATAGACATCACCAAGCTGGTAGGAGATAGACATCACCAAGCTGGTAGGAGATAGACATCACCAAGCTGGTAGGACACACAGGAGATAGACATCACCAAGCTGGTAGGACATAGACATCACCAAGCTGGTAGGACACACAGGAGATAGACATCACCAAGCTGGTAGGACACACGGGAGATAGACATCACCAAGCTGGTAGGACACACGGAAGATAGACATCACCAAGCTGATTGGACACACGGGAGATAGACATCACCAAGCTGGTAGGAGATAGACATCACCAAGCTGGTAGGAGATAGACATCACCAAGCTGGTAGGACACACAGGAGATAGACATCACCAAGCTGGTAGGAGATAGACATCACCAAGCTGGTAGGACACACAGGAGATAGACATCACCAAGCTGGTAGGACACACGGGAGATAGACATCACCAAGCTGATAGGACACACGGGAGATAGACATCACCAAGCTGGTAGGACACACGGGAGATAGACATCAGCTGGTACATCACCAAGCTGGTAGGACACACAGGAGATAGACATCAGCTGGTACATCACCAAGCTGGTAGGACACACAGGAGATAGACATCACCTGGTAGGAGATAGACATCACCAAGCTGATAGGACACACGGGAGATAGACATCACCAAGCTGGTAGGAGATAGACATCACTGATAGGACAAGGGAGATAGACATCACCAAGCTGATAGGACACACGGGAGATAGACATCACCAAGCTGGTAGGACACACAGGAGATAGACATCACCAAGCTGGTAGGAGATCACCAAGCTGATCACCAATAGCATCACCAAGCTGATAGGACACACGGGAGATAGACATCACCAAGCTGGTAGGACACACAGGAGATAGACATCACCAAACTGGTAGGACACACAGGAGATAGACATCACCAAGCTGGTAGGACACACAGGAGATAGACATCACCAAGCTGGTAGGACACACAGGAGATAGACATCACCAAGCTGGTAGGAGATAGACATCACCAAGCTGGTAGGACACACGGGAGATAGACATCACCAAGCTTGTAGAGATAGACATCACCAAGCTGATAGGAGACACGGAGATAGACATCACCAAGCTGGTAGGACACACGGGAGATAGACATCACCAAACTGGTAGGACACACAGGAGATAGACATCACCAAGCTGGTAGGAGATAGACATCACCAAGCTGATAGGACACACGGGAGATAGACATCACCAAGCTGATAGGACACACGGGAGATAGACATCACCAAGCTGGTAGGAAACACGGGAGATAGACATCACCAATCTGGTAGGACACACAGGAGATAGACATCACCAAGCTGGTTGGAGATAGACATCACCAAGCTGGTAGGAGATAGACATCACCAAGCTGATAGGACACACGGGAGATAGACATCACCAAGCTGATAGGACACACGGGAGATAGACATCACCAAGCTGGTTGGAGATAGACATCACCAAGCTGGTAGGACACACAGGAGATAGACATCACCAAGCTGGTAGGACACACAGGAGATAGACATCACCAAGCTGGTAGGACACACGGAAGATAGACATCACCAAGCTGATTGGACACACGGGAGATAGACATCACCAAGCTGGTAGGAGATAGACATCACCAAGCTGGTAGGAGATAGACATCACCAAGCTGGTAGGACACACAGGAGATAGACATCACCAAGCTGGTAGGAGATAGACATCACCAAGCTGGTAGGACACACAGGAGATAGACATCACCAAGCTGGTAGGACACACGGGAGATAGACATCACCAAGCTGGTAGGACACACAGGAGATAGACATCACCAAGCTGATAGGACACACGGGAGATAGACATCACCAAGCTGGTAGGAGATAGACATCACCAAGCTGGTAGGACACACAGGAGATAGACATCACCAAGCTGGTAAGAGATCGACATCACCAAGCTGGTAGGAGATAGACATCACCAAGCTGGTAGGAGATAGACATCACCAAGCTGGTAGGACACACGGGAGATAGACATCACCAAGCTGGTAGGACACACAGGAGATAGGCATCACCAAGCTGGTAGGACACACGGGAGATAGACATCACCAAGCTGATAGGAGATAGACATCACCAAGCTGATAGGAGATAGACATCACCAAGCTGGTAGGATACACAGGAGATAGACATCACCAAGCTGGTAGGACACACGGGAGATAGACATCACCAAGCTGATAGGAGATAGACATCACCAAGCTGGTAGGACACACGGGAGATAGACATCACCAAGCTGGTAGGACACACAGGAGATAGGCATCACCAAGCTGGTAGGACACACGGGAGATAGACATCACCAAGCTGATAGGAGATAGACATCACCAAGCTGGTAGGAGATAGACATCACCAAGCTGGTATGATACACAGGAGATAGACATCACCAAGCTGGTAGGACACACGGGAGATAGACATCACCAAGCTGATAGGAGATAGACATCACCAAGCTGGTAGGACACACAGGAGATAGACATCACCAAGCTGGTAGGAGATAGACATCACCAAGCTGGTAGGAGATAGACATCACCAAGCTGGTAGGAGATAGACATCACCAAGTTGGTAGGATACACAGGAGATAGACATCACCAAGCTGGTAGGAGATATACATCACCAAGCTGGTAGGAGATAGACATCACCAAGCTGGTAGGAGATAGACATCACCAAGCTGGTAGGAGATAGACATCACCAAGCTGGTAGGAGATAGACATCACCAAGCTGGTAGGAGATAGACATCACCAAGCTGGTAGGAGATAGACATCACCAAGCTGGTAGGAGATAGACATCACCAAGCTGGTAGGAGATAGACATCACCAAGCTGGTAGGAGATAGACATCACCAAGCTGGTAGGAGATAGACATCACCAAGCTGGTAGGATACACAGGAGATAGACATCACCAAGCTGGTAGGACACACAGGAGATAGACATCACCAAGCTGATAGGAGATAGACATCACCAAGCTGGTAGGAGATAGACATCACCAAGCTGGTAGGACACACAGGAGATAGACATCACCAAGCTGGTAGGACACACAGGAGATAGACATCACCAAGCTGATAGGATACACAGGAGATAGACATCACCAAACTGGTAGGACACACGGGAGATAGACATCACCAAACTGGTAGGACACACAGGAGATAGACATCACCAAGCTGGTAGGAGATAGACATCACCAAGCTGGTAGGACGTACAGGAGATAGACATCACCAAGCTGGTAGGAGATAGACATCACCAAGCTGATAGGACACACGGGAGATAGACATCACCAAGCTGATAGGAGATAGACATCACCAAGCTGGTAGGAGATAGACATCACCAAGCTGATAGGACACACAGGAGATAGACATCACCAAACTTGTAGGAGATAGACATCACCAATCTGGTAGGAGATAGACATCACCAAGCTGGTAGGAGATAGACATCACCAAGCTGGTAGGAGATAGACATCACCAAGCTGATAGGAGATAGACATCACCAAGCTGGTAGGACACACAGGAGATAGACATCACCAAGCTGGTAGGACACACAGGAGATAGACATCACACCAAGCTGGTAGGAGATAGACATCACCAAGCTGGTAGGAGATAGGAGATAGACATCACCAAGCTGGTAGGAGATAGACATCACCAAGCTGGTGATAGGAGATAGACATCACCAAGCTGGTAGGACACACAGGAGATAGACATCACCAAGCTGGTAGGACACACAGGAGATAGACATCACCAAGCTGGTAGGACACACAGGAGATAGACATCACCAAGCTGGTAGGAGATAGACATCACCAAGCTGGTAGGACACACAGGAGATAGACATCACCAAGCTGATAGGAGATAGACATCACCAAGCTGGTAGGACACACAGGAGATAGACATCACCAAGCTGATAGGAGATAGACATCACCAAGCTGATAGGAGATAGACATCACCAAGCTGGTAGGACACACAGGAGATAGACATCACCAAGCTGATAGGAGATAGACATCACCAAGCTGGTAGGATACACAGGAGATAGACATCACCAAGCTGGTAGGAGATAGACATCACCAAGCTGGTAGGACACACAGGAGATAGACATCACCAAGCTGGACACACAGGAGGACATCACACATCACCAAGGGAGATAGACATCACCAAGCTGGTAGGAGATAGACATCACCAAGCTGGTAGGAGATAGACATCACCAAGCTGGTAGGAGATAGACATCACCAAGCTGGTAGGACACACAGGAGATAGACATCACCAAGCTGATAGGAGATAGACATCACCAAGCTGATAGGACACACAGGAGATAGACATCACCAAGCTGGTAGGACACACAGAGATAGACATCACCAAGCTGATAGGAGATAGACATCACCAAGCTGGTAGGATACACAGGAGATAGACATCACCAAGCTGGTAGGAGATAGACATCACCAAGCTGGTAGGACACACAGGAGATAGACATCACCAAGCTGGTAGGAGATAGACATCACCAAGCTGGTAGGACACACAGGAGATAGACATCACCAAGCTGGTAGGAGATAGACATCACCAAGCTGGTAGGACACACAGGAGATAGACATCACCAAGCTGATAGGAGATAGACATCACCAAGCTGGTAGGAGATAGACATCACCAAGCTGGTAGGAGATAGACATCACCAAGCTGGTAGGAGATAGACATCACCAAGCTGGTAGGAGGAGATAGACATCACCAAGCTGGTAGGAGATAGACATCACCAAGCTGGTAGGACACTGTTAGGACAGGAGATAGACATCACCAAGCTGGTAGGACACACAGGAGATAGACATCACCAAGCTGGTAGGATACACAGGAGATAGACATCACCAAGCTGGTAGGAGATAGACATCACCAAGCTGGTAGGAGATAGACATCACCAAGCTGGTAGGAGATAGACATCACCAAGCTGGTAGGACACACGGGAGATAGACATCACCAAACTGGGTAGCTTGAAATGTTCTAGATACATGGACACAGAGAGACAGAGAGACAGATTACCAGAGATGTTTTAAAGGACACAGAGAGACAGATTATCAGAGAGATATTAAAGGACACAGAGAGACAGATTATCAGAGATGTTTTAAAGGACACAGAGAGACAGATTATTTCACTCTCTCTGTGTGTGTCTCTCTGTCTCACTCCGTCTCTGTGTCTCTCTGTCTCTCTCCGTCTCTGTGTCTCTCTCGCTCTATGTCTCTGTATCTTTCTCTCTCTCTCTCTGTCCCTGTATCTCTCTCTCTCTCTCTCTCTCTCTCTCTCTCTGTCCCTCTCTCTCTTGCTCTATGTCTCTCTGTCTCTCTTTCTCTGTCTGTGTGTGTCTCTCTCTGTCTCTGTGTCTCTCTCTCTTGCTCTGTCTCTCTGTATCTGTCTCTCTGTCCCTCTCTCTCTCTCTCTCTCTCTCTTTCTCTCTCTCTGTCCCTGTCTCTCTCCCAGGCCACCAAAAGAAGATGATGTTAGCAGTGAGGAGACTGGGGAAGTTCCAGAGAGGAGAGAGTATCTCTCAGCCTTCTACCCCTCCTTCTGGCTCCACCCCTCCTTCTGGCTCCACCCCTCCATCCTCCTCCACTCCTCCCCCCTCTACCCCACTTCCATCCACAGGGAGGGGTCAGAGGCCCCCCCTCACTAAACCCCGGCCAGGGATTGAGTCCCCAACACACACACCCTCCCCACCTCACACTCCCACCAAGACCCACAAGGCTCGAGCCCACCCCTCCACCCAGCCCCCGCCAGCTGATTCGCCAGTCCAAGAAGGGGGTGTGTCTGTTCCTTTACTCTGTCTGCCAATGGAGGAGGAGCATCGGCGAACTCACAGCCTGATTGGCTACTCGGGGTACGAAACCGATGCCCTCTCGGTTACAGACTTCGCCCCTAGATACGCCACGGTCTGCCGCAGCAGCTCGGCTCAACGCTCCGACCCCAATGACGCAACTGTCAACCGTAGCCAATCATCAGTCACGCTGCGGCCCAGGAGGAAAGGCCGGCCCCCGACTCCGCCCAAACGGTCATGTTCCTCCATCTCCGGGGGCGACGGGCTGGGGGAGGGGCTGGGGGTAGTAGGGATCAGGGAGAGGAGAGCCAGCGACTGTGGAGGGCTGGCGGAGAGGAGGGGGGAGGGGGGTCTGGTGAGGTCAGAGGGGGCGGGGGGGAGCGTCCGGAGCATCGCCGCCATGTTGGAGACATCGATGGGAGGAGTTGGTCCTGGAGGGGGAGGGGCCAAGACCCTGCCCAGAACCATGGGAGGCAGAGGCAGCTACCTCAACCCTACACAGGTCTGTCTGTCTGTCTGTCTGTCTGTCTGTCTGTCTGTCTGTCTGTCTGTCTTGTCTTCAACACCCACCATCTCATGTTCAGATACAATAAACCTGAAACATTATTTTCATCTCTGACGAATGAAGCTAATTGATTGCACCCAAATTGGCCATTTTAATGAATAGGATTCAGATTATATTCATTAATATAGGACCCAACATCTGATTGGACCAAACGAGTTCCTACCGCTAAACCAGACATGGTCAAAGCCCCATACCCGAGGGGTCATTTCCACCCACAGACCCCTACCCTTGGGGTCAAAGCACCCAACCCTAGGGGTCAAAGCACCCAACCCTTGGGGTCAAAGCACCCAACCCTAGGGGTCAAAGCACCCTACCCTCGGGGTCAAAGCACCCAACCCTAGGGGTCAAAGCCCTCTACCCTAGGGGCCAATCCCACCCACAGACCTCTACCCTAGGTGTCATTTCCACACACAGACCCCTACCCTAGGCCAATCGCACCCACAGACCCCTACCCTAGGCCAATCGCACCCACAGACCCCTACCCTAGGGGCCAATCCCGCCCACAGACCCCTACCCGAGGCCAATCGCACCCACAGACCCCTACCCTAGGGGCCAATCCCGCCCACAGACCCCTACCCTGGGGGCCAATCCCGCCCACAGACCCCTACCCTAGGCCAATCGCACCCACAGACCCCTACCCTGGGGGCCAATCCCGCCCACAGACCCCTACCCTGGGGGCCAATCCCGCCCACAGACCCCTACCCTAGGCCAATCGCACCCACAGACCCCTGCCCTAGGCCAATCCCGCCCACAGACCCCTACCCTAGGGGCCAATCCCACCCACAGACCCCTACCCGAGGCCAATCCCACCCACAGACCCCTACCCGAGGCCAATCCCACCCACAGACCCCTACCCGAGGCCAATCGCACCCACAGACCCCTACCCGAGGCCAATCCCACCCACAGACCCCTACCCGAGGCCAATCCCACCCACAGACCCCTACCCGAGGCCAATCGCACCCACAGACCCCTACCCTAGGCCAATCGCACCCACAGACCCCTACCCGAGGCCAATCGCACCCACAGACCCCTACCCGAGGCCAATCGCACCCACAGACCCCTACCCGAGGCCAATCGCACCCACAGACCCCTACCCTAGGGGCCAATCCCACCCACAGACCCCTACCCTAGGGGCCAATCCCTCCCACAGACCCCTACCCGAGGCCAATCGCACCCACAGACCCCTACCCTAGGGGCCAATCCCACCCACAGACCCCTACCCTAGGGGCCAATCCCGCCCACAGACCCCTACCCGAGGCCAATCGCACCCACAGACCCCTACCCGAGGCCAATCGCACCCACAGACCCCTACCCGAGGCCAATCGCACCCACAGACCCCTACCCTAGGGGCCAATCCCACCCACAGACCCCTACCCGAGGGGCCAATCCCGCCCACAGACCCCTACCCGAGGCCAATCCCACCCACAGACCCCTACCCGAGGCCAATCGCACCCACAGACCCCTACCCGAGGCCAATCGCACCCACAGACCCCTACCCTAGGCCAATCCCGCCCACAGACCCCTACCCGAGGCCAATCGCACCCACAGACCCCTACCCGAGGCCAATCGCACCCACAGACCCCTACCCGAGGCCAATCGCACCCACAGACCCCTACCCTAGGGGCCAATCCCACCCACAGACCCCTACCCTAGGGGCCAATCCCGCCCACAGACCCCTACCCGAGGCCAATCGCACCCACAGACCCCTACCCGAGGCCAATCGCACCCACAGACCCCTACCCGAGGCCAATCGCACCCACAGACCCCTACCCTAGGGGCCAATCCCACCCACAGACCCCTACCCTAGGGGCCAATCCCGCCCACAGACCCCTACCCGAGGCCAATCCCACCCACAGACCCCTACCCGAGGCCAATCGCACCCACAGACCCCTACCCGAGGCCAATCGCACCCACAGACTCCTACCCGAGGCCAATCCCGCCCACAGACCCCGACCCTAGGCCAATCGCACCCACAGACCCCTGCCCTAGGGGCCAATCGCACCCACAGACCCCTACCCGAGGCCAATCGCACCCACAGACCCCTACCCTAGGCCAATCGCACCCACAGACCCCTACCCTAGAGGCCAATCCTGCCCACAGACTCCTACCCTAAGGGCCAATCCCGCCCACAGACCCCTACCCTAGGGGCCAATCCCACCCACAGACCCCTACCCTAGGCCAATCCCGCCCACAGACCCCTACCCTAGGGGCCAATCCTGCCCACAAACCCCTACCCTGGGGGCCAATCCCGCCCACAGACCCCTACCCTAGGGGCCAATCCCGCCCCAACGGCTCATGTGCGTAATCGTCGCCAGGCCGGGTCAAGTGGTCTGGGGTCTCATGTGTAATCGTCGCCAGGCCGGGTCAGGTGGTCTGGGGTCTCATGTGTAATCGTCGCCAGGCCGGGTCAGGTGGTCTGGGGTCTCATGTGTAATGTGTGTATAATCCGTCAGGTTAGTCCGGCGGCGTTGCGTCGTCAGGCCGGGTCAGGTGGTCTCGGGTCTGATGATGATATCATGAATCGCCGTCGGACCATCAGCGGTCCGCTCACCGACCAGACAGACTCCGCCCAGATCCAGTCCCCGCGGCAACACACTGAGCTACGCCCAGAACCCCGCCCACGCTCCACGGTCGTCACACCGACAGGAGAAGGGCTTATTACGGATGGAACAGCAACCATCAACCGAAGGTTCACCAGTCTAACTCTATCAGTCTAACTCTACCAGTCTAACTCTACCAGTCTAACTCTACCAGTCTAACTCTATCAGTCTAACTCTACCAGTCTAACTCTATCAGTTTAACTCTAACAGTCTAACTCTACCAGTCTAACTCTACCAGTCTATCAGTCTAACTCTATCAGTCTAACTCTACCAGTCTAACTCTACCAGTCTAACTCTATCAGTCTAACTCTACCAGTCTAACTCTATCAGTCTAACTCTACCAGTCTAACTCTATCAGTCTAACTCTATCAGTCTAACTCTACCAGTCTAACTCTATCAGTTTAACTCTAACAGTCTAACTCTACCAGTCTAACTCTACCAGTCTATCAGTCTAACTCTATCAGTCTAACTCTACCAGTCTAACTCTACCAGTCTAACTCTATCAGTCTAACTCTACCAGTCTAACTCTATCAGTCTAACTCTACCAGTCTAACTCTATCAGTCTAACTCTATCAGTCTAACTCTACCAGTCTAACTCTACCAGTCTAACTCTACCAGTCTAACTCTATCAGTCTAACTCTACCAGTCTATCAGTCTAACTCTATCAGTCTAACTCTACCAGTCTAACTCTACCAGTCTAACTCTATCAGTCTAACTCTACCAGTCTAACTCTACCAGTCTAACTCTATCAGTCTAACTCTAACAGTCTAACTCTACCAGTCTATCAGTCTAACTCTATCAGTCTAACTCTACCAGTCTAACTCTACCAGTCTAACTCTACCAGTCTAACTCTATCAGTCTAACTCTATCAGTCTAACTCTACCAGTCTAACTCTACCAGTCTAACTCTATCAGTCTAACTCTATCAGTCTAACTCTATCAGTCTAACTCTACCAGTCTAACTCTACCAGTCTAACTCTACCAGTCTAACTCTACCAGTCTAACTCTATCAGTCTAACTCTATCAGTCTAACTCTATCAGTCTAACTCTACCAGTCTAACTCTATCAGTCTAACTCTATCAGTCTAACTCTAACTCTATCAGTCTAACTCTACCAGTCTAACTCTACCAGTCTAACTCTACCAGTCTAACTCTACCAGTCTAACTCTAACAGTCTAACTCTAACAGTCTATCAGTCTAACTCTATCAGTCTAACTCTACCAGTCTAACTCTATCAGTCTACCAGTCTAACTCTATCAGTCTAACTCTACCAGTCTAACTCTATCAGTCTAACTCTACCAGTCTAACTCTACCAGTCTAACTCTATCAGTCTAACTCTACCAGTCTAACACTACCAGTCTACCAGTCTAACTCTATCAGTCTAACTCTACCAGTCTAACTCTACCAGTCTAACTCTATCAGTCTAACTCTATCAGTCTAACTCTACCAGTCTAACACTACCAGTCTACCAGTCTAACTCTACCAGTCTAACTCTACCAGTCTAACTCTACCAGTCTATCAGTCTAACTCTATCAGTCTAACTCTACCAGTCTAACTCTACCAGTCTATCAGTCTAACTCTATCAGTCTAACTCTAACAGTCTAACACTACCAGTCTACCAGTCTAACTCTACCAGTCTAACTCTACCAGTCTAACTCTACCAGTCTAACTCTACCAGTCTATCAGTCTAACTCTACCAGTCTAACTCTACCAGTCTAACTCTACCAGTCTAACTCTACCAGTCTATCAGTCTAACTCTACCAGTCTAACTCTATCAGTCTAACTCTACCAGTCTAACTCTACCAGTCTAACTCTACCAGTCTAACTCTACCAGTCTATCAGTCTAACTCTACCAGTCTATCAGTCTAACTCTACCAGTCTAACTCTATCAGTCTAACTCTAACAGTCTAACTCTATCAGTCTAACTCTAACAGTCTAACTCTACCAGTCTATCAGTCTAACTCTACCAGTCTAACTCTACCAGTCTAACTCTACCAGTCTAACTCTACCAGTCTAACTCTATCAGTCTAACTCTATCAGTCTAACTCTACCAGTCTATCAGTCTAACTCTATCAGTCTAACTCTACCAGTCTATCAGTCTAACTCTACCAGTCTAACTCTATCAGTCTAACTCTACCAGTCTAACTCTACCAGTCTATCAGTCTAACTCTACCAGTCTAACTCTACCAGTCTAACTCTACCAGTCTAACTCTATCAGTCTAACTCTATCAGTCTAACTCTACCAGTCTAACTCTACCAGTCTATCAGTCTAACTCTATCAGTCTAACTCTACCAGTCTACCAGTCTAACTCTATCAGTCTAACTCTACCAGTCTAACTCTACCAGTCTATCAGTCTAACTCTATCAGTCTAACTCTACCAGTCTAACTCTACCAGTCTAACTCTACCAGTCTAACTCTACCAGTCTAACTCTACCAGTCTATCAGTCTAACTCTATCAGTCTAACTCTACCAGTCTAACTCTACCAGTCTAACTCTACCAGTCTAACTCTACCAGTCTAACTCTATCAGTCTAACTCTACCAGTCTAACTCTATCAGTCTAACTCTACCAGTCTATCAGTCTAACTCTATCAGTCTAACTCTATCAGTCTAACTCTACCAGTCTAAATCTATCAGTCTAACTCTACCAGTCTAACTCTACCAGTCTAACTCTACCAGTCTATCAGTCTAACTCTACCAGTCTAACTCTACCAGTCTAACTCTACCAGTCTAACTCTACCAGTCTACCAGTCTAACTCTACCAGTCTAACTCTACCAGTCTAACTCTACCAGTCTAACTCTACCAGTCTAACTCTATCAGTCTAACTCTACCAGTCTATCAGTCTAACTCTACCAGTCTAACTCTACCAGTCTAACTCTACCAGTCTAACTCTATCAGTCTAACTCTACCAGTCTATCAGTCTAACTCTATCAGTCTAACTCTACCAGTCTAACTCTACCAGTCTAACTCTACCAGTCTATCAGTCTAACTCTACCAGTCTATCAGTCTACCTCTATCAGTCTAACTCTATCAGTCTAACTCTACCAGTCTATCAGTCTAACTCTACCAGTCTAACTCTACCAGTCTACCAGTCTAACTCTATCAGTCTAACTCTACCAGTCTAACTCTACCAGTCTATCATTCTAACTCTACCAGTCTAACTCTATCAGTCTAACTCTACCAGTCTATCATTCTAACTCTACCAGTCTAACTCTAACAGTCTAACTCTACCAGTCTATCAGTCTAACTCTATCAGTCTAACTCTACCAGTCTAACTCTACCAGTCTAACTCTACCAGTCTAACACTACCAGTCTAACTCTACCAGTCTAACTCTACCAGTCTAACTCTACCAGTCTAACTCTAACAGTCTAACTCTACCAGTCTATCAGTCTAACTCTACCAGTCTACCAGTCTAACTCTATCAGTCTAACTCTACCAGTCTAACTCTACCAGTCTATCATTCTAACTCTACCAGTCTAACTCTATCAGTCTAACTCTACCAGTCTATCATTCTAACTCTACCAGTCTAACTCTAACAGTCTAACTCTACCAGTCTATCAGTCTAACTCTATCAGTCTAACTCTACCAGTCTAACTCTACCAGTCTAACTCTACCAGTCTAACACTACCAGTCTAACTCTACCAGTCTAACTCTACCAGTCTAACTCTAACAGTCTAACTCTACCAGTCTATCAGTCTAACTCTATCAGTCTAACTCTACCAGTCTAACTCTACCAGTCTAACTCTACCAGTCTAACTCTACCAGTCTAACACTACCAGTCTAACTCTACCAGTCTATCAGTCTAACTCTACCAGTCTAACTCTATCAGTCTGTCTCAACCACTCTATCACTCTAACTCTACCAGTCTAACTCTACCAGTCTATCAGTCTAACTCTATCAGTCTAACTCTACATTTACATTTACATTTAAGTCATTTAGCAGACGCTCTTATCCAGAGCGACTTACAAATTGGTGAATTCACCTTCTGACATCCAGTGGAACAGCCACTTTACAATAGTGCATCTAAGTCATTAAGGGGGGGGGTGAGAAGGATTACTTATCCTATCCTAGGTATTCCTTGAAGAGGTGGGGTTTCAGGTGTCTCCGGAAGGTGGTGATTGACTCCGCTGTCCTGGCGTCGTGAGGGAGTTTGTTCCACCATTGGGGGGCCAGAGCAGCGAACAGTTTTGACTGGGCTGAGCGGGAACTGTACTTCCTCAATGGTAGGGAGGCGAGCAGGCCAGAGGTGGATGAACGCAGTGCCCTTGCTTGGGTGTAGGGCCTGATCAGAGCCTGGAGGTACTGCGGTGCCGTTCCCCTCACAGCTCCGTAGGCAAGCACCATGGTCTTGTAGCGGATGCGAGCTTCAACTGGAAGCCAGTGGAGAGAGCGGAGGAGCGGGGTGACGTGAGAGAACTTGGGAAGGTTGAACACCAGACGGGCTGCGGCGTTCTGGATGAGTTGTAGGGGTTTAATGGCACAGGCAGGGAGCCCAGCCAACAGCGAGTTGCAGTAATCCAGACGGGAGATGACAAGTGCCTGGATTAGGACCTGCGCCGCTTCCTGTGTGAGGCAGGGTCGTACTCTGGGATGTTGTAGAGCATGAACCTACAGGAACGGGCCACCGCCATGATGTTGGTTGAGAACGACAGGGTGTTGTCCAGGATCACGCCAAGGTTCTTAGCGCTCTGGGAGGAGGACACAATGGAGTTGTCAACCGTGATGGCGAGATCATGGAACGGGCAGTCCTTCCCCGGGAGGAAGAGCAGCTCCGTCTTGCCGAGGTTCAGCTTGAGGTGGTGATCCGTCATCCACACTGATATGTCTGCCAGACATGCAGAGATGCGATTCGCCACCTGGTCATCAGAAGGGGGAAAGGAGAAGATTAATTGTGTGTCGTCTGCATAGCAATGATAGGAGAGACCATGTGAGGTTATGACAGAGCCAAGTGACTTGGTGTATAGCGAGAATAGGAGAGGGCCTAGAACAGAGCCCTGGGGACACCAGTGGTGAGAGCGCGTGGCGAGGAGACAGATTCTCGCCACGCCACCTGGTAGGAGCGACCTGTCAGGTAGGACGCAATCCAAGCGTGGGCCGCGCCGGAGATGCCCAACTCGGAGAGGGTGGAGAGGAGGATCTGATGGTTCACAGTATCGAAGGCAGCCGATAGGTCTAGAAGGATGAGAGCAGAGGAGAGAGAGTTAGCTTTAGCAGTGCGGAGCGCCTCCGTGATGCAGAGAAGAGCAGTCTCAGTTGAATGACTAGTCTTGAAACCTGACTGATTTGGATCAAGAAGGTCATTCTGAGAGAGATAGAGGGAGAGCTGGCCAAGGACGGCACGTTCAAGAGTTTTGGAGAGAAAAGAAAGAAGGGATACTGGTCTGTAGTTGTTGACATCGGAGGGATCGAGTGTAGGTTTCTTCAGAAGGGGTGCAACTCTCGCTCTCTTGAAGACGGAAGGGACGTAGCCAGCGGTCAGGGATGAGTTGATGAGCGAGGTGAGGTAAGGGAGAAGGTCCCCGGAAATGGTCTGGAGGAGAGAGGAGGGGATAGGGTCGAGCGGGCAGGTTGTTGGGCGGCCGGCCGTCACAAGAAGCGAGATTTCATCTGGAGAGAGAGGGGAGAAAGAGGTCAGAGCACAGGGTAGGGCAGTGTGAGCAGAACCAGCGGTGTCGTTTGACTTAGCAAACGAGGATCGGATGTCGTCGACCTTCTTTTCAAAATGGTTGACGAAGTCATCTGCAGAGAGGGAGGAGGGGGGGGGAGGGGGAGGAGGATTCAGAAGGGAGGAGAAGGTGGCAAAGAGCTTCCTAGGGTTAGAGGCAGATGCTTGGAATTTAGAGTGGTAGAAAGTGGCTTTAGCAGCAGAGACAGAGGAGGAAAATGTAGAGAGGAGGGAGTGAAAGGATGCCAGGTCCGCAGGGAGGCGAGTTTCATTCTAACTCTACCAGTCTAACTCTAACAGTCTAACTCTACCAGTCTAACTCTACCAGTCTAACTCTACCAGTCTATCAGTCTAACTCTATCAGTCTAACTCTACCAGTCTAACTCTACCAGTCTAACTCTACCAGTCTAACTCTACCAGTCTAACACTACCAGTCTAACTCTACCAGTCTAACTCTATCAGTCTAACTCTATCAGTCTAACTCTACCAGTCTATCAGTCTAACTCTACCAGTCTAACTCTACCAGTCTAACTCTACCAGTCTAACTCTATCAGTCTAACTCTATCAGTCTAACTCTACCAGTCTAACTCTACCAGTCTAACTCTACCAGTCCAACTCTATCAGTCTAACTCTATCAGTCTAACTCTACCAGTCTAACTCTATCAGTCTAACTCTACCAGTCTAACTCTATCAGTCTAACTCTATCAGTCTAACTCTATCAGTCAAACTCTACCAGTCTAACTCTACCAGTCTAACTCTACCAGTCTAACAGTCTAACTCTATCAGTCTAACTCTACCAGTCTAACTCTACCAGTCTATCAGTCTAACTCTACCAGTCTAACTCTACCAGTCTAACTCTACCAGTCTAACTCTACCAGTCTAACAGTCTAACTCTATCAGTCTAACTCTACCAGTCTAACTCTACCAGTCTATCAGTCTAACTCTAACAGTCTAACTCTACCAGTCTATCAGTCTAACTCTACCAGTCTAACTCTACCAGTCTAACTCTACCAGTCTAACTCTATCAGTCTAACTCTACCAGTCTAACTCTACCAGTCTAACTCTACCAGTCTAACTCTATCAGTCTAACTCTATCAGTCTAACTCTACCAGTCTAACTCTACCAGTCTAACTCTACCAGTCTAACTCTATCACTCTAACTCTAACAGTCTAACTCTATCAGTCTAATAGTCTAACTCTACCAGTCTAACTCTACCAGTCTAACTCTACCAGTCTAACTCTACCAGTCTAACTCTATCAGTCTAACTCTACCAGTCTAACTCTATCAGTCTAACTCTACCAGTCTATCAGTCTAACTCTATCAGTCTAACTCTATCAGTCTAACTCTACCAGTCTAACTCTACCAGTCTAACTCTATCAGTCTAACTCTACCAGTCTATCTCTACCAGTCTAACTCTACCAGTCTATCAGTCTAACTCTACCAGTCTAACTCTATCAGTCTAACTCTATCAGTCTAACTCTACCAGTCTATCAGTCTAACTCTACCAGTCTATCAGTCTAACTCTATCAGTCTAACTCTACCAGTCTACCAGTCTAACTCTATCAGTCTAACTCTACCAGTCTAACTCTACCAGTCTATCAGTCTAACTCTATCAGTCTAACTCTATCAGTCTAACTCTACCAGTCTAACTCTACCAGTCTAACTCTACCAGTCTAACTCTACCAGTCTATCAGTCTAACTCTATCAGTCTAACTCTACCAGTCTAAATCTATCAGTCTAACTCTACCAGTCTATCAGTCTAACTCTACCAGTCTAACTCTATCAGTCTAACTCTAACAGTCTAACTCTACCAGTCTATCAGTCTAACTCTACCAGTCTAACTCTACCAGTCTAACTCTACCAGTCTAACTCTACCAGTCTAACTCTATCAGTCTAACTCTATCAGTCTAACTCTACCAGTCTATCAGTCTAACTCTATCAGTCTAACTCTACCAGTCTATCAGTCTAACTCTATCAGTCTAACTCTACCAGTCTAACTCTACCAGTCTATCAGTCTAACTCTATCAGTCTAACTCTACCAGTCTACCAGTCTAACTCTATCAGTCTAACTCTACCAGTCTAACTCTACCAGTCTATCAGTCTAACTCTATCAGTCTAACTCTATCAGTCTAACTCTATCAGTCTAACTCTACCAGTCTAACTCTACCAGTCTAACTCTACCAGTCTAACTCTACCAGTCTATCAGTCTAACTCTATCAGTCTAACTCTACCAGTCTAACTCTACCAGTCTAACTCTACCAGTCTATCAGTCTAACTCTATCAGTCTAACTCTACCAGTCTAAATCTATCAGTCTAACTCTACCAGTCTAACTCTACCAGTCTAACTCTACCAGTCTATCAGTCTAACTCTACCAGTCTAACTCTACCAGTCTAACTCTACCAGTCTAACTCTACCAGTCTACCAGTCTAACTCTACCAGTCTAACTCTACCAGTCTAACTCTACCAGTCTAACTCTACCAGTCTAACTCTATCAGTCTAACTCTACCAGTCTATCAGTCTAACTCTATCAGTCTAACTCTACCAGTCTAACTCTACCAGTCTAACTCTACCAGTCTATCAGTCTAACTCTACCAGTCTATCAGTCTAACTCTATCAGTCTAACTCTATCAGTCTAACTCTACCAGTCTATCAGTCTAACTCTACCAGTCTAACTCTACCAGTCTACCAGTCTAACTCTATCAGTCTAACTCTACCAGTCTAACTCTACCAGTCTATCATTCTAACTCTACCAGTCTAACTCTATCAGTCTAACTCTACCAGTCTATCATTCTAACTCTACCAGTCTAACTCTACCAGTCTAACTCTACCAGTCTAACTCTACCAGTCTAACACTACCAGTCTAACTCTACCAGTCTAACTCTACCAGTCTAACTCTACCAGTCTAACTCTACCAGTCTAACTCTACCAGTCTATCAGTCTAACTCTATCAGTCTAACTCTACCAGTCTAAATCTATCAGTCTAACTCTACCAGTCTATCAGTCTAACTCTACCAGTCTAACTCTATCAGTCTAACTCTAACAGTCTAACTCTACCAGTCTATCAGTCTAACTCTACCAGTCTAACTCTACCAGTCTAACTCTACCAGTCTAACTCTACCAGTCTAACTCTATCAGTCTAACTCTATCAGTCTAACTCTACCAGTCTATCAGTCTAACTCTATCAGTCTAACTCTACCAGTCTATCAGTCTAACTCTATCAGTCTAACTCTACCAGTCTAACTCTACCAGTCTATCAGTCTAACTCTATCAGTCTAACTCTACCAGTCTACCAGTCTAACTCTATCAGTCTAACTCTACCAGTCTAACTCTACCAGTCTATCAGTCTAACTCTATCAGTCTAACTCTATCAGTCTAACTCTATCAGTCTAACTCTACCAGTCTAACTCTACCAGTCTAACTCTACCAGTCTAACTCTACCAGTCTATCAGTCTAACTCTATCAGTCTAACTCTACCAGTCTAACTCTACCAGTCTAACTCTACCAGTCTATCAGTCTAACTCTATCAGTCTAACTCTACCAGTCTAAATCTATCAGTCTAACTCTACCAGTCTAACTCTACCAGTCTAACTCTACCAGTCTACCTCTACCAGTCTACCTCTACCAGTCTAACTCTACCAGTCTACCAGTCTAACTCTACCAGTCTAACTCTACCAGTCTAACTCTACCAGTCTAACTCTACCAGTCTAACTCTATCAGTCTAACTCTACCAGTCTATCAGTCTAACTCTATCAGTCTAACTCTACCAGTCTATCAGTCTAACTCTACCAGTCTATCAGTCTAACTCTATCAGTCTAACTCTATCAGTCTAACTCTACCAGTCTATCAGTCTAACTCTACCAGTCTAACTCTACCAGTCTACCAGTCTAACTCTATCAGTCTAACTCTACCAGTCTAACTCTACCAGTCTATCATTCTAACTCTACCAGTCTAACTCTATCAGTCTAACTCTACCAGTCTATCATTCTAACTCTACCAGTCTAACTCTACCAGTCTAACTCTACCAGTCTAACTCTACCAGTCTAACACTACCAGTCTAACTCTACCAGTCTAACTCTACCAGTCTAACTCTACCAGTCTAACTCTAACAGTCTAACTCTACCAGTCTATCAGTCTAACTCTATCAGTCTAACTCTACCAGTCTAACTCTACCAGTCTATCAGTCTAACTCTATCAGTCTAACTCTATCAGTCTAACTCTACCAGTCTAACTCTACCAGTCTATCATTCTAACTCTACCAGTCTAACTCTATCAGTCTAACTCTACCAGTCTATCATTCTAACTCTACCAGTCTAACTCTAACAGTCTAACTCTACCAGTCTATCAGTCTAACTCTATCAGTCTAACTCTACCAGTCTAACTCTACCAGTCTAACTCTACCAGTCTAACTCTACCAGTCTAACTCTACCAGTCTAACACTACCAGTCTAACTCTACCAGTCTATCAGTCTAACTCTACCAGTCTAACTCTATCAGTCTGTCTCAACCACTCTATCACTCTAACTCTACCAGTTTAACTCTACCAGTCTATCAGTCTAACTCTATCAGTCTAACTCTATCAGTCTAACTCTAACAGTCTAACTCTACCAGTCTAACTCTACCAGTCTAACTCTATCAGTCTAACTCTACCAGTCTAACTCTACCAGTCTAACTCTACCAGTCTAACACTACCAGTCTAACTCTACCAGTCTAACTCTATCAGTCTAACTCTATCAGTCTAACTCTATCAGTCTAACTCTATCAGTCTAACTCTACCAGTCTATCAGTCTAACTCTACCAGTCTAGCTCTACCAGTCTAACTCTTCCAGTCTAACTCTACCAGTCCAACTCTATCAGTCTAACTCTATCAGTCTAACTTTACCAGTCTAACTCTACCAGTCTAACTCTACCAGTCTAACTCTACCAGTCCAACTCTATCAGTCTAACTCTATCAGTCTAACTCTACCAGTCTAACTCTATCAGTCTAACTCTACCAGTCTAACTCTATCAGTCTAACTCTATCAGTCTAACTCTACCAGTCTAACTCTATCAGTCTAACTCTATCAGTCTAACTCTACCAGTCTAACTCTATCAGTCTAACTCTACCAGTCTAACTCTATCAGTCTAACTCTATCAGTCAAACTCTACCAGTCTAACTCTACCAGTCTAACTCTACCAGACTAACAGTCTAACTCTATCAGTCTAACTCTACCAGTCTAACTCTACCAGTCTATCAGTCTAACTCTACCAGTCTAACTCTACCAGTCTAACTCTACCAGTCTAACTCTACCAGTCTAACAGTCTAACTCTATCAGTCTATCAGTCTAACTCTAACAGTCTAACTCTACCAGTCTATCAGTCTAACTCTACCAGTCTAACTCTACCAGTCTAACTCTACCAGTCTAACTCTACCAGTCTAACTCTATCAGTCTAACTCTATCAGTCTAACTCTACCAGTCTAACTCTACCAGTCTAACTCTACCAGTCTAACTCTACCAGTCTAACTCTATCAGTCTAACTCTATCAGTCTAACTCTACCAGTCTAACTCTACCAGTCTAACTCTACCAGTCTAACTCTATCACTCTAACTCTAACAGTCTAACTCTATCAGTCTAATAGTCTAACTCTACCAGTCTAACTCTACCAGTCTAACTCTACCAGTCTAACTCTACCAGTCTAACTCTATCAGTCTAACTCTACCAGTCTAACTCTACCAGTCTAACTCTACCAGTCTAACTCTATCAGTCTAACTCTACCAGTCTATCAGTCTAACTCTACCAGTCTAACTCTACCAGTCTAACTCTACCAGTCTAACTCTACCAGTCTATCAGTCTAACTCTACCAGTCTAACTCTACCAGTCTAACTCTACCAGTCTATCAGTCTAACTCTACCAGTCTATCAGTCTAACTCTATCAGTCTAACTCTACCAGTCTATCAGTCTAACTCTACCAGTCTAACTCTACCAGTCTAACTCTATCAGTCTAACTCTAACAGTCTAACTCTACCAGTCTAACTCTACCAGTCTATCAGTCTAACTCTATCAGTCTAACTCTACCAGTCTAACTCTACCAGTCTAACTCTACCAGTCTAACTCTATCAGTCTAACTCTATCAGTCTAACTCTACCAGTCTAACTCTACCAGTCTAACTCTATCAGTCTAACTCTATCAGTCTAACTCTATCAGTCTAACTCTACCAGTCTAACTCTACCAGTCTAACTCTACCAGTCTAACTCTATCAGTCTAACTCTATCAGTCTAACTCTACCAGTCTAACTCTACCAGTCTAACTCTATCAGTCTAACTCTATCAGTCTAACTCTAACTCTATCAGTCTAACTCTATCAGTCTAACTCTAACTCTATCAGTCTAACTCTACCAGTCTAACTCTACCAGTCTAACTCTACCAGTCTAACTCTACCAGTCTAACTCTAACAGTCTAACTCTAACAGTCTATCAGTCTAACTCTACCAGTCTAACTCTACCAGTCTAACTCTACCAGTCTAACTCTACCAGTCTATCAGTCTAACTCTACCAGTCTATCAGTCTAACTCTATCAGTCTAACTCTACCAGTCTAACTCTACCAGTCTAACTCTATCAGTCTAACTCTACCAGTCTAACTCTACCAGTCTAACTCTATCAGTCTAACTCTAACAGTCTAACTCTACCAGTCTAACTCTACCAGTCTATCAGTCTAACTCTATCAGTCTAACTCTACCAGTCTAACTCTACCAGTCTAACTCTACCAGTCTAACTCTATCAGTCTAACTCTACCAGTCTAACTCTACCAGTCTAACTCTATCAGTCTAACTCTATCAGTCTAACTCTATCAGTCTAACTCTACCAGTCTAAATCTACCAGTCTAACTCTACCAGTCTAACTCTATCAGTCTAACTCTATCAGTCTAACTCTACCAGTCTAACTCTACCAGTCTAACTCTATCAGTCTAACTCTATCAGTCTAACTCTAACTCTATCAGTCTAACTCTACCAGTCTAACTCTACCAGTCTAACTCTACCAGTCTAACTCTACCAGTCTAACTCTAACAGTCTAACTCTAACAGTCTATCAGTCTAACTCTATCAGTCTAACTCTACCAGTCTAACACTACCAGTCTACCAGTCTAACTCTATCAGTCTAACTCTACCAGTCTAACTCTACCAGTCTAACTCTATCAGTCTAACTCTACCAGTCTAACACTACCAGTCTACCAGTCTAACTCTATCAGTCTAACTCTACCAGTCTAACTCTACCAGTCTAACTCTATCAGTCTAACTCTACCAGTCTAACACTACCAGTCTACCAGTCTAACTCTACCAGTCTAACTCTACCAGTCTAACTCTACCAGTCTATCAGTCTAACTCTATCAGTCTAACTCTAACAGTCTAACTCTACCAGTCTATCAGTCTAACTCTATCAGTCTAACTCTAACAGTCTAACACTACCAGTCTACCAGTCTAACTCTACCAGTCTAACTCTACCAGTCTAACTCTACCAGTCTAACTCTACCAGTCTATCAGTCTAACTCTACCAGTCTAACTCTACCAGTCTAACTCTACCAGTCTAACTCTACCAGTCTATCAGTCTAACTCTACCAGTCTATCAGTCTAACTCTACCAGTCTAACTCTATCAGTCTAACTCTAACAGTCTAACTCTACCAGTCTATCAGTCTAACTCTACCAGTCTAACTCTACCAGTCTAACTCTACCAGTCTAACTCTACCAGTCTAACTCTACCAGTCTAACTCTATCAGTCTAACTCTACCAGTCTATCAGTCTAACTCTATCAGTCTAACTCTATCAGTCTAACTCTACCAGTCTATCAGTCTAACTCTATCAGTCTAACTCTATCAGTCTAACTCTATCAGTCTAACTCTACCAGTCTAACTCTACCAGTCTAACTCTACCAGTCTAACTCTACCAGTCTATCAGTCTAACTCTACCAGTCTAACTCTACCAGTCTAACTCTACCAGTCTATCAGTCTAACTCTATCAGTCTAACTCTATCAGTCTAACTCTACCAGTCTAAATCTATCAGTCTAACTCTACCAGTCTAACTCTACCAGTCTAACTCTACCAGTCTATCAGTCTAACTCTACCAGTCTAACTCTATCAGTCTAACTCTATCAGTCTAACTCTAACAGTCTAACTCTATCAGTCTAACTCTACCAGTCTAACTCTACCAGTCTATCAGTCTAACTCTATCAGTCTAACTCTAACAGTCTAACACTACCAGTCTACCAGTCTAACTCTACCAGTCTAACTCTACCAGTCTAACTCTACCAGTCTAACTCTACCAGTCTATCAGTCTAACTCTACCAGTCTAACTCTACCAGTCTAACTCTACCAGTCTAACTCTACCAGTCTATCAGTCTAACTCTACCAGTCTAACTCTATCAGTCTAACTCTACCAGTCTAACTCTACCAGTCTAACTCTACCAGTCTAACTCTACCAGTCTAACTCTACCAGTCTATCAGTCTAACTCTACCAGTCTATCAGTCTAACTCTACCAGTCTAACTCTATCAGTCTAACTCTAACAGTCTAACTCTACCAGTCTATCAGTCTAACTCTACCAGTCTAACTCTACCAGTCTAACTCTACCAGTCTAACTCTACCAGTCTAACTCTACCAGTCTAACTCTATCAGTCTAACTCTATCAGTCTAACTCTACCAGTCTATCAGTCTAACTCTATCAGTCTAACTCTACCAGTCTAACTCTACCAGTCTATCAGTCTAACTCTATCAGTCTAACTCTACCAGTCTACCAGTCTAACTCTACCAGTCTAACTCTACCAGTCTAACTCTACCAGTCTATCAGTCTAACTCTATCAGTCTAACTCTATCAGTCTAACTCTATCAGTCTAACTCTACCAGTCTAACTCTACCAGTCTAACTCTACCAGTCTAACTCTACCAGTCTATCAGTCTAACTCTATCAGTCTAACTCTACCAGTCTAACTCTACCAGTCTAACTCTACCAGTCTATCAGTCTAACTCTATCAGTCTAACTCTATCAGTCTAACTCTACCAGTCTAAATCTATCAGTCTAACTCTACCAGTCTAACTCTACCAGTCTAACTCTACCAGTCTAACTCTACCAGTCTATCAGTCTAACTCTACCAGTCTAACTCTACCAGTCTAACTCTACCAGTCTAACTCTACCAGTCTACCAGTCTAACTCTACCAGTCTAACTCTACCAGTCTAACTCTACCAGTCTAACTCTACCAGTCTAACTCTATCAGTCTAACTCTACCAGTCTATCAGTCTAACTCTATCAGTCTAACTCTACTCAGTCTAACTCTACCAGTCTAACTCTACCAGTCTATCAGTCTAACTCTACCAGTCTATCTAGTCTAACTCTATCAGTCTAACTCTATCAGTCTAACTCTACCAGTCTATCAGTCTAACTCTACCAGTCTAACTCTACCAGTCTACCAGTCTAACTCTATCAGTCTAACTCTACCAGTCTAACTCTACCAGTCTATCATTCTAACTCTACCAGTCTAACTCTATCAGTCTAACTCTACCAGTCTATCTACCATTCTAACTCTACCAGTCTAACTCTAACAGTCTAACTCTACCAGTCTATCAGTCTAACTCTATCAGTCTAACTCTACCAGTCTAACTAACTCTACCAGTCTAACTCTACCAGTCTAACACTACCAGTCTAACTCTACCAGTCTAACTCTACCAGTCTAACTCTAACAGTCTAACTCTACCAGTCTATCAGTCTAACTCTATCAGTCTAACTCTACCAGTCTAACTCTACCAGTCTAACTCTACCAGTCTAACTCTACCAGTCTAACACTACCAGTCTAACTCTACCAGTCTATCAGTCTAACTCTACCAGTCTAACTCTATCAGTCTGTCTCAACCACTCTATCACTCTAACTCTACCAGTTTAACTCTACCAGTCTATCAGTCTAACTCTATCAGTCTAACTCTATCATTCTAACTCTACCAGTCTAACTCTAACAGTCTAACTCTACCAGTCTAACTCTACCAGTCTATCAGTCTAACTCTATCAGTCTAACTCTACCAGTCTAACTCTACCAGTCTAACTCTACCAGTCTAACTCTACCAGTCTAACACTACCAGTCTAACTCTACCAGTCTAACTCTATCAGTCTAACTCTATCAGTCTAACTCTATCAGTCTATCAGTCTAACTCTACCAGTCTAACTCTACCAGTCTAACTCTACCAGTCTAACTCTACCAGTCCAACTCTATCAGTCTAACTCTACCAGTCTAACTCTACCAGTCTAACTCTACCAGTCTAACTCTACCAGTCCAACTCTATCAGTCTAACTCTATCAGTCTAACTCTACCAGTCTAACTCTATCAGTCTAACTCTACCAGTCTAACTCTATCAGTCTAACTCTATCAGTCTAACTCTACCAGTCTAACTCTACCAGTCTAACTCTATCAGTCTAACTCTACCAGTCCAACTCTATCAGTCTAACTCTATCAGTCTAACTCTAACTCTAACTCTATCGTCTAACTCTATCAGTCTAACTCTACCAGTCTAACTCTACCAGTCTAACTCTACCAGTCCAACTCTATCAGTCTAACTCTATCAGTCTAACTCTATCAGTCTAACTCTATCAGTCAAACTCTACCAGTCTAACTCTACCAGTCTAACTCTACCAGTCTAACAGTCTAACTCTATCAGTCTAACTCTACCAGTCTAACTCTACCAGTCTATCAGTCTAACTCTACCAGTCTAACTCTACCAGTCTAACTCTACCAGTCTAACTCTACCAGTCTAACAGTCTAACTCTATCAGTCTAACTCTACCAGTCTAACTCTACCAGTCTATCAGTCTAACTCTAACAGTCTAACTCTACCAGTCTATCAGTCTAACTCTACCAGTCTAACTCTACCAGTCTAACTCTACCAGTCTAACTCTACCAGTCTAACTCTATCAGTCTAACTCTATCAGTCTAACTCTACCAGTCTAACTCTACCAGTCTAACTCTACCAGTCTAACTCTAACTCTATCAGTCTAACTCTACCAGTCTAACTCTACCAGTCTAACTCTACCAGTCTAACTCTATCACTCTAACTCTAACAGTCTAACTCTATCAGTCTAATAGTCTAACTCTACCAGTCTAACTCTACCAGTCTAACTCTACCAGTCTAACTCTACCAGTCTAACTCTCTATCAGTCTAACTCTACCAGTCTAACTCTACCAGTCTAACTCTACCAGTCTAACTCTATCAGTCTAACTCTATCAGTCTAACTCTACCAGTCTAACTCTACCAGTCTAACTCTACCAGTCTAACTCTATCAGTCTAACTCTATCAGTTTAAATCTATCAGTCTAACTCTATCAGTCTAATTCTACTCTAACAGTCTAACTCTACCAGTCTAACTCTACCAGTCTAACTAACTCTACCAGTCTAACTCTAACAGTCTAACTCTAACTCTATCAGTCTAACTCTACCAGTCTATCTATCTAACTCTAACTCTCTACCAGTCTAACTCTATCAGTCTAACTCTACCAGTCTATCAGTCTAACTCTACCAGTCTAACTCTACCAGTCTAACTCTACCAGTCTAACTCTAACTCTATCAGTCTAACTCTATCAGTCTAACTCTACCAGTCTAACTCTACTAACTCTAGTCTAACTCTACCAGTCTAACTCTATCACTCTAACTCTAACAGTCTAACTCTACCATCTAACTCTACCAGTCTAATAGTCTAACTCTACCAGTCTAACTCTACCAGTCTAACTAACTCTACCAGTCTAACTCTACCAGTCTAACTCTATCAGTCTAACTCTACCAGTCTAACTCTACCAGTCTAACTCTACCAGTCTAACTCTATCAGTCTAACTCTATCAGTCTAACTCTACCAGTCTAACTCTACCAGTCTAACTCTATCAGTCTAACTCTATCAGTTTAACTCTATCAGTCTAACTCTATCAGTCTAATTCTACCAGTCTAACTCTACCAGTCTAACTCTACCAGTCTAACTCTACCAGTCTAACTCTAACAGTCTAACTCTAACTCTATCAGTCTAACTCTACCAGTCTATCATTCTAACTCTACCAGTCTAACTCTATCAGTCTAACTCTACCAGTCTATCAGTCTAACTCTACCAGTCTAACTCTACCAGTCTAACTCTACCAGTCTAACTCTATCAGTCTAACTCTATCAGTCTAACTCTACCAGTCTAACTCTACCAGTCTAACTCTACCAGTCTAACTCTATCACTCTAATTCTATCAGTCTAACTCTATCAGTCTAATAGTCTAACTCTACCAGTCTAACTCTACCAGTCTAACTCTACCAGTCTAACTCTATCAGTCTAACTCTACCAGTCTAACTCTACCAGTCTAACTCTATCAGTCTAACTCTATCAGTCTAACTCTACCAGTCTAACTCTACCAGTCTAACTCTACCAGTCTAACTCTATCAGTCTAACTCTATCAGTCTAACTCTATCAGTCTAATTCTACCAGTCTAACTCTACCAGTCTAACTCTACCAGTCTAACTCTAACAGTCTAACTCTAACTCTACCAGTCTAACTCTACCAGTCTAACTCTACCAGTCTAACTCTAACAGTCTAACTCTAACTCTATCAGTCTAACTCTACCAGTCTATCATTCTAACTCTACCAGTCTAACTCTATCAGTCTAACTCTACCAGTCTATCAGTCTAACTCTACCAGTCTAACTCTACCAGTCTAACTCTACCAG